>NW_009647419.1:4071692-4079320 GCF_000708025.1 Charadrius vociferus | reverse complement strand
CCTCTGATTCCTCCGGTTCGCCCCCGTACCGGCAAGCAGAGTAGCTGGTACAGCTGGAGAGCCCCACCAAGTCCATCAGGACCGCCTCCGAGTAGCTGGGCACCAGCTGCTGGTTGGATCGGATGTGCCACTCCAGCTCGGTGCTGTCCACCGTGTTGACGCGGGGCATCCTCCGGCAGAACGAGCGCTCCTCAGCCGGCGTCACCGCCACGTAGTCAAACCCGAAGAGTTTCTCCACATGGTAATGGACGTAGGAGGTGCGGTACTCATTTAGCACCCGCAGGGGCCAGGATAGGGTCAGCAGAGCCGCCACCCAGAAGACATAGTGGGATACATACCAAGGCAGGTTGTCTGGGTCGGAAAAGGCCACCATGTATTCCTTGAAGTCCACGTTTTTAAGGTGCATCCCCTCCCTGGCCTCCATGTAGTCATCTAGGCCCTCATTCTCTGTGAAGAAGCGGGCCCGCTGGGTCAGGTAGGAGTTCTCCGACTCCACATTGGCAAAGCTGAAACACTTGGTGAAGCGGAGCCGCGTGGCCGGGTAGCTCTCCAAGTCAATGAGGTCCTTGGAGATGTCCTTAACTCCACAATTGGAATAATCAAACTCGGCCTCTGCCACATGGGTGTTGACCCGCTCGTGATACACTTGGGTGGTGGTGTAGGCGTCCCCGTTGCGGTAGCGGGTAACCTGCCGGGTCCTGCGGACGTAGTGGTAGCTGATGGCCTTCCACCAGATGCAGGGGGTCGCCTGCTGCATCCGTTGCACACGCTCGTGCACGCTCTCCACGTCCACTTTGTACTGCAGCTCGTTACGGGTGTAGCAGTGCCAGCACTCCACCAGGTACACCACGTAGAGCATCACCAGGAAGGCCAAGGGGATGTAGACATAGCCGTTGGAACAGGGGCTGTCGTGGTACATCATGGACTTGCCCTTGTAAGCGCTGTCAAAGGTCAGCCGGGTCACCTTGGTGACGTGGCACCAGGTCATGGCTCCCATGCAGCCGTACATGAGGAGGGACAGCAGCAGGCATTTCCAGTGGGACTCTCGGCACAGGGACTTGCTGAGAGACTGCTTCACCGGCCGCTGCTGCTCCGGGGGAACAGGAGAAGGGGAGAGAAAAGAAGAGAGAGTCAGTTGGCCGCAGTGGCAGTGGGAAGGGGAGCAGGCAGCGGGGTGCTGTGGTGGCACTTGTAGCTTCATGAACAGGGACAAACAGCAGAAGCTGTAGGGCTCCCAGCCTCAGCGGGCAGGCCGGAGGCCAGGCTCTCTCCCAGGACGATAGTCCCACAGTGAGGGCAGCTGTCACCCCCCGCTTCCCTTCATGGTGCTCTGCCCCTCCTTGGGAGACAGCCAGAGCCCAGCTGGATGTGGAGGAGAGCGGCAGAGGGCAACTCTGGCAGCCTGCCCCCCGAGCATCCCCCTTCTTTAATGGGGAGTAACCCCCACCACTGCCACATCCCAGGGAGGGGTAGTGAAGCACAGCAAGATGGAGGCTGGGGGGATCTCCCCCACATACCTAAGCTCTTGCACCCATCCCACCAGTGTGGGCAGCTCTCACTGATGGGTTGTCCCACCTGAACACCTCACCACAGCTCATCCCACCGTGTTTCTCACCACTGACACACAAGTCTTTCCCCCTTTCCCAGTAACGACCAACAGCAATGTTCAGATTTCTCCTACCAGGACAGCACAAGCCGCCTGGGGTGCCTGTAAGGTGGAGAAACAGATCTTCTGCAGCTGGAAAAGCCTCTGTTTGGTAATGGCGATTCCCAACACAACACTTGGCAGCCCAAGGGGCTCTGAAGTGCTTCTCAAGTGCTTTATAAACCACACAAACAGGAAAGTACTTTTCCACAAGTGAAACACAGCCACTTCTGATGGGAGAGCAAGTGAATATGGAATAATGTGCTCAAAGGTGTTCAGGCTGGAAGAGAAGAGTACCCTACCCATCTGCAGCAGCAGGGAGGGCGAGTGGTGTGTCACGGCTGTCAGCAAATGTGCCTGTCTGCACTGGAATTTGGCTATGACAGCCCACACTTCTGCAAAAACTGCTCTCAGGTATTTCATGGTGAGGAAAGGGCAGGACTTCAGCAATAGGACTTTTGAAAGAGATTACACTGGTGCCTTCACCATAGGAACCGTGCAGGGTTTCACAAAGACCTGGGAAAGACCCCACTTAAGCAAACCTCTGTCACTCTCTGCAACACCCTGAAGTCTCAAGTATTGATCCAGCTCGGTCAGCGAGACCTGACATTATCACACCCAAAGGGAGAACGTGCAAAGGGGTTATTTGCTTTCTTATACAGAAGACTTCATCCAGCCCTAGTGCCATCCAGCCCAGCAATCTCCAAAGGTGCAACCTGAGAGGGGGGTGAGAACCCCAGCCTGGTGCAGATGCCACTAAACTCACGAAGAAGCTTTTCAGCACTGCTCTCCCTGCCCAGCTGCATGCAGCGCAGCTCCTGAGCTCACTTCCACCACCACAGGGGCTAACGCCAGCTGCAATGACACCACTCAGGGCAATGAAGTTCAAGCCTGGCCCCATCCCTCCTCCATTCCTGAGCACACTGGGCTGGAGACATCTTTTGTCCAGGGATCCCAAAGACCTTAACAGATTCACACTGCCAGAAAGTAGAGGAGGGGGACACTTTCAACCTTGCACGAAAAGGAAAAATTAAAGCAAGAACCAGAGGTCACAATACCACTGGCAGGTCTAGGAACAGATCTGCACCTCTTCTTTCCTCTAAGAAATGCCCCCTGCTCTCCCTGAAGAGCCCCTCAGCCCTGGCTTGGTCCCCTAAAGTCCCACATGCTAATCCTTCCTCCCTACCCCTTGCCAAAGCCTGGTCCACCCCATGCCAGTGGGACTTCTGCCACTGTGATTAGCAGGGCTGGATCCCGCCCAAATCTCCAACAGCGGTTTCTCTTCCAGAGGCAGGGAGCTTCTCTTCCCACCCGCCCCAGCAGCCAGCCCGCGATGAGCGGAGCAGGTGGCACATCCAGAGGGACCACCAGTGGCAAGGGGAAAGGTGGCACATCCCACTGGGGGTCCCTGGAGCATCAGCAGCCCTGAGCCCCACTCTTTGGGGCAACCGGCTGAGAGCGAGAGCTGGTGACAGAGACACAGAGCCCAGGGAAGGCAGGTGGTCTGCATGCAACACCGAGGGGCACAGGGTGGCTCTGCTCGGCAGCTCTGGCACAGACACACCAGTCTTCCCAGCGCAACCCTCCACTGCAGCAGCCTCACAGTCACGGGGCAAGAATGGAACCCTGGGGAAGAGAAAAGGCAGTGGTGAGAGGAAGACGAGGGGACACCCAGCAGGCAGAGCCACCTGAGCTGTGTCCTCCCTGCTCAGGTCCACGCTGCGGTTACGAGAGCCTTCCCGGATCCCTCGGCCTTTGCTCGGCTGCAGCGCAGTTCTCCCACCTCAGGCTGCTGTGCCACCACCGGGGTGGCCGAAGCTCTCCTCTCCCACAACTGCCTTCCACGCCACAAATCCTGACCCCAGCAGCAGCAGCCCTGGCTGTGAGGGTCTACGGGGACTGCTCAGCCAACGGAGGAAGCACCGGGGGGTCTGGGCAGGAGATGCAAGGCACATGCTAACCCTGGGGTGTCTGTGGGGTGAGAGGGCTTGCACAGAAATCGTGCCTTGTTTGGGGGGCGGGGGGAGGGGAGGGGCAGATTTGCAAATGGAGCACAAGGAATAAAGCAAAGCATTCAGCTCACTCATTTGACAAGTCGGGGAAAGGGCACCAGGGAGGCAGGTCTTCAGCCAGGTCCATCTCGGAAAAGCAAATTCCATCTCCCAGTGGCTCCCCCCGGCCCCTCCTCTCCCCCACTGCCCGCATTGTCCTGCTCAGGAGAAGGGCGATGCTGGCTGTCGCCCTGCAGAGATGCAGGCAAACCCCGCTGCGGTTACCCACGCGGGGCAGGGCGGCAGGAAGAGCGATGCAGCCCAGGCTTGGTTCCAGGAACTGTGTTAGCAGGGCTCTAGTCCACGCATTAGTCCCCTCCTAGCACTACGCAGCTTTTAGATACTGCAGCGCTTTCACAGGGTCACGCTAACCCTCGCTGTAAACTGTTTACAACCCAGTTTTGTCCTAGGCTTTTGAGGTAAAACACATACACACCGGCCCTGCTGGTGGGGTTTCTGAAAGCTGATCAAGTGCCAATGACAGGGGATACAACCACAGCAGAGACGGAGGAGGAGCCAGCTGCAGAGTCTAATCCCAGTAGGAACTGCAGCATCCCTGCTCCTCTCACGGGCTGAAAAGAGCTCACAGGAGCGAACAACTGCCTCTGCGGCTTCCCCCCCCAGAAGCAGCTGAATAACGTTGCCTCCTTGAGCTCTTTACCAACCTTGGAGAAGTCCAGCACAGCAAACATGCAGGTGAGAAAGCTGGGGAAAAGGAAATCCTTTCTGTCCCAGAACAGTGTCACTGGAAGGAGAGCAGGCTCTGATACAAATGCCATCATCATCTGCCGGCTGCAGCCTGACGGAACGAGGCGGAAGGCTTGCCCTACTTCACCGCAAACAAGGCTCTCCTCCATCGCTGGGACCCTCCTCCATTGCTCAGGCTTGAGCACCGGAAAGTGGTGAGCAAATCCGCTATTGCAGGTGCACCTGAACCTCTCTGCAGTGCTAGAGGGCAGAACTGGTCCAGCCATGGCTTGGGCAACCCCTTTGTGGGGACCCCAGTCGCTCTTCTCTGTGCTTCAGTTCACCACGCAGAACACATGGGGTAACACTCACCAGGCGCCTGGGCGCTAACTGTAACGCACATGGGGAAGGGCAAGGCTTAGAGTGTTGCTACAGCCTCCCCTCCCTCAAACATAGTGTTTGCCTCCGATGTTGCCCCTGAGCTGAAAGGAGATGGAGTCCCACACCTGCAGCTGCTGTTCTGGGAAGGGATGGAGGGGATGACTTCCGAGCAGCCATGAAGCAAACGGAGATGCCCGCAATGCACAGGCTAGAGGCAGGAGAAGAGAGGGCTCCCATCGCTGCTTGCACTGAACTCCTTTAAGATCTGGGGAATCCTCTTCTCAAAAAAGCCTCAAGGGGATAAACCTGCCCAGAGCCTCACTGACCAAGCACATGGGCCAAAATACCTTCATCACCTCTACAACCTTAATCCTGCAACTTTGAACACTAAACAACTCCAGAAATCCTTCAAGCTCTATCAAGCTGCTCCCTGAAACAGCCTTGTCCCTGGACCCATCCACCGTCCCTCCATTTAACAAGTGTTCCCTTGTCCTCACCTCCCACACCTCTCACCTGCTTCTCCCTGCAGAGACCAGCCTGAAATGCACCCCTAGAACGCTGAGCCCTCACTTTACAAGATGTCCTGGGGTTCACAGCACTAGGTGTCCTAGAGACAGCCCTCTATGGGGCTGAAAAAACAAACCACAAGCCCCAGAGCAGCAGCCTGAAGGCCCAAGTAGCTCCTGAGTGGCATGCTGTGGCAGCAGCTTGCAGGGGACTCCAGTGGGATTCCTGAGCATCAGTCTCCATGGCCCTGCCCTGCCAATTTGCTTACATCATCCAACAATTTAATAAGCCCTGTCCCCTTTGACCTCAAATCCCCAGAACAAGGCAGGTGGGGAGAATCCAGTCATTTCTAGGAACTGCCACCGTCTTCCAAGGCCCCAGACAGATATCGGCAACTCCTAGTCGGGATGGTCCCAGCAAACCCCCACATCCCACCCCACATGCTTACTTGCCCAGATTCAGGAACTACCTGCCTAGAAGAAAGAGCTGGCTCAGCCCCAGGCTGGCAGTGTTGCCAACTGCAGAGGAAAGGGGAAGGCTGAGCATCTAGGAGCCAGGGAACCCTGCCAGCAGTCACCTCCTGCAACTGTACCAAGGTCTCCATTTTACACAGCACCTTGGAGGAAGACTGGTTCCCTCCATCGGATCCCACCTGAGCAGCGGGACAAGGACACTTTTTTTCGCTTGTTCCCAGGCCGAAGAGCTTGTCCCCTGACATTTCATACCCTCCAAGGTGGAAATGCACTGCTGAGTGAGAGTCAGCTCACCACCGCTAAGTGTAGGTGTACGCATGTGATGCCAACAGGGACCAAGGGCTCGGCCAGCCTTGCTCCAGCCAGTAGCTCTTGCTACTTGCCTTGCTGGGACAAGCTGAGCAGCACCTGAAGTCTTGCGTGGCTAGTGGTACAGTGCACATGGTACAGTGGTACATGGTACAGCGACCCAAGACATGTCAAGATGAGGCACCTTCAAACAGGACAGAGCTCATTTCCCATTTTCCAGTCCCCAGACATCTCCTCTGGCTCCCTGCCTGCCCTGGCCAACAGACCCTTACAGGTGGGATTCAGCCACACTCCCGGGATGTTCAGCAATGCTGGCAACAGCAGTTGGTCCTGATGGAAATGAGGACATCACACCGCCAGTACAGCCTTACACAGGCACTATAGGGGTGCAGGACCACCCTCCCCTCCTGATATTTCTGAAGACAAGGGGATTGCCCTAGGTCAGTCTGTGAATCCAAGCTGCCCGCTAAGGTCTCTCCTCATTGCATCAGATGAGACACCAGCAAGCATGGCACTGTCAGGAGAGGCTGCAGCTTCCCTCTCCTCCACCAGCTGCTTCATGCAAGTCTGTGATAGCTTCTGGCCGTGGGAAGTGTGCCCTTAGCCTAAACAGTGCAGGTCATGGACTGCAGCCCTTCTGCCTGCTCCCACGGGGTAAGATTATACTGACACCCGAGTTGGCAGCCACCACGGAGCAATCAAAGCCCAGACGATCTTCTCGTAATCCCCAGGAGGCAGGAGACACTGTAGGCGAGGGAAACTCACCCGGGCACTGCCCCTGATAGGCTTCTTTCATCCAAACCAGCTCTCGCTCTGGCACCTCTCAAAAGCCACTGTGCTCTCCTGAATGTGGCACCAGCACTGCCAAGGCACCGGGGGCAAGAGACTACGTCCCAGCACGGCACAAGCATGTCCTCACGCTAAAAAGGCGCCTCACAGTTTAGCTTCACTGGTCAGGATCTGTCTGGAGAGCCTGAGCTCATGGCACCAGGGGTTGCTGAATGGATGCAGGAACAGAGGAACAGCCGCAGAGCAGAGTATACGGCATTTGTACAGCTTCCCAGTCCTTGAACTTCAGCATTCCTCTCCTGCAATTATTTATATCTAAATATAAGTCTGTATATATAGAATAACTGTGCATGGGCATGCATGTTCTTCCTAAGCCAAGGAGGCAGAGAATAGCAGGATTATGCAGCACTCGCTAACCGCAGCTCCTCAACAGCAGAGGATGAGTGATGCGCCAGCTTCTGAGCAACCCCCCAAGCTGCCCTTTGAGCAGTGGTCTCACCGGCGAGGACAACCCACCACACCAGGAGAGCGCTGCCCTTCCTAGGCTGCCTAGCTGTCTTCCGTGGGCCACCAGCCCCACAGCATACGGTAGGTCTTGTTAGCCAGTGCGGTTGCTTTCTCTCCTCTTGGGAAGCCCGAGCTGCAAGCAGGATCTGTGGGGGCAGACAAAGGGGCTCGCACACCTGCCTCCCCGTGCTGCTCCGGGTGGACTGAGCACCCCGCTCCTGACCCTTTTTGGCATTCACCTGTCTGGACTCCAGAAAAGTCATCAGCTGGGGCGGGGGG
>NW_009647419.1:4061030-4070469 GCF_000708025.1 Charadrius vociferus | reverse complement strand
TGCTGGTCTGGTTGTTTGTGTGCCCCGCTCCCAGCCCCACCGAGGGAGGGGGGTCAGGCGGGCAGGGGCGGCCGGGAGGGCTTCGGCCCCGGCCGGGGTGGAGGTGGAGAGGTGAGGGGTCCCTGGGTTTTGCTCCCCTCCGGATGAAGCGGGAGAGCTCAGAGGACCAGGAGTGCTTTGCGCGAGCTCCGGCTATGGGTTTTTTTCTAATCCATAGGCAGCCCCAGCTGGTGTGGGGGGTAAGGTTGAGCATCAGCACTAATGCTGGCACTCGGGGGAAAACCTGAGGTCGGTCGGTGTCTTTGCTGATCTCCCAAGGATGCTCAGGTAGCTATCACAGAGCTGACTGCAGCGTATTTCGCTCAGACATAACCTGCCTGGTTGCAGGGACGAGTGGGAAAGTCTCTTCAGACCCTCAATCTGAACTCACAGCATCCTCAGGGGACACACACCCCCAGAGCTCGGGAAGGGTCCAGACTCATCCAGCTCCAGCTATTGCAGGTAGAGCCCAGTTTTCTTGGCAGTCTTGGGAAAGCTGGTTTCCTTGCGGGTACTTCCCCACATCCAAACTGGGAGAAAGCATAAGCTGCAGAATTTGCTGGAAATTGCTTCACTTTTTTTCTGGGCTCTGAGGATCAGCCTTGTGGTTGGGATGAGTGGCTTGCTCTTGCCCGCTCTGTCGCCTGGGATGGGCAAGGAACGGTCCGTAGGCCTGGTGGTCTCACTCAAGGAGATGCATCCGAGGGGAATTGCCAGCCACTGCCTCTTATGGGAATAGGTGTGGCAGCTGAGGGTGCTGATGAAGGAGCTCATCTTCAAAAGAGGCCGGGGATGCATTTCCTCTCGCCTTTCCCCTGTTTCCATGGGAACAGCAGCAAGCAGGAGCAGCCTGCTCTGAATTTCGCTGCCTACTGCTTAGGCACCCCCTGCCCAATCCTCTGGGCAGACTTTGGCTCTCGGAGGTTTCAGACCCCTCCTCACGTGATGGATCCCAGGCCTCCAAGGAGACCTCACCGGTGTGTGTGTACCACCAGAGCAAGGCAAACAGGCACAAGCCCAGAGCTGCCAGGATTTCTCTAACAGCACTCTGTGCTATTGCATGCACACTAATAGTTGCGAATAATTTGCATAAGTATACACATTTCTGCTTTTTATAGTGCTAGGGACTCTGGGAGGAAGTGACCTCAGCTAGACCAAAAGGTGCCTGTGGAATGATCACCCTCCAGGAACAGCTCTGGTTTTCTCTCAAAGATGGGAATGTCACCCAAAAAGAGCAAAGCAGAAGGGTGGAGATGAAAAAAAATATATGATACTAGTTTATGTCTTTGCATTTAGTAGCCCATGATAGCTTTTTCTCCAGGGAATTTGTCCACTCACTTTTGAATTCCTGTTAACTTTGGACCTGCAGATGCTGTGTGCATCTACAAGTGGCAAGGAATTCCACAGCACACCCACAGATTCGAGGAGCAGCTTCCTTCCGTGTGCCCATTTTGGGCTTGTTGTCCCCTAGGACTAACCCTTGGGAAGCGGACTGCTGCCACCCCTGTGGAGCCACCCACACAGGGGCCTGCGATTTATCTTCCACCAGTGGATTCCGTACCTACTGGTGAGCCAGAACTAGGGTTTTTTTTTGTATCAGGCATCTTTAAGACTGGTCTGGGCATCATGTTTTATGTGTCTTGGAGACAACACTGCCAAGCACATCACTGCTATGCTACTTTTGAGCTGAGGTGTCACAAAGAAGTTCTGTGCCCTGCTCTGTCCAAACTGAAGTTGTACAAGTTCTCAGCCATTTTCTGTGGGGGAAAAAAGGCTATATGATGTGTATGCCATTTGGAAACTGAAGCAAGAAGGCCAACGTTCAAGACTGCGTTCTGTGTCACCATCACAGGGAGATCCCAGGAGTCCTAATTATAACACAGTGCCCTAAACACTCAACCCCTCATTCTCTTGAGGAGAAAAGACAAAACCATGTTTGCTCTAATATGTGAGACACACACACACGTTATTTGTGTACATTTCGAGATGCTCTACTGTTAGATCATGTTAGAGAGCAGGACATTTCTGATACAGGGGCACTTCTGATGTGACAAAATGGTTGGAAAAGGTAAGGAGGCTTTTAAGAAGACATGGTGACTGAAGTAGAGGTGATGCCCTTACTGGGATGCCAATAGGTTTGTTCTCCAGATACCCTCTATCTGTCACCCTGCAGGGACATTTTTATCTGGTCCAAGAAGATGTAAAGCACTCAGTCATATTAGCGATATTCTCCATTCATTTTCCGTAATGTGTCAAGCCAGAAAAGGTCTCACACTTCTGCCTCTGTTGGTTACAGAAAATAGCCTTTTAGCTCCCAGTTAAGTATGGTTTTAGTTGTTGCTCATGCAGTAAATTTGCATTTCATTTCTGGAAATGTTTTCACAAAGGCTGCATTTTAAACCGGGAGACCATAGATACCTACCCTTTGGCTGGTATTTGTGGCTGAAGTATAAAACTGGATTTTGCAGCAAATTTCTATAGCATGGTATATAGAACATTGGGTTTAGCTTTATTTTGTCCAATAGGTCAAATGTCATCAAATCTTAGTCTTTTGTTTTGAAGCAATCAATGCTTCCTAGCAGTCTGCTGCTTTTTCACTCTTAAGAAGATGTGTAGCAGAGAATCCCCTCTTGCTGGATGCAGGATTTTCTGAGCACAGAAACTAATGCCTATTAAATTTAGAAATTTCAAGGATATGTTATGCTGGCTGCCTGAGCCTTCCAGAACGTGTTGCTCCAATTAAATTACTCCTTAATAATGAAACAAGGGGAGGGTGGGTGAAGGAACGTGCCTCTTGCTCCAGTTAAACAACATCCCTTTGCCATTGCTGGTTGGCGGTGTTGACTGCATGGGTGTCGTTGATCTCTGCAATCGCTGTCCTCAAGGAAACCTGTGACATTATTTACATTTTCCTCGGCTACATTCAGACTTCATGTCTGCTGGGAGGAGATCCAGGTGTGCCCTTTATTGTGGGAAGGAAACTAGTAGGGGTCACTAATTTGTGACTGGGGAACTGGTTTTGTTCAGCATCACTAGACGGGGGTCTGCATCCCCCTGTGGGCTAGATGCCAGCAGTCCACAAATGCGTAAACTCTTAAACCTCGTGAAGTAGGTGGATTTGTAGCTCCTGTTCTGGAGCGTATTTCACAAATGGGAATTGCTGTTGTTGGAAACTCTTTGATCCCTGCTCTGATCCTTCCCTTTCCAACAGGCTGCCTTTGTGCAGTTTGCTTATTTTCCATCCAGCCCCATGAGAGTCTGTTTCTTCATCACCACAATTATTTGTGAGGCTCCACAGAGGCTTCTGGCTCAAGTTAAATTGCTTTTCTCTCTGCAGCAGCCCGGCAGGATACCCAGGGCCCTCCCTCACATCCCCCCTAGAAATGAAAAGCGGATTCAGAGCTGCCCAGATGCTGTTTGGCAGTCCCCAGGACATCTTGTCCGATGTAACTCCAGACCAGTGGCGACTACCCCAAGTGCCTGGAAACTGAGCCAAATCCTCCCCTGGCAAATATTGTCTTCTGCCTGAGCTTTTTGGCCCACCCCCCCAGGAAAAGAGTAAGGTATGGACACAAATGGCTCACAGAATTTAGCTTATTCATAGTTAGGGTCCGGGGAGTCGCCTCCCTAAGAGCAGAACATAGGTTTTTGTTGCAATTTGCCTTTCCCGTGCTGAGTGGTTGGAGCTGACACATCCTGGTCTGGGGAATCATCCTCTCATCATCCGACTCTCCCCACAGACCCGGGCAGGTGGGAGAGATGAGGCCATTCTGGGGAAGGGGCTAAAAGCCCACCGCACAACTGTCTTCATTACTCAGGGGCCATCGCATGGGCCGGGGCTGGTGGGGAAGCCAATGTCGCGGGGAATGGCTGTGACCCCACCTTGGGGAATGGCTGCAATCCCACCTTCAATGTGCCGGGAGCGCCCGTTACCTGGGCAACACGGACTCGTTCATCATTTATTCATGGCGCCTGGGCTACCCCATCCCTGGGGGTGGCCACCTGCCCTCTGCGCGCCCCGTGCTCCTGCTCAGCGCCTGAATATTTCAACAGGGAACCAGCTTGCTCACCCCCACCTCCCCTCTCTGTCATCCTGAGCCAGCCATCCCACTCACCCCTCTCTCCCAGCTCCTGCCTGGGCTCCTCGCTCGCTTACAGGAGTGTGGCTCCACCAGGCCTGTTCCCAAATCACTCTGATGCAAGTGTGGAGAGACACAAGCTCTAATTCGGTCTGGCAGCTGGGAGGTTTAACTCTCCTGAGAGCTGAGCCGAGCTTGCATGAGTAATACCTCTGGCAGCTCTGTGCAGCTTGCTAGGCACCAGCGGAGAAGCCACTCGGAGCACCGTGAGGAGGCAAGGACTGGGCTAGCGGGGGGCTCAGGGCTATGATGAGGGGCTGGGGTGAAGCGGGAAGCAACTCAAGCAGAAGCAACTCAAAAATGGAAGTTAAGCCATCCTCCTTTCTAACGGTCATCAGGTGCAGAGTGATGATGCTGAAGGCCGGGATGCAGCGTCGGCAGTATCCGTCCTGCGCTCCCTGGGAGGGTGAGCGGAGGGGTGATTGGGTGAGTTGAGGGTTTTGTTCTGTCTTGGATAGCCCCTGCTGGACAAACTGCACTTTGAGAGTCGTGAATAAATGATAGCCTGGTGACAGAGTACTGCCTTGCTCTACACAGCTATTCAGAGGGAAGGGAGGAGTGCTCTTTCCTTAAAGTGGTGTGGCCAGACAGAGGTTATCAGAGCCACCCTCTGGAAGTGAGCCTGTCCCTCCACTAGCTGTAAAGTGAGCCCCAGGTGATGAGATTTCTCACCTAGGGCACATTTTCACCATCTATTTAAGCAGGGTTTTATCATCAGTTTTCCAAGACCATCTGCCATCCCCTCCTCATTCATAACCACATCTGCCATCTCCTTTGGGAGAGCTCTGAGCACACACACACACACATAAATAAATACGTACCGAGGTCTTATCAGCCATGCACTTGCCCAGATGCAAGCAGAAAGCATTGCAGCCACTGAGCTGACAGGAGTTACACAAGGAGGATCTAATTTAGAATGAAATTTTGTTGAAATTATCTGGGTTTTTTTTTCCGTTCGCTCTGTAAGATGAGGGGTTTTTAGTGCACTTTTATATCAATCACATTCTGCTTTCAGAATTGAATGCCGTGGCCAAGAGCGAGGTGAGTTAGGTGTGATCCCCATTCAAAGGATTAATTGATCCCCTTGTCCAACCGTCTACACATGACACACATGACAGTGAATGACAGAAGGAGCTAGAAACTGCCCTGTCCACCACGGGACACTGGGCAACAGTGGCAATCATGATTCTCAGGGAGGGCATTAACTGGCAACCTGCCGACCACCTGCCACGCGTAGACAAACCTGATCTGCTCTGGGTTGTGTCACTGTATTGGTGCGATGGGTCCCGTCACGTTACAGGAGTGCACAGCGAAAGGATGAGAGGCATCCAACACGGGCTGCAAGGAGGAAAACTCCGACTGGAAATAATCCTTTAGTGCAAAAGTAAGCAGGTGCCCATCTTTGGGGACTCTCGTAGTGACCCTGTGATTTCAGCAAGACTTACCACAAGAGGGCAGACAGCATTTTCCGGGCTGATTGCCTCAAAAAATGGGTACCTGAGAAGGACCTGCTTTGCTCTGGTCTGTCAGAAAGCTGAGCCCCTCTTCTGGGCATTGAATCTTTAAAAGACGTGCTCCTGCTTTACTCTCTTAGGCCAGAAAGTGAAGTGACCCAGTTTGGTGCACTACAGAGCTGATTTGCTGTCAGATATATGGAACAGCAGTCGGAAGAGAGAGCCTGTCATCTTTCCTGTGGCTTTCCTTGCTCTCCCGGGGCCTCTGCTCCCAGCCAAGAGCCCAACGTGTGTGGCTTCTGGGCTGAGCTCCCTGGGCTGGAGCTAGAGTCCCAGGCAGAGGTCTGGGTTGCTGCTCAGGGCACACAGAGACACCTCTGGTGTGGAAAATGGGGTCGGAGCTTCCTCAGATGGGGGTCTGGCACCTTGGTGCTAGGCTCAGGACTCCTGCTGCTGGGGATGGGGAAAAAGGGCTGCATCCCCAAGGAACGGGGCAGCCCGGTGCTCATGTGGGACCAAAGCTGTGCCACGAACCGCCTGCGTGGAGGGAATCTAATGTCAGTCCCATTGCTTGGTGTGCATTACTGTGGCAATAAATGCTTACAACAATTTCAGGTAACCTATGTTGCCTAAACATGGCAGAGGACCACAGCTGGCAATTGAAGTACTGTTATTTTTCCTCAGACCAGACACAGATGGGGCATAAACACCCTTTCTCCATCTCTCTCAGCCTCATTTTACTTATCTCACCCAGTTAACATCTCGAGGAACAGTGAAGAAGACACTGGTGCAAGGCCCAGGCTGCAACTGAGGTGGGCACAGCTTGGGTTCAAGAAGTCAGGTACAGAGAGTTGGGTTTCGCTTAGGGGGGGCTGTACCAGGGGACAGGACATTACTGGGGACAGTACCGGGGGTCACAGGTCTCTTGAGGAGTCCTTCCCATGCCCAGGCTCTGTCCCGATGTTCCTGGCCGCGCGATGTGGTGGGAGAGCCTTTCTGAGCTGAGTTTCTTGCCCGAGAGGTTATTTTGAGTAGCGTTGGGTGCCTTTGAGTGGCGTGTGTTGACACTGACCTCTAGTGGGAATAGATCCCTATCTATTTTTTCCCTGCAATTTTAACCATTTTAAGTGAGACATCCTTACTGGGACTGGGGAGGGCCCAGAATTAGAGTTTCAGGTTTAAAATCCTCAAAAGCAAGTCAGAATATAAATATTGACCTCATATTATATTTAAATGTTTGTATTCCTGCTACCACTACCTGCCAATACATTACGTATAGATATGTATTATGTATGTGTGTGTGCATATGTATATGTATATCTCTCTGTATTTAAAGCCTCCAAAAATAATGTAAGTCCAAAAACTTCACGGCCAGGCAGAAAAACTCTCTGGCAGGAAGACAGCATGAAACAGAGCCCAAGGCTTGTCGAATGAGTGACAGAAGGCAAATAACGAGGCAGAGTGGCCAAGTTCATCTTTCAGACTTCCCACTCAAGTTGTCTGAAGGGACAGTAGAAGGACACGCAGCAGGAAGAGAGCTGCCAAGGAGATGATGCCTGAGCTCGGTAAGAGCAGGTGTAGTTGGGAGGTGAGAGCACAGAGTGACTGGACCTGGGTGCCTGGGGGACTGTAGCTGATTTTAATGGGCAGTGCCCGGTCCCCACAGCTCAGCTGCAGCAGACGGCTGCAACACAGCCCTGGGAGAGCAGTAGCCAGCTCACGAAAGTTCAAGGCTCACCTTTGGGAAGCTGCAAGATCAGTAGCTCCAGCTAAGTGCACATCATCAGCAGAGGAAGGCCACTTCCACGGGCTGCTTGGTAGCCAGAGATGTAGACAGCTTGATGTGGACTGGACCGTAGAGTCCCAGGTGGTGGAGCCTCCCTGCAAAGCTGGTCCAGGGCTTACTATCTCTGGCTTTGTGCTTTGGCTGAACCACTCCTGGACCTGTGGTAACCCTGGAAGTAGGCTCCACACCTATGCCACAACTGGAACAGGACATCACAAGATAATCAAGGGGTGACTGCCACTTGCTGCAAAGCCAAGCAGCAACTAGTTCACAGAAAAGTGAAATCTTTGTGCATCACCACACAGGTGGTTGTGGGACACACCGCAAATCAGGTTGCGCTGATTTAACCAACGTGTATTTCTCCCAATACTTGATTTCATCCACATAAATGT
The DNA here is from genome assembly GCF_000708025.1 of Charadrius vociferus. Lineage (NCBI taxonomy): Eukaryota > Metazoa > Chordata > Aves > Charadriiformes > Charadriidae > Charadrius > Charadrius vociferus. The sequence continues at coordinate 4,062,659 of NW_009647419.1, read as the reverse complement.
CTGTAAGAATTCATTCCATGATGGAGCTCTAGCAACATCTAGTATGTTACCTTAGAAAATGACAAAGGCATTTGATAGGTAACTTGGTACCAATTGGGTACAAGAACATCAGCTGCAGATGCACATGGAGCTGGGATGCAGCCATCACCAGAGTGGGAGAGGGACTGACATGAATATACGGCCCAGATCCCTGCCCCATGTTTGACAGAGCTGATAAGATGTGGGAGAGGCTCCTTTCCCTCTGCAATCATAGTCTCACATTCAGGCAGTGCCAGGGACACAACAGGAGATACTGAAACAGATCCCAAGCGTGGGAGGAAAACTTGTGACTGGAAGTTATTGACGCCAACAGAGATTTCCCCTGCCTGCCTCCTGCTGCCCTCACACCCCAAAACCTTTCCTCCTGCCTGGCGAGCGGCACTTTTTGTGGGTAGCTCACGTGCAGCACGGCTGTGGTTGAAGGCCTAGTGGCCAGTGCTGGGGGAGTGACGCAAACCTGAAGCAGCAGCTGCAGCGCAGGAGGGGGAAGTCATTGGCACTTTGCATGTGGTTTGAGTGAACTCAGTCCCGTACCCACCACCAAGCTCTTCCCAGGTGAGCTCCCTTGCAGTGTGCGGCAGGAAGAGATCCTTCCCCTCCTGCTGGGCTGAACTGGAAAGATGGGCACCCTTCAGAGGCAGAGAGGCACATCAAGCAATAAAAACAACAAGTGAAACTGATTTTAAAGTGTCACATGCATTCAGAGCTGTCTAGGTTGTCTTCTGATGGAAGTCCACTGCTTGGGACACTGGAAAGTAACAAGATGAAGTCTACGCAGATCCATGAGGAACACAACTGGGTTGTTTTGATGTTGGAAGGAGAGCACTGAAATGCAGCCTGGTCAATCATTCACCGGCAGAGAGCTGGGCCTTCCTTTGAGCTTCCATTTTCAGCTTTGATCTCTGTGTCCTGGCTGTTCTTGTGTGAGCCCCGACAGCCGCTCTGGGCTTTGGGCTTTCTCTTTGCAACACCGAAAGGCAGTTGTACAGCGGACCAAGTTGTACTTGGCTGGACCAAGTGAGTTGTACAGCCCGCTGTAGTGACCACTTGGCCTTTCCCTTTGCCTGTGCGGGCAGGAGAGACAAGAAAGTGTCTCAGGGGCTGAAACAGGTTAAACCACGCACACGGGGAAAAGCCAACGTCTCGTTCGCACCTATCTCTGCTACCAGTAAGGACATCCACCATACCGTTTCCCACAGAGCCTGCGGCTTCAGTCAGCACCTGCGCTCGAAGCAGCATCCTCACCCACACGCCAGCCGGTTTGACAGGCGCCCTCTCCCACCCCTGGCAAACCCTCCTGCTATTTAAAGAACCCAAACAAACAGGAGGCAGCTCCGGGACACACCGGCACCTACTGCCCGGCGTAAGGTAGCACAGCGCGGGGCCACCCCCCCTGCGCGCTCCAGGCTGCCGGCCCTCGCCCACGCGTGGCGTGCCCACGGGTGTGTTTTCTCCTGCGCCCCCGGACAAAGCGGGAGGCGGGGGAGAGGCAGCCCCCTCCCCCCAGTTTAGGGGGTGCCGGGGCGGCGGCGGAGGGGGGGAATCCCGGGCAGGCGGGGCCGGGCGCGGCTGAGTCAGAGCGGGCAGAGG
>NW_009647419.1:4051552-4060543 GCF_000708025.1 Charadrius vociferus | reverse complement strand
TCCCTCCCCGGGGGGGGCTTGCGAGCGCCGGGACACCCGCACACACACCACCACCACCACCACCTCCCAGCCCCGGGGTTGGTCCCTCGCAGCCGGCCGGTGGCGCGGAGCCGGTGCCTAGAGATAAGCCCAGCTTTTATCTGCAGTGGTCCCCAGCCCGCTGCCGAGGAGCACCCGTGCAGCCGAGCTATGAAGGGCTTCCCCCGAGACCCCGGCCTGAGAGTCTGCCGCTTTGCGCTGTGCGTGGATGCTTGGCACCCTGGTGTGGGTTTGGGTGGGTCACCGGTGGGGGCATCCAAGCCCGGTCCAGCAGAATGAGAAGGGACTGGCACCCCGGACAACCTGGCGCAGAACTGACCCGCCGTAGGAAGCCAATTTCCACTTGCTAAGGGACTGCTAGCAACTAGAAGGTGGTGTGGGAGAAAACTAAGCCCCCCCCTCCCCACAAGCTGTCTCTTCCCCAGAGAATACAACATTTCCTCCCCAATGGGGAAGGTTTGGCTGCGGGAGGTGGTGTGTAAGCAAGACCCGAAACGAGATTGGCTCTGCAGGGCAAGACCTTGAGATGGCTGTGTTCAGGGCCACAGACCAAGCAACCCAAGAACTATTTGTTCTCAGGTGGAAATTGCCTTGCTTTGCCAACCCACCTGCACAGCCGCAGCTTTCAGCACGGTTGTGACGCACTCCCTGCTATGAGGCTGCCCTCCTGAGCCTCTGTGACGGAGACGAGTGTTTCTCTTAATGAGGAGGGGCTTCCCACATCCGTAATGCCCTCTCAAAGGCAGAGGCATCACGCTTGAGGTATTTGGTTTGGCTTCTGGTAACTGCCTTCAGCTAATCACAGCTCTTTCCTGTCGTACGTTCCCTCGGTGGAAGGTTTTCATCATGAGTGCACACACAGAGCGTGAGCGAAGCGTGTTAGCTGCTGGGAAGGGCAAAGCTTTGCCCCAAACCCAGGCTGGAGTTTGATAGTGAGTTAATGGTGCAAGAGGAAGAGAAACTAAGAGGCACTGACACGAGCAAGCACTTATCTTCAGTAGCAGGAGCAGCAAGGAGGCTCTGTCTTTTGCCTGGCAGAGCACATCTGGCTCTGAGGCTGAAGATGAGCTGGGAGCCAGCTCCAGTGTTTACTTCCTGCTTAGGAAGGAGCCTGTGCATCTGCTAATTAGTTCATTAATGCTCACTGTGGGATCTGCTCCGAAGATTGGCTGGAAGTCTCACAGCAAGCAAGGTTAGACTAAACCCAGCCTCCCACGCTCCCCAGCCAGGCTCCTGGATACTGCTTTCTAGTCCTGTCCTATCTACAGGCTGGTTCTGGCGCTCCTCAGCGTGGAGGAGCTTCACCACCTTTCCCAGCTGTAACGCTAGAGCCGAGGTGCCCTCAGAGAGAGCCGGGGGTCTTTTAAGCAAAGCTGTGGAAGTAATGCCTGAGAAAAGCCCCCTTCCCGGGCTAGCCCCTTGTCCTGTGCCCAGGGCTCCCTGCTTGCTGTTCTGTAGGGAGCCTGGTAGATGCGGCTCCTTGGAGATGCTTTTACTGCTTGGGGCTGTTTTGTAAGGTGGTTGAGCCCTTTGCTTGTCAGACTTGCTTGGCCAGAGCCTAACGCAAGCATCTCATTAACTAGGGAAACATTAATCAGTGGTGCCTCGGTTACTGTAGGCACGAGAGGTTCTCGGAGAGCTCTCCAAATGGTTGCAGTCGCTCTTCTATTTTCTCTCACTCACAGTGCAGTTCAGAACAGGAAATCTGTAAAGAGGGAGGGAGCGAAAAGTCTGCCAGTGGTGCAGCTCGTACAGCTCCGGGCTGGCCGTGTCCACATAGGAGCCGGCTTTCCTGGGATCCGCTCCCAGCACTGGGGAAAAAAGAACCCTATTCTTGTGGTTAGAGTGGCGAGGCTGTGGATTTCTGCCTCTGCTATTTCTGTCTCTCCTCCTGACCCTGCGGCAGAGGTAGGCGGCATTTATATTTAGAAATGCTGAACATCCACCGCTCCAGTTGATGCAAATGGGGACTGCGAGAGCGCCCAGCAACTCATTGAACTGCCACTGGTTTTGTATGCAAAACCAAGTCTAATGCTAAAGTGTGAGGAGCAATTGCTCATCCGGTGACAGAAGGTCCCCAGAGAAAAGGGATCAGATGGCCACAGGCTGCATCCCTTTCATCCAGCCAGACAAACCCATAGACTTCTTTTCATCTCCGTCAGCGGCACATTTCCTTGTGTGCTTTGCTTGAAGTCTGCCACAAAACATCCCCAGGCTGAGAATTAAAATTGTACTATCATTATATTTCAGAAGACTTGGGCAACAACACTTTCCTGTAATTGTCATTCTGAAAATACAAAAAGTTCAGGGGTTTTGGCCGAGTAGTTCTTGTTTCCCCAGTCACCCGTGCTGGTACCGACCGGAGAGGAGCACCGGGCTCACATCAAGGGAGCTGGCAGAAGTTTTGGCTGTCCATCCGTAGCTCTCCCGTGCTCGCCCACCCGTGCCGCCTCGAGGTGTGCCTGCGAGGGGGCTGTGTTGGTCAGCCTGCCGCTTGTGGGGAAAGCGTATGAGGTGGAGGCAGAGGCGAGGAGCACGTGCTTGGGCAGTTGGAGCGTCAGCAGGATCTTCCATGGATACCTTCCTGCCCGCCTCCGCGGGAGAGGGAGCGTTAGCCCAGGCGGGGTGAAGCAACGGGGCTAAAAGTGGCTCAAAATTAGATGGGGTCCCACTTCTGGAGGAAGGAAATTGGCCAACAGGGGAGCTGTGGGTATGATGACCAGTGAAATGTGTGGGTGCTATCTTCCAAGAATCATTTGCAAAAGCCTCAGCTCCCACCACTACCACTTCCCCAGTGCCACTGGCGGTCCCTTTGCCTTGGGGAAGTCAGAGCTGCAGTAACGGGGCTACAGCACGTCAGTCCTTGAGAGAGAGTGGCAGAGCCGGCATGGTAAGAGAGGTCAAGGATGAGGAACAGGCAGAAGATGATGTGTGCACTTAAGGCAGTGATACGTATCCTGCAGCAGGGTGGAGAGCAAGCCCTGTGTGCTCAATAAGTCTCCTCCAAGCATCTGTCTTTTCATTGTGGACCAAGTGGTCTCCTCCAAGCATCCATCTCTTCCATGTAAGCCAGCTCCTTTTCTGCTGAATTGAGTCCTGATGGGACCGCTCTACATGGAAGTGGAGAGAGGGGGTTTCCGGCTGCAGGCATGGCTAGCTCTGAGCAGGCTGCAGGCAGCTTGATCACCATGCCCCGGCCTCCGGACAAGTTCAACCTTTGTTAGGATTTACGAAGGAAACTCCCTTCTTCTGGCCTTGCCAGGCAGATGCACGAGTCCAGCAACCCGGGAAAAGGGTGGGTGTGGGACCAGCTCCATCAGGGTGGGATGGGGTGTGATGGGATCGCCTGTCACGTTCCAGCACAAGGGGAAACCTCCCCATTTGCATGGGCTTATGGCAGCCTCTGCCAACTCCGGAGAGGCAGAATTGATTCATCAGTGTGGCAAATTAGGCTGAGGACTATATATTCGTTTTTACTTAAAAACATGCTTCCTTTTCTGCTCGTGCTGGTCTTTGGGCCACATGCTGGTTTATGCCATCGGTACCTGATGCCACGGTGATGGGCCCCTTGGGCGGCTGGGTAGCGTGCATGCAGTCTTGCCCTGGGCCCTGTGGCTGTGCCGTGCTGCGAGGGGGTGGGGGCTGCGCCTCCGCAGGAGGGTGGCCGTCTTCTGCACGGGGCTCCGTATGCAAAGCAGCGTGGCTCCTCCGCGGGGGTGAAGTTTGGGGGTCCCCAGCTCAATCACGGGAGGGAGATCTTAGCCTCTTCAGATGGAAAACGGGACCGAGTGGTTTTGCTTGGGTGCGTGTTTTGGGGAGGGAGGGGAGCAGAGGAAGCCTGACTTCCTCCTTCCACCAGAGACAAGTGCTGCCCCGTCTGCTGATAAGAAATCACGTGCCAGTGACTCGTAGGGCTGAGATGCCTTAACAAGGGCTCGGGGACAGTTAACCGAGTAAAATTGGAGCCCCACGGGAGCTGATGTTCTGAGCTCTCCTCCTCGTGATGGAAGCAAAGGGGCCTTCCCTGCTGAGCCCCTGCCTGCGTGGGCTGGTGCTGAGCGCCAGGGCTCCTCTTGCGGGGCCAAGAGCCGCTCCTGACCGTTCACCAGCGTGTGCCAGTTGTAACCCTCCCACCTCGTCTAGCCCTGTGCTGGAGATCTTCCCCATGCAGGGGAATGGAGGTTGTCCCCATTCAGGCTGCTCACTCCCGTGTGGCTGCTTGCTCGGCGCTTGCCCTGCTAAACAGGGGTGTTGCTGCACCCCCGTACCCCTGGATCCCAGCGTGTGTGACTGGGGGAGCGCTTGGCGTGTGGCAGCAAAGGGAAACTACCGTGAAAGAAGGAAAAAGAAGCAGAGCAGTGGAGAGACACAGTTGTAGGAGAAAGATTAAAGAAGTACGTTGCAGAGAGCACATCTGGTTGCTGGTCGAGCTGGGAGGTTCCTGCTCAGCTGGGCTGGGCTGTTGCTGGCTGCCCAGCAGTGGGATGGCCATAGTTAATGGGAAGCAGGGATGCCCTTGGTTTTTCCAGAGGGACTTTGGAAAGTTCCTTGCCCGATTGCCAGAGGAGTTCAAGTCCATCCCGGTTGCTCCCTAGTACACTGTCGTTGGGGGGCAGAGAACAAAATGAGTCCTAATGTGGGGCTGGAGGGAGAAGGGAACCTGCTGCATCCAGCTCCCCGTGCCCGGACTCTCCGCTCTTTCTCTGTGCGTGCTCAGGAGTTTGGTGCGCAGGGGAGGGCTTGGTGCCCCTCCAAGCGAGGGCAGGCAGCTCTCCACAGGCTCCTTTAGGATGCCTCAGGAGTTGCTGGCTGCCACAGGAGTCACACACGTACAGCCATGGCATAAGGTGGGTAAGTCATGACACCCCTCCGAGGTCCTGCAGGCAAGAAGAGATTTATTTTTTTCCCCTGGTCGGATGACTTCAGCCTGGCCTGGGGGAAGTTTCTTCAGACTTTCCACCTGCATAAGTTTGCCTTGGAGCTGGGGGAACGGCACAGGGAACTTCAGCACAAAGGAAGGGAAAGAATGGCTGGAAATTTCCATGTCCTGGGATGCAGAAGGCTGATTCCTAGCTGGAACAGATCAGTCGAGGTGGGGAGGGCTTCAGGTCCTTGCACTCTGTAGGCAGGCTTGGCTGCTGCTGGGAAAAGGGTTGAGCTCAGCTGAATTAACAAAGAAGGTTTTGATTTTTGTTGGTTTGGTGTTTTTTTTTAATACAGTGTGGATAAAAGAGGAGTCAGACGTGACTGTGTAGGAAGAGAAGCTGTGGGTTCTGAGCTGTGAGAGTGGTTACTGGACGCCTCTCAGTGAGCTGCGTGGGATGCTCTCTGAGTCCTGGAGATGGGAAGCCCCTCTGACTGGGGTAGATGCAGGGCTGAAAGGGGACCCTGAGACATCCTAGATCCATGACCGGTGCCTTGTTAAAAGAAAATCCTGAGGCAGCGAGGATATGTGCGTGGGGCTGTAAATGATTGTTAGGGTGTGTTATACTGGCTCTGGCAAAGTCCAGGTACTGTCCTCTCGCGAGAGGCTGTTCTGGCCTAAAGATATCTCTGTGTGCACGGAAACTGCACACAGAGATGTATTTTCCTTCTGATGAGCAAGAATGGGAATTTGCTCCATTTGAAATGGAGTTGCCACGGCCTATGGACCTTTCGGGATGCTTTTATTGCAATCATTCATTTTGCTTCTCGGCCCACGTATGGGAAACCGGTTCCATCCACCTGGCACGGGCTGACCTGCTTTCTGGCTTGGTTCATCCCTGCGGTGATGGTAGTGCAGGACAGACCCTTCATTTTGCAGGGGACAGTCCACGTGCATCTGATCTTTAGGGTTTCTGTAATCCGGGACCCCACCACCTGCTCAGGGGACAGTCCGCGTGCATCTGATGTTTAGGGTTTCTGTAATCCGGGACCCCACCACCTGCTCAGGGGACAGTCCGCGTGCATCTGATGTTTAGGGTTTCTGCAATCCAGGCCCCCACCACCTGCTCAGAAGTGGAGCAAAATGCTCAAACGTGTGGGTGCAGAGTCTAGAGGATGTAAGGCCAGGGGTGCAGTACGTGGGTGAACAGGGGCACCTTCATCTCCTCACCTCCTCCTCTTCTTCCTCCCTCACCTCACTGAAAAACGAAACGCCCGGAGTCCTCTCACAATGCCTCCCCTGCCAGTCAGCCTCCAGCACCCCTCTTCCGCCAAGCATCCGGACCAGACCCTCTGCAGAGCACCACAGGAGAGGTGGAGGCTGTCTGCCCTGCTCGCCCATCGGCTCCCACCCTTCCTTCTGGCCCCAGGAGCATCAGGCTGGGAGGCAGCTGCTACCCCAGCTGGAGATCCAGGGGACTGAACCCAACGGCTGAAGGGGCTTTGCCCAGGAAAGGGGAGAAGAAATGTGCAGAACATGAGGCCCAGGGCAGGAGCAGAGGATGTGGGGATCAGCCTACAGCCGGCTGGGATCTGCTGCTCCCCTGGAGCTGCCAGAGGGCAGCTGGCACAGTTTTATGGAGCCGGGCAGCATCACATTGGTATGCGAGGAGGAAGGGAGCCGGGCTGGGCTGGTGGAGGGCTGCAGGACAGGACGGAGCTGTGCTTGTTGAGCCTGCTGGCAGAGGTTCATGCTGATGGCTGAGGAAGCGGTTAGCAGCGCAGGTTACGGGGCTGGAACAGGAGGGCAGGGTAAGCGTGGAATTCCCCTGCTGTTTTCCTCCTCCCTCGCTCTGCTCTCTATTGGTGCTGGGGCCATTTCCTCCCCTGAACAAGTTTCTCTTGTGTGAATTGTTTGTCTGATTTCCTACTGCTCCACTCAGCCAGAATATGGAGCCAGGAGCTAACTGTTCCCACTACAGAAGGGGCCCTTATCTAGACAGGGAGAAAAATTTGTCAAAGCAAATTCTACTGAATGCCATATCCCTTGTCCTGGGCTCTTCTGGGGTGAGATGGTGATAAGAGAGGCTGCTTTGAGGACAAGGTGTCTTGCTCCACAGACATACATCGTCAGCCCCCTTTTCTAGAGGGAGGGAAGATGATAGCCAGAGAGCTGGTGTGTGTCAGATCTGGGTGTCACCCTTACCCTTACTCCTTGCCTCCAGGTACAGGCATCCTCAGACATGGACACTTTTCCTACCAGGCGCTTGAGTTCACTCAGAAGCCTGGGAGATAGACAGCACTGTGGAAATGGGTGTTCTTCTGTGCCTAAACTAGGACCACCTTGGGCATGGCAGTGCTGCGTGTTCAGATCCGGGGACATCCCCAGGGATGGCCCTGACCCCTCTGCTCCAGGATCGTTATTGCTCTGATGATGGGTAGATCACCTCATGCCGGGAATGCCCTGTGCCCATGGGACTTTTGCGATTCAGAGGGCTAACGAGTCCCCTTGTGCCGGGATGGAGCTGGTGAGCAAGTGGAAAAGCTGAGACCAAGCCCCGCAGTCTGTACTCCTAGGCTGGCCACATTTCCCCTGCCCACAGCTCCTCCATCGCCTGCCCGCTCCAAAACTCCCTGTTACCCTTTCCAAAAGTCCCCCGTGGCTGCAGGCAGAGGCGGAGGGCCGTGGCTGGGTGAGGAGGGGTGTCTGGCAGCGAGTGGGTATGTCTCCATCGCCGTGCCCTGGCTCTGTGGCTCATCCGTGCCAGCATGCAGCAGCTCACCAGCGGCTGGACCACGCGGTCGCCGTGGCAGAGAGAGAGGTGCGCTTGTGGCCTTGGCCGGAGGAAAATGGAGATCAGCACGACGCCTGGGTGTAGGAGGTTTCCTGGATTAGCAGGGGACAATCCTGATTCCTGGTTGGCATCACTACCCGTGGCACAGAGCGCTCTTGGTGAGCTTGTCTCAGCCCGGTGGCCTTGCCACAATTCCCCCGAGTAGCTCACAGCTCTCGCAGGCGTTTCAGGAAGCTGAGGGCTGGCAATGAGGAAAGAGGGGAATGAATGCAGAAATGAAAGCGCAGGAGGAGACAGCACCCGGCTGGAGAAGGAGGGGGGGGCGAAGAGGACAGCAATCCTTCAAAGCAGGCATGTCCCAGCTTCAAGGTGAAAGCCTGAGCTCTGGCCGGCTGGGGACGGTCATCCCCATCGCCCCTACGCCATAGGTCCCCAAACTTGCTCAGCATCATTTGAGCCCCGAGTGCCTCTGCCGCCTCGCTGACCCGCAAAGCCACCCAAGCCAGGGAGAGCGAGGTGCCGGCGGTGGCAGAGGGCTGCCCCGGTGTTTCCACCTCCCCTGAGTGACTGCCCCACTTGTCCCCATGTGACGGCCCGGCATGGCGTGGGTCGTGGCAGAGGGGCCTGGGGGATTCCTGGGGGCGTGGGGGCTGGCTGCTGCGGGACGCGACCCTGGGCCCTGCTCTTTCCCCTGGGAGCCCAGCGTGGTTCTGGAAAGTGAAAGCAGCAGAGGTTTAAAGTTCAAACCGAATTGCCTTGGAAAGTCCCCTGTCTGAGCAGCCTTATCTCTGCCATACCTGAAAAAGGCCGATGCCGCGGCCTCCCTCCTGCACGTGGTACCTGGGAGCGGGTTTGGAGAAACAGGGGCTGTCCCTGCAAGCGGGCAAAGGACACCTCGGCGCAGGTGCCACCGTGAGGACCGGGGGCCTGATGCAAAACCCAGCAGGGAATCTCCCTGCCCAGACCATACCCGGGCTGGGGCCAGCGAGAGACAGCCCGCCGAGGCCAGGGGTGTTCTTGCAGCTGGTCCCCCAGCTCTGCCCCTCACTCCTGTCCCCAACTAGTCTGACCTGGCTCCCCTGGCTGTTCCCCTGCCCCGTGGTCCACTGAGGGCAGCTGGACCCTGCCCGTGGGGCTTGCAGCCCCGTCCCCTGCCCCAGGGAGCACCAGCGGTGAGGAGTCACCCCACAGCGGTGTGGAGGCAAATGTGGGTGGCCTCTCCTTCCAGCGGGGAATTCCCTGCCACAGCGTGACTGGGGGGGGGGTTCCCCCCGGGAAGAAGCACACCCATGCC
>NW_009647419.1:4049061-4051473 GCF_000708025.1 Charadrius vociferus | reverse complement strand
GTGTGCCAGGTGCTGGCTCAACCCTCGGGCAGCGCTTGGGAGGAGGTGGATAAAGGACATTTTGGGGACTGGCCTCTGGGCTCCTTAGCACACCCACGTCCCCACTGCAGGTGGTGAGAAGACAGCCCCAGCCCCACTATTTTGCTGCAATGCTTTAGGGCCAGGTCCTGCCTTCTCGCCTGTGGAGGGATGCTGTCCATCCCCTACATTGCAGGTGACATCCTGAAGTTGGACTGTCCAGTGAGCAGGTTGTCTTTCCGGAGCTGACACAGCTCTCACCCTCCATCCCTTGCCCCTGCCCACCTCTGCCAAGCGGCATGGGTGGCAGGAGCTCACTTAGAGTCTGGCCTTTGGTTCGGAGCTGGTTGCTGCCGAAGATGAAAGCCACTCAGAGGCCCCAACACGGTGGTGAGGAGGTGGCAGGAGGCTCGGTTCATGCCTGCCATGCTCTGCAGAGCAGGAGCTGCTGCCTGCTCCTTGCTGCTGCCTGCCGTGGCCAGGGCTGGCCCGAGGGGGCTGCCCTGTGGTGGGGGACCGGTCCCTCTGTGCAGGGGTGCCGGGGAGCACAGCAGGTCAGCGGAGGGGACTGGAAATTCCCTCGCAGCTCTGCCTCCGTCACGCTCTCACTTCTGTTCTGACTGCGCCAGGGGCCAGCATCATACTCGGCTGGAAATAAAACCTCTCCTTTGGGCTGGGGGACTCCAGGCTGCCCAGCCACCCCGTGGCCGTGGGGGCCACAGTCCTGAGGATGTGGGCTCCCTGCTGGCCACCAAGCTCCGATGGCCACACCTCTGGTGTCCCTCTGTGCTGGGCTGCATGCCAGCCCTGCCATGGCTGTGCCAAAAGGGAAGGATGTGGGGGAGAGAAGAGGAAATCGGTGCGGGCCGGCAGACCTGCTGGCATGGGGACTGTGCCGCGCAGGTGATCTTGGACCGGTGCCGGGCTCCTGCCCGGCTTTGGCTGCCTGCCTTTGTGGAGGGGAAAGCAGAAGTGCAGTGCGCAGCCAGCAGCGGGGAGCTGGGATTCCCCGCGCAGCTGCCAGAGCCCAGACGTCCATCCGCAGCCACCAAACCCAACCCTTGAGCTCTGCAAAACGCATCCCAGGCTCTTCGGACCTGCCCCAGATGGAGGCCTGGCTTTGGGCACTGCCTGGTCCAAGCCCCATGCGTGCTGTGAGGTCTGAGGGAGGACCCTGCAGTGCTTAGCGGGGACAGAAGAGTCCATTCCCTGTGGTGATCAGGGTGAAAGACTGCCCTGGGGAGCCATGTTCCTGCCTTGCGCTGCTGCTGAGCTGCTTTGGGGAGAGGGCAGGATGGAGGAGCTCTGAGCTGGTGGGAAGGAAGGGGGATGGGAAAGGTGGGGAGGTTATTCCTCCATGCGGTGGAGGATCTCTGCTCCTCAGCATGGCACTCAGGACTCATTTTTTGTTTTATTTCCCTCCCCTGTTCCCTTTATCCCCTCTGTAGATTGGTTCACTTGGCCATTATCCACTGCGTCCCAGCTGTGGCACTCTGCTGCATCGCTCAGCTGCCCAGGGAGGTGCTGGAGATCCAAAATGATCTTTTCCAGGTATGCAAATGTGATAGGGAGAAGATGGGAGGAAGGCAGGTGCCGCAGGCTGCTCCCTGGGTAGATGCCCAATCCATCTGCCCTCTCCCCAGGACCCCCCCACAGCTTCCTCCAGAGTGTGGTGAAGGTCCCATGTGAGGAGCCCCTTTTCAGAGAGGGGAAGAAGGGTGTGGGAGGTACTCTGGGAGAGAGCTGTGACAGCTCCCAGCACCACAGGGTGAAGGGGTCCTTTACGAGGCCCCAGGATGTCGCAGGCAGCCCCAGAGGGTGGAGCAGGCACAGCTTAAATGTGGCAGGGTAGATAACCTGGGAGAGTGACATCTGCCCCCACAGGCGATCCTTGAGCTGAGGTGGGGATGGGCAGCAAGCTGTTTGCATCCCCCCGGTGTCAGCCGTGCTTAACCCTGAGACAGGGACAGGCTCTTGCGCAGCAGCCGGCCCGTGCTGCCGGGCTGGCTCCCGTGGGGTGGCATAGCTTATCACGCTTGGTGTCCTGCGGGGCATCCCCCACCCCCGCCCCCAGCTTTCCTAATTCCTGTCCCCACCTACTCTCTAGACCCCGCTCCACCTCGCCGTGTACCTGGAGCAGCCCAGCGTGATCCAGGCGCTGATCCACAAGGGAGTGAATCCCGGGCTGCAGGACCGCAACGGCAACACCCCGCTGCACCTTGCTTGCGAGCAGCAGCGCCTGCAGTGCGCCCAGCAGCTGCTGCAGTGCTCAGCCCTGCCAGAGGGTACCGGGCAACCCCAGGAACACCACCAGGACCTGCAGCTCCAGAACTGGCAAGGTGAGACCTGGGGGCAGCCTGGCGCGGAGCCGCTGGCCGGTTTGGGGCGGAAACG
>NW_009647419.1:4046021-4048486 GCF_000708025.1 Charadrius vociferus | reverse complement strand
GTCGTGTATGCAGGGATTTGGGAGTGCAGCAGAGGAGGTGTGGGGCCGGGGTTGATGTGGCTGGGGGTGGTCCAGGCTGACTGTGGCTCTCTCTCCTGCGTCCCCATCCCAGGCTTGGCCTGTCTGCACATCAGCACCTTGAAGGGGAACATCCCGATGATGTCCCTGCTGCTGGAGAGCGGCGCCAACATCGATGTTCGGGTAAGGCTGGGCATGGGTGTGATGTTTGGGTGAGGCTGGGCACGGTGGGTGCAGGGCTCCCTTGGGCATTCCCTCTGGCCTCGGGGCAGGTACTGCTGTAGGGCTTGGAGGCACTGAGTTTTGAGGGAGAAGAGAGGAAAGGTCCTTGCGGGGCTGTTGGGTGCCATGACAGTAGTCGGGGTGGGAACTGCCCCTTCTGCACCCTGTCAAGGCAATGTGGGTGGGTGCTGTGGGGCCCATCTGAGGGGACCCCACACCCATGCCCTTGTGGTTTGCGGATTGCAGGAGGGCACGAGCGGCAAGACCCCATTGCACCTCGCCGTGGAGTGCCACAACCGCAGGGCTGTCCAGTTCCTGCTGCGCAATGGGGCGTATGTGGACGCCCAGATGTACAATGGCTGCACCCCGCTCCACCTGGCCGTGGGCCGCAAGGATGCTGCCATCGCCGCCATCCTCTCGCACTCCGGGGCTGACACCCTGCTGAGGAACATGGAGGATGAGACAGCCCAGGACCTGGCTGACGGCAACGACGATGTGAGTCTGTGTGTGGGGAGGCCTGTGGCTCTGCAAGCGTGTCGGGGGGTGTAGAAGACAGACGATGTGGGGGGAGCTCCTAGGAGGAGGTTCTAGCCATGCCCGTCCTCCCTTCTAGGGTGCAGGCGTTGGCTCTGGGGGTGTGTGGGGTGACTGCCTGTTACTTCCAGCCCTAGGGAAAGCCTAGCCAGGGTTTCTTGGCACTTCCATGGGGAGGTGGGAAGCTGCAGGGCTTGGGGGGGGAAGTTCTGGGCCCTTACCCGAGCCCCAGTGGAGACACAACCCTGGATCCTTACACCTCTGCATCCTTGGGCTTTGCAGCTCCTCGCCTTGCTGCCCTTCGATGACCTGAAGATCTCGGGGAAACCCGTGGTGTGCTCTGAATGAGCGTCTGGACTCCTTTGGCCCATCGGGCTGCCTCCTCGCTCTGCGCTGTTGCCCTGCTGCCCGCTGGGACCTTGCCTGCCTGCAGTTTGGTGGGAGCAGAGCCACTTTGGGAGACGTTATCATCCACCTCTTCCCTCATCGGAAAAGATTTGTTGGCCTCAGGCTGCCTTCTCAGAGAAAAGAAGGTGGCCCTATGAACACTACACAGGGGAGGCTTTTCTTTTAGTACTTGTGCCCCGCAGCAGGACTGAATTTCCCCTCCCTGCCATGGGTCTGACTTGTGGGGGTCTCCAGCTTACCCAGGCAAGGAGCAGGACAGGACTCCTTTTCACACTGTACTGTGGACGGAGCATCCTCTGGCACCCCAAACGCCATCAGAATAAGTGTGGGGTGAGGAGAGTTAATGCTCACTCTAATAAACATTGGTTCTTGCTGTGGGCGCCTGAGGTCTCATGTGATCTAACCCACGCTGTGCCCCTACTGCATGGGGAGGCTGAGCATTACACTGGGTGCCTGGGCATGTGAGGGCTGCAGGGGCTTCCCCAGCCCGCCCGCTGCCTCGGGTCCTGCTCCCTCCCTCGCACAGCAGAAGGTGAGCGAGAGCGCAGGGGCTTCCCCGCTTGCCGAGCCTTTCCAGCGCTCAAGGCTGAGGCTGGGGGATCCCAGCCTGGTGCCCCATTCCCGCGCTGTCCTGCCGAGTGTCTGGCTTCGGGGCTGAAGGCACAGAGCATCAGAGGTGCTGGCAGACCAGGTTGTAGATCCCTGCTTTTGCTGTCGTGCCTGACATCTCGCTGCCTTACTGTGCCGTGATTTCCTCATTGGCAAAGAGGATAGAAAGATCCTGCCCCATCTTCCTGCCTTGGGAGGTGTTAAAAAACTTAGAGCATGGGCCTTCCCTGGGTTTTAGATTCCCCTAGGCTGAAGGCAGAGGAGCTGGCAGGGTTATCTCAGCATCCCTTCTGTTGTTCAGCTCACAGCCCTGCCCTGCCCCCTCTCCAAACCAGAGGAGCGCTTGCGACCGACACACTGGGGAACCGGCAAGAGAAGGTGCTGTGGGAATGGAGACACCCAGCACGCCTGACCCCACCTCAGCCAGGGAAATTCCCCACTTGCTGCCTGGGAGCAGCTGCTATTGTTTGGGGCAAATCCTGGATGTCGCAATCGCCCGGAGATGCTCTGGAGTGAGCTTCCTCCTCACTTGGAAAGACAGAGAGGCAAGGGAATGCTGCCAGGAGAGCGGCACGGGCTCCCCCTAGGCCTCTCTGGAACTTGCCCGGTCTTTTCAGCAGCTCTGGGCCGGATTGCTCCATTTCTTTTGAATCTTTGCCTCCCACCTTCTGGCA
>NW_009647419.1:4039276-4044670 GCF_000708025.1 Charadrius vociferus | reverse complement strand
CCGTCCGCTTTCTACCTGTAACACTGGCGTCCCTGTTCGGCCTCGCCGGGGGAGGGCAGGGCCCCGCTGCCCTGAGTCAGCTCTGGGGGCCCTGGGAATTGCTAGCGCAGGCATAGAGAGAAGCCATTGTCCCTCCCTAGCCACCTCTTCACGCCCGTTGTGGGAGAGCGGAGCCGGTTCTCCTGCCGCGGGGGCCGGGTGGTGGTAAAAGCGGGCGCAGGCGGTTGGCTTTCGGTCAAGTCGGAGGGGAGACGTGGCCCTGGAGTGTAGCAACCCACCCTGCTGCTGCTCGTATCCGACTTCTGCAAAAGCGAATGGCATTTCTGCACCCTCTCCCCCAGCAAGAAGGCTGCTGCCATCAGCCAGTGTTGCTTAATACAGGCAAAACCCGGGAATGTATGGGCAGCTTCAGCCCCAGGTGCCCAATGGCTGCCCTGCTCTTGCATCCTGCAGCAGCCCTGTAGCCTGCGATGATGCCCCTGCAGCAGAGAGAGAGGTGATAGGCGTGGTGAAGGTGTCAAACTGCCTTTTCTGTGGGGAAGAGCCCAGGGAAGGGGGGGGGGGAGGAAATAGGAAGCAGGCACAAAAACCCACCCCCAGCTGTTTGCACTTCTCCCTGGGCTGGGAATTTCTGGGTCCTTTAAGTTACAGAAGGGAGATTTCAGGGTGAAACACAGCCTCGACTTAGATCAGGTTGTTGGACTCCGGGGTCCCGGTCACAGCAACTGAGGATAAGAAAAGCCCCTCAGGCCTTTCCCAAGGGGACAAGAGGTTGGTGGGGTGGCCTTGTTGTTCGTGAAATGGCAGGGGACTTTCTTGCCTTTAAAGGTCTAAGTTTGTAAGTCTCTGAGGGCTACTAGAGGTCACAACTATATTATGTTGGGGCCAGGTACACCTCACAGGGCCTAAATTCCTATGACTCAGTTGTTTTAAGGGGAGGGGGGGATTAACATCTTTGTCCCTTTCTGTCACAGGAGCCCAGAAATTCTTCTGGTGGGTGTTTATGTAGCCAGCCCCACAGTCACCCTCAGCTGGCTTCCAAGGCAATTGGGAGGCTTTTTCTTCTGGAGAGACTGAGGCAGGGATGGAGCATGGACTAAGGAAACATCCTACCCTGATGCAGGAAGCTGCAGCTTGTTGTGCAAGGGGAGGATGCAGGTGGCCTTGGGTGTAGGAAGTCCTTGCCAGCTTGCTTTTTCTGTTGTTTTTCTTGTGCTCTTGTTCTTCTCATGGCCCCTGAATATCACGGGTTTGCCTCTGTGAGTGAGGGGACAGTGGAGGGAAGAACTCCTTCCGGGAGTATTAAAGCTGTTTTAAAGCTGGCTGTGTTACCACCTTAGGGCTACAGCTGAAGCATATCAGCTATACCTTATCAGATAGTCCTGGTAAAATCCCAACCAGCCAGCTGGTAGGACAGTTCCTTCCCAGCCTTGCTCTCTGGCTGCGTCTTGCCAAGTGGGTGAGCCCTGGTAATTTCCTCTGAACTGTGGGGAATGCCTTGGCACGCTCCCTTCCAGGGCTGCCTGGGGAGGCGGGAGAAGCTGGCAGCCTGAGCCCTCCCCAGCTCTCCTCCACTCAGCTGGTGCAGCTGGAGGGGGAAGCTCTGAACCGTTTGGTCTCAGAGGAAGGTCGCTCTGGTCACAGGCGTGAAACATGAGCTGCTAGGTAGGAGTTGCTTTTTCATTTCAGTGACCTTTTCTTTTTCCACCCAGGAGCTGTGCTAAAGTTTAACCTAAAAAGGTGAGGTGTGAGATGCTCCTTGCATTTGGAGTAAGAACATTGTCAAAACTGAATGGTTACAACAGTGTTCAAACGTTCTCTCCGCTCCTGGAAGTCCAAGTTCCTCAACCAGAGCAAATGCCCTTAACAGATGCAAACATAAATGTCTGGCATGTGCTTTTGAACTCCAGAGGGCTTTTCCTACTCCATCATCGCTGTCGTGGGATCTGAGTGCTGCCTGCCGGTGGGGAGTGGGCTGGGTGGCACAGGCATGCAGAGCGGAGCTCGCTGGGTGCCGGTTGCCCACAGCCTGCCTCTTTGTCTCTCCACAGATTTTGCCTTCCCCTCATGCTGGCTTCCCTCCCGACCATGGCTGCTGCTGAAGAGTTCCCCCCTGCCCTGCAGGACTCTTGGGGGGACTTCTGGCTCTTCCGTTTCTTTGTTAATGCTGCTGGCTACGCGAGTATTGTGGTGCCGGGATTCCTCCTCATCCAGTACTTCAAGAGAAGGAATTACCTGGAGACAGGTAAGGGCAGGAGCTTCTCTTCCACATCCTGCCTCCCTGTGAGCTCTCCGCACCCTATTCAGCACTGACAGGTCATTTCTCTGACCTGCTTTGTCAGACCGGGAGTGAGCCGCTCACAGAGCTGCATCCCAGAGTTGCCTAGGTGCTACCCTGAAACAAATTTCCCTGTGGCCCCTGCACCAGTGGATGCAGAGGCTAGCAAGGAGGGAGGCTTCACCTCTCAAGCTGGTGTGGCTTGTGGTGCCCAGGCTGTGGCTAATTCTGTTTCTATGTTCTCTTGCCCTCTTTAGGCCGAGGCATTTGCTTCCCTGTCATCAAATCATGTGTGTTCGGCTCTGAGGTGAAGTCTGTGCACCAGGAGGATGGCTCCCTGCCACCCCGAGTGGAGCCCACCGAGTCCTCTACAGCCCGACAGGTCTTCAAGCTGGCCTTCTGTGCTGCTGGTCTACAGGTAGGGGCCCTGTGCATGTCGCCATCCCGCTCTGGGAGCCAGAGGTAGGCGGCGGGTTTGTGGCCATCAGTTCCTTGAAGACCAAATATGCAATGCTGTCCTTGATCAGGGCATGGTTGGAAGCTGGGACACAGCCTCTCAACCAGGATAGTCCACTGGGACTGCTGTGTCACTTCCAAGGGCTGTGGAGGTCCATTTAGCTGGTGTCATCCAGGACCTCTTGGGCTGCTCTTGTTCTGGCCCTAACAATCTGCTGAATCACAGAATTTTCCCTATGCGTGGCTGCAGAGGACTGTGATCGGACAGACACGAGTATTGTTCTGGCCCTCATGTCAGAGGAGCATTATAGTTTGAGCCTTCTTATCTCCCAGGCTGTCTTCTGGGAAACCTTCTGGGGCTGATGTGTCCTGCCTCGATGGATTACATTTGAATACTGGAGACAAATACTCAGTTCAGCTACAGATAAAGAGGACTTTTAAATCTTAGTTTTCCTAAGTCTTAGCTATGGCCTGAGTGTCATTAGGAAGGGCAGCTTTTTGGGTCTATGAGGATTAAAAATAGAAATGTGGGCATTGTGATAGAAAAACCCATGCATCCCTCAGCCAGCAGAAGACACCCACTCTCTGGCCTATTATCCCAGCCCATCCAGATTTGCTGCGGGTCACCACCAAGTCCTTCCATCTCTCTGTGCCTCAGTTTCTTGGGAGGGTATGTGTGGCAAGAGAAAGTCTGTGTTACTTCTGTGAGTGGTTTGGTACTGTTGCACCAGAAGTAGTGGAGGTGACAGCCAGAACAGTGATCATCCCTGGAGGACAGGACAATGTCGCCTGCTGGGTTTGAAACTAGAATTGATTTGGATGGAAGAACCGGGCCTGGGGAGCTGGAAGTGAAAACCAATGCAGAGGCCACTGGGAAAACTGCCAGGACCTGCCGCAGGGAGCTGGCACTAAAACTACAGCTGTGCATCAGTAACGTTCCCTGATCCTGTTGGTCTGGTTCAACAGGCAGCTTAAAGCATAACCGCTTGCTGTATGCCAGGATGTTTGCTTTGCAGGGCTCGCTGTATGCCAGGATGTTTGCTTGGCAGGCTTCTCACCCCTTGAGGAGGCTGTTAACTGAGCGGGTTTTGTTTGGGACGGGGTGTTCCTGGTTGTAACCACAAGGGACAGTGGGTTCCCTCAGACGGGTGGAGTGGGGGTGGCCCCATCTCCCAGTGTCTCAGGGAAGCGTTGCCTTGCAGAGGATGAGACAACGCTGGGGCAAACAAGGATCTCCTGGGGTCTGTTCTTCCCGCGGTTGCTTGCAGCTGCCGTTGTGGGTCCTGACTCTCCCTGTGCTCCTCCTGCTTTGCAGGCCTCCTACCTCACATGGGGTGTCCTCCAGGAGCGTGTAATGACGAGAACATATGGTGCCACCGAAACGGACCCTGGTGAGAAGTTCAAGGACTCCCAGTTCCTCGTGTTCATGAACCGCATCCTGGCCTTCACGGTGGCTGGTCTGTACTGTGCCCTGACCAAGCAGCCGCGCCACGGGGCTCCTATGTACAAATACTCCTTTGCCTCCCTCTCCAACATCCTCAGCAGCTGGTGCCAGTATGAGGCACTCAAATACGTCAGCTTCCCTACTCAAGTGCTGGCCAAGGCCTCCAAAGTGATCCCAGTGATGATGATGGGCAAACTGGTGTCACGCAAGAGTTATGAGTACTGGGAGTACCTGACTGCTGCCCTCATCTCCGTGGGGGTCAGCATGTTCCTGCTCTCCAGTGCTCCCAACAGGCATTTGTCCACCGTCACCACTTTCTCAGGCATAGTCCTCCTGGCCGGCTACATAATCTTTGACAGCTTCACCTCCAACTGGCAGGATGCCCTCTTCACCTACAAGATGTCTCCTGTGCAGATGATGTTTGGCGTCAACGTCTTCTCCTGCCTTTTCACGGTGGGCTCGCTCTTGGAGCAGGGTGCCTTGCTGGAGTCGGTACGCTTCATGGCCCGCCACTCAGAGTTCACTGCCCATGCCGTGCTGCTCTCGGTGTGCTCTGCCTGTGGCCAGCTCTTCATCTTCTACACCATCAACCAGTTTGGGGCAGCTGTCTTCACCATCATAATGACACTCCGCCAGGCTTTTGCCATCCTCCTCTCCTGCCTCATCTATGGGCACACTGTCACTGTCATGGGCGGGATGGGCGTAGCAGTTGTCTTCGTGGCCCTCTTCCTCCGTGTCTATGCCCGCAGCCGCATGAAGAAGCGCAGTAAGAAGCTCCCTCCAGGGGACACCTCTGTACAAAAGGTCTAAGGAACCAGGGCCATGGCATTTAAGCCATGCCTGCTGTCCTGCCTCCGCTCGGCAGTACTTGCTTGATTTCTCAGAACCCACTGAGGAGCAGGGTGGGGTACGGATAGGCTGGACCAGTGACTCATTTTTCCACCTGCTTTTCCTGGGGAAGGGGCTGGAATGAGCCCAGGGAATGCTCCAGGCCGCCATAGCTCCAAACCTTTCCGTTTGCCTTAATGGGCCAAAGACTTCTAGCCAAGGCACGGGCCTGGGGGCTCGCATCCTGGGGGCAAACCAGCATGGGGCTGCTGGTACTCCTGCCCCCCCCCCAATCTTGTGGCTTCTTTCCAAAGTCACTGATGAACAAGGGAGCCCTTTCCCTGGCGCCGCCTCTGGCTAATGCTCCTCCATTTCTGTCACTACTACC
>NW_009647419.1:4030312-4039256 GCF_000708025.1 Charadrius vociferus | reverse complement strand
AACACTAGCTTTCTTTTAAAAACACCTCCCATGTGAGGCAGATCTCAAGCTGAGCCTGTCCCAAGGCAGGGGGAGCTCTCAGCCTCCCTCCCAGGAGGTGCTCCAGGTAGGACAGGCACAGCTAAAGGAAATACTCCTAGCCTGTCCTACCCCAGGTCTGGGATCTGCTCTGGGAGGGCACTCTGCAGTGAAAGCCAGGACCTCCAAGTTTGGTTGTATCAGTTCCTTGCCCTTGCTCTGAAACACTTTCTTTCGCTCCCCTCAGCCCAGGCTGATTTTTATGCAGAGACTGAGGCTGGCCGGTACGGTTCCCAAGGCTTGCTGAGTTGTTCTAGGTTGCTTTTTGGTTACATCTGCTGCTGCCAAAGGCTGCGCTGCCCAGAAGCCCCAGCATCGCCTCGGGGTGTCTCAGTGCCATGGTTTCTGGGCTTTGTAGTTGCCATTCAGAGAAGCACAAATAGCCCCTCTTCTTCCTGCCAACTGGAGGCCTCAGCCCCAGCTTTCCTGGGGACTCACCAGAGCCCCACTGTTCCTGGAGGACTGAGATGGGGCAGAGCCTGTTTGCAGTGCCTTGTTTCTGCTCCACAGGCAGCAGGGGATGGAGCAAGTGGGCACCTGCTCCCCAGGCAGCAGGGGATGGAGCAATGAAAGCTGTTCTTCCCCAGGAGCCTGGGTTTTACTGGTTAACCCTTTTCTCCTCAACACAACCTGACTGACAAGCCAGCAGGTTTTTGGTACTTTTGAAAGGCAACTTTTTTTTCTCTTTATTTTATTAAATTAAAAATATGCTGCATATAGTGCCCTGAGGGTAAATATTCTCTCTCTTTTTTTTTTTTTTTTCCCTTCACGTACCTGGGAGGAGGGGAGTGACTTCCCAAACCTTCCTGTATCCCTAGTCTCTCTAGGACATCAAAGCTGTCTTCTCTTTCCAAACACAGGTGTCTCTACCTTTGCCCAGGCAAGTATCAGCCAGGGTTGGACCCAAAGCTGCAAGGCCTGACAGGAGATCCTTGCACAAATGACTGGGGAGCACAGCCAGATTTGGACTGCTGCTTATGCTGGTGGGCAGGTGGAAGAGCTGTGTTAGCCTGATTCTGGTTTGGCTCCTGGGTTCCTTGTTTGGGCAGCCCCGGTGAGTATATAGCTACTGCCTGCACAGCTAGAGAGAGATGGTGCAGAGGGCTGCTGAGCCCGTGCCAACCAGGGCCACCAGTGCTGTAGCAAGGCCCTGGAAGAGTCCATCCTTTATGGGGTACATCTGCACCAACACCAGCTCCACAGGCCCCACACCAGAGCCAGAGAAGGCTTGAGGTATGGATGGTACAGAGAGGTCAGAGACAAGACCTTAGCCTAACAGAGCTAGAGAAAGGGGAGATTTGGGCGAGGGCTACAAGAGAAACAGAGGAGACTAGGGACAGGAGCTGCTTACACAGTGCTGAGTTAGCTGAGCCAGGAGGGATAACAGAGCTGGTCCTGAGCACAGCCCAGGCTTCAGAGCACTTGGCTCTCCCGCAGTTTGACCTGTGCACCTTTCCTAGCTCTGAGCTCTTGAAAAGTGCTTGTGCAGCCTCACAGCCCTCCATCCTGCCCCTACAAATTCCCCCAAATGTCTGCCTCCACCATCTGCTGACAGACTAAAAATTGAATGGATATTTTTTTTCTTTGATCAAAAAAAAAAAAAAAGTTTGTCCACCAGGATACCTTTTCTAATTTAAATTTCGATCTAAAAAAATTAGTGAGGGAAAAAAAAAACCCAAACATTCTAAGTTAAAAAGAACTGACTTTACTGATTCATTATTTGGCAAAGCCTTCCTATACAGAGCAATATCTTACTTTTAAAACAGTTTTTTTCTCCTATCTCAGGGAAAGAAAACCACCCTGAAGGCGTTTGCTAGCTCAGCTCCAGCACTGCCCTAGCAGCCTGTGCCCAAACAGCTGCCACACTGGCAGCGCAGTGCCCCGCAGTGCCTTGGTCTGCAGCGAGGGACTCCAGCAGGTTCTACCTCCTCCCTCCCTGGTGAAGATGGATACTGTCTAAAGCCCACTCCATTTTGTGCCTGCGGTTGCTGGCAAGCAGCCAGCAAGAGAACTTGATGTTGGTGTCACTTTCCCCTGACAAACCCCCAGGAGCCACTGTGGTCCAGGGTGATGAACCCCATTCATGGCATGTGAGCTCAGCACAAGGGGCAGATGAATCAGAGGTGATCCCCCAGGCGTCTCGGTCATCTGAGACACAGGCAAAACCCAGGGACGGGGGGGGCCAGACACTGCCAACCCCCCCCCAGGGCTGCAGAAGCCCAGAAAGGTCAGGCTGGAGGTGGGAGGAAAGGAGGAGTCTAGAGCACAGCGCAAGAGGAGTTTGGCCTAAGAGCTGAAGAGAGGCAGCTTGAGTACAGTCCTGAGCTGTCACTCCACTCCCTGCTCTGCACTGAAAGGGACAAGACAGATGGCTTCTGCCATAGCTCCTGCCCCCAGGGATGCTCAGACCAGCCAGCAGTAGTGCAGACTCAGGTCCTGGCACAGCTTGCCCAGCTGACATCCGCAGATTAGAAAGATTTGTTCCCAGGCTGTGGGGCACGCAGCGCTCTGGGTGGACAACTGCTGCCTGCTGGAGATGACTGCATCTGCACAGCAGGTCATCTGTTTCTCTTACCGCCTTCAGGGTGCCTGGGCAGGGAACGGGTAGAGATCACCAAAAGCAACACTCTGAAAACCAGTCAGGGCAGGGGAGAGATCAGCAGCCTGACACCCTCAGGCACAGGCTGAGACCCTTTCCTCGGTATGGTAGGCATGAAACACAAGGGACCCCACCATGTAAACCACATTCTTTGATACTTTAATTCCAGTAGAACAAAACAACAGAAAAATAATCAAACAAAAAATAACTAAGCCAACTGAAATACAATATCCTACCCAGGGGGATGGGGGAGGCAGCAGCTCAGAGGAAGGGCTCTCCCACCCTGTTGGAACAAGGGCAGTGTTTGATGCCTACTGGGAATGTGGGAGACCCCATGTGGGAGAGAGGGGAAGCCTGATGCCTCCTCACCTCCACTCATCAGCTGCTCCTACACAAGCAGAAAGACACAGAACAGACAGGCCTCGGGGCGGCCTGAATCACTACTGACACGGGGAATCATGCCCTCCTGCACCCTACCAAAAACAACCCCAACCAAACAAATCCAAAAAAATAGACACCACCAAGGAGTCAGTAGCAGCTGGTGGGAGCAGACCCCCTTTAAAGCAGACATGAGGTGGGGCAGAGGCCTGGCAAGTGAGGGAAGAGGCTTCCTCCTACTTTAGTCTACCTCTTCCATGCGGGATGCATCTTCGTCTCCCTCCAGAGGGGGGATTTCATCACGGACAGCTGCACTGGGCTCCTCTGCAGTCACCTCATCTTCATCAATGCCTGGGAAAGGGGAGGAAAGGAAGAGATGAGGTCTTCAAGTGTCACGAAGTGATCCCGGAGGAACAGCCTCTCCCATAGCAAAGGCTGGCTCCTTCTATGCCTGCTCTCTCTGGGGTCCAGTAGTTACGCATCCAGTAGTTACGCAAAGCCACAGCACTTTATTTCCATTTCTGCCAAAAAAAGCCAGTCTGGAAAAATAAGTTGGGTGCAAGCACAAACTGTTTCACCAGCTGGGTTCCCATCTCTCATGGCAGACTTTTAACGTTTACTGTGAAGAACTGGAAAGCCTCAGATTGTCATCTGAGCAGCCTGGTGGTGGCTCCTGGCCTTGTGGAGGACAGGACAGTCCACTCAGAGCCCCGAGCCCTCCCAAAGTACCTTGGTTCCAGGTTTACACTTGCCTCTAATGACTTTATGTACACAGCCAGTTCTGCACAACACACCAGCATGGCTCCCTTACTGGCCTCCCCTCAACCCAAGACAATTACAGACGAGCCTGCTCAGCTAACCTGCTTTCAGAACCAAGAGGCCCGAGATGCTGTGTGGACACCTACCAAGCCCCAGTTTGATCATCCTGTAGATGCGGTTGGAGTGGGTCTGGGGATCTTCCAGGGAGAAGCCAGAGGACAGCAGAGCAGTTTCAAAGAGTAGCACCACCAGGTCTTTGACAGCTTTGTCATTCTTGTCAGCGTCAGCCTTCTGGCGGAGCGTTTCCACAATCGGGTGGTCAGGGTTGATCTCCAGGTGCTTCTTGGCCATCATATAGCCCATGGTAGAGTTGTCTCGCAACGCCTGAGCCTTCATGATGCGCTCCATGTTAGCCGTCCAACCATAGGTGCTGGTGACGATGCAGCAGGGAGACGAGACCAACCGGTTTGAGATAGTTACCTGCCAATGTAGCCAAGGGTTAGCTGAGCAAGGTCCCCATACGCCCTGGACTGGGCCCAGCCACAGCACACGATACCCTAGGTCTTTGCCTCAGGTTCACTTGGGGACACCCCAAAGCAAGCAGAGATCCTTCAAGCAACTCCCAGACTACTGCACAGACGAGTTTGGACAGCTCAGCCAGCACCTTCAGCATGTTTCCCACACTTACCCTCTCCCATCAATGCACGTATTTGGGTCAGTGCCCCTCACCCGCAGCCTGGCTGCTTAGAGCAAGATGGTGCAGTGCATGCTGGGACCTCCAGTCTCCTTTAGCGGCTCCTCTGCAGGAGATGAGGGAGATCAGAGGCATGCATTGAGCTGGGGCCCTTGCCTGCATCATGGAGGGCCCAGCCCCCTCCCTCCAGCCCAGGACACAGCCCTGGGCTGAGCTCCTTGCCCATCTCACCTTCTCCACCTTCTTGTCCAGGATCTCCTTCATGAGTTTGCAGAGGGTCTCAAACTTGGCCTTGCTCTCCTCCATCTTCTTTTTCTCCTCCTCATCTTCAGGCAGCTCCAGCCCTTCCTTGGTGACTGATACCAGGGTCTTGCCATCAAACTCCTTGAGCTGCTGCACACAGTACTCATCAATGGGCTCTGTCATGTACACCACCTCAAAGCCACGCTTCCGCACACGCTCCACAAAGGCTGAGTTGGCAACCTGCTCCTTACTCTCCCCTGGATGTAGAAATGAGATGTCACCAAGATGTAAGAGCTGGTTACAGGAGGACAAAACAGCACCAGTCTCTCAGGGCCCCTAACATAAAACTGGTTGCAGCTGGGGCTCTAGACCTGGTGGTCTTTCCCCAGCTTGCAGAGATGGGCTGTTATTCAGTAGGGAGGGCCTGCTGAAGGCAGCAGGACCTACCTGGAAAAATATGCTTTAAGTTAGGGCTGGTAGGCAGGTAACCTGCCTCCACATCAGTAGGGCACGGAGGAGCTCTGGCTCACCTGTGATGTAGTAGATACTCTTCTGGGTCTCTTTCATACGGGACACGTACTCTGAAAGTGAAGTCACCTCATCGCCTGACTGGGACGTGTGGTAACGCAGCAACTCCGAAAGGCGCTTTCGGTTGGTTGAGTCCTCATGGATGCCCAGCTGGGGGCAGAAGAGATGCATGAAGCCTCCAGGACTGGACTTGCTATGCACTTGGGTCACCCTCAAGGCAAAGCCGTCTCTGCCCATCCCCTAACCATTTGAGTCTGGGGCCTAGGGCAGCCAGCAGGGCCAGCTGCCCACAAAGGCTCTTTGGGGCACTTGCAAGACCCCCCTCTACCTTAACACCCAGAAAGAGAAGACATGGGACAGGGACAAGCCTGCTCCTCAGGCAGACAGGCCACGGGCCCCTCCCTCCTCCAGGTGCAGAGTGCCCAGCTCACCTTCAGATTCTTGGAAAAGGCCTCATAAAATTTTTTGTAGTTCTCTTTGTCCTCTGCCAGCTCAGAGAAGAGCTCCAAGCATTTCTTCACAATGTTTTTGCGGATCACCTTGAGGATCTTGCTCTGCTGGAGCATCTCACGAGAGATGTTCAGAGGCAGATCCTCTGAATCCACAACACCGCGGATGAAGTCTGAGTAGGGGAAATGAAAACAGGAATCAGGTTAAGAGCTTTGAGCTTCATCACAGGAGGAAAAGTGCTAAGACACTGACTGCTGTGCACCCACACCAGCTAGTGCTTCAGCCAGCCACTTTAAACTGGGAGTGGTACCACAGGCTGCGGGGGTCCCGGCTCCACACTGGGAGTCTGAGGCAGGGGGGTTCTTACTTAGGTACTCAGGAATTAGCTCGTCACAGCTGTCCATGATGAAGACACGCCTCACATACAGCTTAATGTTATTCTTCTTCTTCTTGTTCTCAAAGAGGTCAAAAGGGGCACGGCGAGGGATGAAGAGCAGGGCCCTGAACTCCAGCTGCCCTTCCACGGAAAAATGCTGCAGAGCCAGGAAGGAAAAACAACTGCTGGGGTGATTCCCTTCTACCCCTTCCCCAAGGACCCGCAGTCTGAACTGCTGTTCCTCAGCACTGGGGCTGTCAGGGGGGCACAGCAGGTTCTCTAGCATCCAAGCAGCCTGCACTTCCCCCCTCCTCAGCCCCACTGCCCCCTACATGCCAGGGCTCTCTGGCATCCAGCAGGCCTGGACAGGGGAGTCACACTTCTCTGAAGCGTAACAGCTCTAACATCCTGCTTCTAGGCTGGCACTGCCAACCCCTCCACCTGCATAGAAGTCACAACGCAGGGTGGGACACCACCAAGTGGCCCAGGAGCCCTCAGTCCACTGAAGCACAACTATGTGGTGGCTCTAGGTATGGGCTGCAAAGGGGCCCTCTGTCTCTCCCTGGCAGCCAGGGTGGCCCATCACCCACCTTGACAGCCAGGTGGTCCTCCCAGTCATTGGTGAGGCTTTTGTAAAACTCTCCATACTCCTCCTGGGTGATGTCATCAGGGTTGCGGGTCCAAATAGGCTTGGTCTTGTTCAGCTCTTCCTGATCAATATATTTCTCCTTAATTTTCTTAGTCTTTTTCTTCTTGCCTTTGTCTCCCTCTTCCTCCTCCTCATCAGAGCCCACATCCTCAATTTTGGGCTTCTCCTCATCTTTGGATGCTGACTCTTCCTCTTCCTTCTCACCTTTCTCCTCCTCTGCCTCATCATCACTGATCTCTTTCTCACGCTCCTTCTCCAGCTATGGAGAAAGGGACAAGCAGGAGTCAGGTTTAGACCCAAGCAACTGTTACCAGGAATTCTTTTGCTCCAGATGAGAGAAATGGGTGTCCTCCAAGGCCCAACAAATGCAACATCTAGAACAGGGCTTTTCCTGAAACCAGCCCTCAGAGACCCTCCATAGCTCAATGCTACCAAAAGCTGTGACTGAGAAGATGATACAAGGGACAGAAAATCCTCCTCCCTCCACAGCTGGTTTAGATGACCTCCAGCTGCACAGATCAAAGGCCAAAAGCATGGCTGGATACCCACCACCTTCACCTCCAATAAGCTCCCAGCCTCAAATCATCTCTGACCACACAAGCTGGGAGCACCGCTGCTCAATACCCAGCAGCCAGGAGCTATGGAAGGGAATGGAAAAGATTGTACTCTGCTCTTTCCTGGGCTCCTGCTCCCAACACCACCCAGCCCTGCCTCCAGCTTTCCAGTGAGCCCCTACAGTCCTTCCCTTACGTACATAGAGCGTGATGGGGTAGCCAATAAACTGGGAGTGCTTCTTCACCACCTCTTTGACACGCCGCTCCTCCAAGTACTCTGTCTGGTCCTCCTTCAAATACAGGATCACTTTGGTGCCCCGTCCAATGGGTTCACCTACAGTGTGGAGAGAGACACATTAGCATTTCAGGGTATAGCGTTAAAGGGCAGAGAACAAGTGGGACCACCTCCTTGACCCTAAACGCTACTTGACACCTAACATTAACAAGCATGACTGACAAGGCAGCACAGCTCTAGGGAGCACCAGGAAGAGGGGCACTTCTAGTAGAGAAATATACTTGGGGGTTTTGTACAATACGTACCATGATCAGTTCGGACAGTGAAGGAGCCCCCAGCTGACGACTCCCAAGCATACTGCTCATCATCATTGTGCTTGGTAATAACAACCACCTTCTCAGCGACTAGATAGGCAGAATAGAAACCCACACCAAACTGCCCAATCATGGAGATGTCTGCACCAGCCTGTGATAACAGAAAAAGACTGATAGACCAGTGAAGAGACAGGAGATGTCAGCAACTTATTCACAGCAGCAAAGAACTGGGTCAGCATGCAGAGAAAAGAGGCAAGTGCCAACAGGCAGCCAGCCCTACCCTCAGCTCCTCCCTGCTGCTGGAAAGGTGGGGAAGCGCACTCAGGTACGCCAACAGCTCCCACAGCAAAAAAGGCAGCAGGGCTAGGATTATACCCCAGTGAAAGCCTGTGGCCCAGACCCTAGGGAACCCATGCAGCTAAAGGCAACCCACCTGCAGGGCTTCCATGAAGGCTTTGGTACCGGATTTGGCAATAGTGCCCAGGTTGTTGATGAGGTCTGCTTTTGTCATCCCAATGCCAGTGTCCACCAGGGTGAGTGTGCGGTCCTGGGGGTTGGGGATGATGTCGATCTTGAGGTCCTTACCGCTGTCTAGCTTTGAGGGGTCAGTCAGGCTCTCATAGCGGATCTTATCCAGCGCCTAGGGGAGAGGGTGACGCTTGCCACGGCCCCCCTCCCCAAACAGCCATCTCCCTCCCCCAGCACCAAAAGCCTCACAGGCCGCCCAGGCACCGGCCTCTCCCTAAGCACCCCCAGCGGGACATCAGCCTCCCCCGAGCCCCTCCCCAGCAGAGGAAGGAGCCCGCCGCCGCAGGGGCGAGCAGGGCCCGGGCTCACGTCGGAGGCGTTAGAGATGAGCTCCCGCAGGAAGATCTCCTTGTTGGAGTAGAAGGTGTTGATGATGAGTGACATGAGCTGGGCGATCTCCGCCTGGAAGGCGAAGGTCTCCGCATCCTCCTCGCCATGCCGCACTTCCTCGGGCATCTGCAAGGCAAGCACAGGCCGTTCGCACCAGGGGAGGGCGCGGCGGGGGCACCAGGCCCAGCCCGGCTCGGCGCCGCACAGGCCGCTTACCGTGTCGGCTACA
>NW_009647419.1:4025748-4029791 GCF_000708025.1 Charadrius vociferus | reverse complement strand
AGGGTGGTGGTGGTGGTGGTGTTGTCAGGGTCTGAGAGCAAAGCAGGCCCCTTTTCCCCATTGGAAACCAGCGTTTGGCTACGCTGCATTTTTAGTGTCTTAAGAGCAATAAGATAAATCTCCTGCCTTAAATCTCCTTGTTGGGGCTGTGGGCGCACAGGCCTGGCGGCCAAAGGAAGGGGGTGGGTGGGATGAGGGGACCCGGGCCCTATAGCTTTTGGCTGGGGGTGATGTGGGGCAGAGGGGTGGTGTGTGGGGTGCAGGCCGGCTGGTGGGGGTGGTGGAGTTCCCCCCCAGGAGCAAGAGGTGGCACTCCAGCTGTTCCCTGGCTCAAGGAAAGCTCCCAGGTGTGTGTGTGTCACAGTACCCCAAAATGTGCAGGTGCTGCCTCTCATCGTCAAGAGGTGCAGTGGGCAGCATGCTGGCTGTGACCCTGTAGCAGAGAGCCACTGTCCTTGTAGGGGATGCACACACTGTTTCACCACCTGATGATGGCTACAGGGGATGCTCAAGCAATGCCAGTGCCTGCTTCCTTCAGCCCTTGCCCCTCTGCAGCCCTCTCCCTGTGGTGACAGACACACACACATACCCGAAGGGGCATTTTGGTCTTTTTATAGAAAACGGCAACTGTACAGACACATTTACACAGATGAGGGATGGGAAAGCCAAGGGAGCGGTCAGGCCTTCCCCTGCAGCACGGGAAGGCAGCCTCTGTGGGAAGGGAATTGCCTCCTCTCGTGGTGGGGCCTCATGTCACACAACCAGGGGGCAGAAGGAAAACAATGGCAGAATTACACACACAAAAAAAAAAAGTAGGGAACAAAGTCGAGGAGAGGGGGAGAAGGTGGGATGTGGAGACCTCCTCCTCCTCCCTCAGCCCAGCCACAGTTATGGCTCTTTATGTGGATGGGACATGGATGTCTGTGTCCCTGGGATGCTGCTGGGCAGGGGGATGTGCGCCTAGTGGAGAGCAGGGATGGCGAGACTGGCTGGGGCCCTCCTCCCCATTTGCAAGTCTCACCAGCAGGAGAAGTGGTATGGGATGTTTCCAGGCCCCCTGGAAGGAGAGGAGAGCAAGTCCCTAGGTACCCTGGGGACAAGGGCAAGAGAAGGAATAACACTGGATACCAGCCTTCAACTCTGTCAGAGAGGAGGAGGCTGAGAATGGCTTTCGGCCTTGAGCTGGGGAAATTATGTAGCATGGGAGGCAGCTGGACCTCTGTGAGATCCCAGGGGTCTTACACGCACACACACAGAGCATGGGGAAGGAGAAGGCACGTAGGCCTGAAGGCATCACACAGCCGAGCGCAGCAGGAGCCAGGCCAACCCTGCAGGAGTGGAACCGTCCCTGGGTGTAACATCTGCCATGGCAGTGCGATTTGGCAGGGGCAGGCGTGAGGTGTTATCTCCCCACGGCGCCGAGGTATCCAGGGCCTCGGAGGAGGATGCGGAGCCATCTCTCGGTGTCCCTGCACCCTCTGGGTGCCTCTGCTAGATGAGAATTCGGAACAGGAAGGAGATGGCAGCTCCGAGGGCCAAGCCCAGCGACAAGAAAAAGGCCATGACAGCTCCAGCTGTCTCTGCTTCGTGGGCGAGCACTTTCCTAGGGGAGAAACAGGTGTCAGACCCATCCTTGTGGATGCATGCCCTGTGCCCCGCTACGAGTTCAACAGAGAGGTGGGAGGAGGCCACAGAGGAGCCAGAAGCTGTACTCCTCTGCAGCAGAGGAATGGCAAGAGCAAATACACCTTGGCTCCAAGAGCCTCCTCCATATTACGGGAGAGCCCAAAAAGTAGCTTCCTCATCTCTAGGATATGGAGGCACAAGGCTGGAGAGGGGATACCGGGGCTGTCTCTCCGGAGGTGGTGTGGTGATCCCCCTTGCGCCTGCATCCGCTTGGGGAGTGCTCACACCAGAACTGGGCAGAGCCAGACTCCAGTTGTGCTGGGGCTGGCATCTGGGGGTGTAACCAACCCTTCCCCTGTCCCCAGCTCTTACTCACTTGGGCCCGAAGCACATGCAAAGGCTGGCCAGGTAGCCGTTGGAGATGGAGAAGAAGATCATGAAGACGATGTACCAGGCATCATGAGAGAATATGACAGGCAGGTAGTTACGGGGCTGCACGTTGCACAGCATGAAAAGGGGGATAAAGATGACACGGAGGCCCACCATTGCTGGCAGGAGCCAGCTGTCCTTCCCGGGCTGGGAGAAAAACACAGGTCACTCACTGAGCAGCTGAGGAGCGGACATTCCCCATCTCATGCATGCTGGCAGGGGCTATACAGAGGCTTTCTCTACTGTGCAGAGGAGCCACAGAGAGGGCTAAGTTGCTGAGAGACTTTCTCCGTTGCAACAAATCTCAGCGTCACTGCTTGTTGTGGTAAGGAGGTCCTACTAGGTCTGAGAGTCCTATCCCAGCTGACTTTGAGAGCAGCAGCTCTAGAGCCAAAATACTGAGCTGGGCTTGTGAGCGACTGCTAAGCTCTTGCTGGAAATAACAGGCAGGAGAGCCTCGTGTACACTCACGCAATCTCCTGCGGTGAACCACCATGCAGGACAAGGCTGGCTGAGGTAAATCCCCTCTGGCACCTCAGGGCCTGCAAACTGGGCTTTAACCAG
Source organism: Charadrius vociferus (assembly GCF_000708025.1). NCBI lineage: Eukaryota > Metazoa > Chordata > Aves > Charadriiformes > Charadriidae > Charadrius > Charadrius vociferus. The sequence goes on along the minus strand of NW_009647419.1, from coordinate 4,027,172 downwards.
CTCTTCAGCCTCCTACGCTGTCCCCCAGCCAAGTGGGGCAAGATCCAGCAATCTGGGAAAGGGATTACGCTGGGGCTGTTTTGGACAGTGCTGGGTAAGGCACAGACCGAGTTATGGTCTCCACGGATCCTTACAGAATCCCTGGACACGTGAGGCTGGGACGAAGAAGGAGGCACCGTCCTCTTGTTTTGTCCCTGCAGCTGGGACCAAGGTAGCCCCTGGTACGAGACATGCCTGGCTCCATCTGGGGTCCCCTCGGTAAAATGTCAGGGTCGCAGATGACAGGGCTCACTGGTCTGGGGTCAGAAGAGACCCACAGCTGCCTTGGGAGCTGCGTGGGCTGGCGTAGCCATGGGACACTTCATGAGCACGGAGGGAAGCTGAGGTTAGGTCAGCTGCCGTGTCTGTGGGCAAACAACCTCTCCTGCCTGAGGAAGAGAAAAGGAGCAAGCGGGGCCCCAACCAGGGAAATGAAGCCCAAACCACAGGCAGTCAGACTTTCCACACAGTCTTGTTTTGGAAACGTCTCCTGCTGGGTCAGCCCACCACGGAGGCTGCAGGCTGGACACCAGGCAAGGTGGCTTGTGGCCAAGGCCGAGGGCAGCCAGCAGTGCTGGCCAGGGGAGAAGCAGTTCCAGGCCATGGGGAAGCCAGGCCTGGAGAGACCCCATGGTGCGTGCGTGGTGCTGAGGAGCTTCTCTAAACAAACAGCCTGAACAATACAGGGGGAAACGACGCTTAGGGGCTGGGTGAAGGGGCAGGAAGAGAGACAGACAGGACAGCCCCCTTCCTCACCCACCCCCATCACAGCTCCCATCCCTCAGCCCCAGCAGCTCTGAGCCACCGCAGGGGAGATGAGAGCAAGGGGACGGAGCCAGGGACAGCTCTGTGACCCACGTGGCATGGCTCTGCCCTGCTCCCAGGACAGGGCTTTTTAAAGCAGCTGTGTCCTGTGCGGAGGCCAGAGGTTTTATTTTGGGCTGCCCTGTCTTTCACCCTCTTTTGCTGTCGCCATCCTGCCTGGCTGTTTGCATAGCTGGAGTGAAGATTTGTTTACAAAGAGGCTGAAATGGAGGAGGCAGCTTCATCCAAGCCATGTTGAAAAAAGGGTGGGAGGAGGACAGGACAACATCGTGGTTCTCGGCTCTGACCCATAAATCTCTGCTTAGGACTTAAAGCCAAGGCAGGAGTCAGCTCTGCACCTCCTTCCTCCAAGCCATGGATGGCAGCCCCAGTGAAAGCCATGGCTGAGGGGTGTGGGACAGAGACTACCTGGGCATTTGCTCCCTGCCCCACGCTTACCCATGTGAAGAGGGCAGTGAGACTCCGTCCCGTCCAGTCAAAGACATTAAAGAGCAGGAAGCAGGAAACAGGGATGAAGTAGAGACCTGTAGAAAGTGGAGAAGGTCACTGACAAGCCCAGG
>NW_009647419.1:4021848-4025728 GCF_000708025.1 Charadrius vociferus | reverse complement strand
CTCCTGGTTTCCCACTAAAAGCTGGAATGGACTCCCAGCCAGGCCAGTGTCCACATCCAAACCATCATGCACGTAGTTTCCTCTTCCCCCTCAGGTATACCTACTACTTCAAGCCCCACTTTCTTTTCTCCCATTTACCTTGTTCCCGGTTTCCTCCTACCCAACCCCCTCCCTGGCCACACTTACCCCATCTGTTTCCCTCTCCAAGGACAGTGGACACCTTAGCTGTGATGGAAGGAAAGACGCCGATGGTGACAGTGAAGACAAAGCAGACAGACAGAGCCATGACCCAGAGCTAGGCAGATGAAAGAAAGAGGCTGGTACCAAACACGGGGCAAGAGACCAGTGCAGGGCTGGTCTCCTCTCCCCATGCTCTCCTACACCTGTGCCCATCCCCTGATATGAGGGGCAGGGCAGGGGTTGCTGGCAACTCACCTTCTTAAAAATAGCGATGACCGAGGGCTTCTCATCAGGGTTGTGGACAGGGATGATCTTTGAGTTATTCTGCTCCATCCCATTGGGCTCATCTGCAGGGAGAGACACAAGTAGGGCATATCAGACCCCAGAAAGCTGGGATCTAATTTAGTCCTTCTGTCTCGTTCTTCCTCTCAGCTCTTCCTCTTTTTCCTTCCTCTTCCTCCTCTCAGCCCCTCACCTTTCTTAATCAGGTCTCTCTTGGTCTCCAGTTCTGCATTGTACACATGGTACTCTGTCTTGTCCTTCATGGAGTAGTATCGGAAGAAATCCTGCAGAGAGACAGCCACAGAGAACTCATTCATGCTTAAGGAAAGAAGGCTGCCAGGGGCTGTGTGGCAGTGGCAGATATGGGTGATGTGGACAAATGCAATATGGGCGAAGTATTCCTTCCACTTATGTCCGATACCGATGCTTTCCTGCTCACCCAGGGGCTCATTTCCACAGTACCCCAAGGATACTGGGGTATCTGAGGTGGGAAGAACGCCAGAGAGCTCCCCTGGGACAGGGGAGGGCTTGTCCTGGCCCAGGAGGAGGAGGCTGGTAGGAGCCAAGGCTGGGGTGCTAGTGGGCCACAGTCCTTGTGCTGTGATGCACAAAAAACTCCCATGTCCCCACACCCTTCCCCACCAGGACGACAAAGTCTCACCATGCGAGGCAGAAGGATGTAGGAGAAGATCGCCAGCCCAATCGCCACACAGGCCGTGGTGAAGTAACCGATGAAGCTCTCAGGTTGCTTGGCGCCAACTGGGAGCACAGGAAGGGAGGAGATGCGGCAAAAAGGAAGATGATGAGGGATGAGAGGAGCGAGGTCCTTCTGCCATCTCCCACCCAACCCTACAGCATGACCCCAGCAGATCATGTTGACAGTAGTGCTCTGGGAAGGCCTTGTCACCCACAGGGCAGGGATTACTCACTGGCAATACTGAAGATCATCGCCAAAGCAGCAAAGGTGCCTGCCAAGCCCTGCCCACTCATGATGGGAGCCGTGTAGCTGGCAGGCAGGAGCCCTGCCAGCCCAAAGAGGCTGCTCTGAAGGATGGCACCGAAGGCTGCAAAAGAGAAAGATGAGCAGAACTGAGAAACCAAAGGCAAGGATGGACTGCACCTCTGTGGGGAGCTGAGACCCCCACACTGCGAGGCAAGGCAGGACACTCTCCTTGGCTCTCCCGCAGTGAGGTTCATGCTTTTCTCCCAGAGAGATCAGCCCTAGCCATGGAGCTGTGCCCCCTTCCTTCCCCCTGCTGCCTCACTCACAGTTGATGAAGACGATGCTGATCATGGTAAAGACGAAGAAGGGAAGAGGCTCCATGGCGACCTTCACCATGATTGCAGTGATTAAGAACACCAGCCCAATGGCTACCAGGCTGCCCGAGATGCGGATCTGCTGGGGAATTCTGTAAGAGAGAGTCTCGGTGAGGAAAACCCACCCCCCGAAAGCCTGTGAGGCTGAGGCCAAGCTCTCCCATGGGAATCCGCACCAAACCCCACAACAGGAGACCCGTGTTTTGCCTTTGACTTGACTGAACAGGCAGCAGCTTGGCTCAGTGCTGGGGCAGAAGGATGGCCCAGGGCTGGGCGGCCCTGTGGGTGCTGGCAGGGGCAAGGACAGGGCAAGGCTCACCGCTGGTGGATGAAGGAGTTGAGGCAGGTGAAGATGAGGAGGGGCACCATGGCGCAGAGCGTCATGAAGTTGTCAAACATGGACTGCAGGTAGGAGAGGGGCATGGCAGCCCCATCAGTCTGGTTCCACAAGTGGTCCATGTCCTCCAGGTCTGCAAGGCGGCTGATGAAATACTGCGAGGGAAGGAGCCTGGTGGGGCCAAGGTACTGCGACGCCTCCCCCCAGCACACTCAGGGCACCCTTGTCCCCGCTCCGGTCCCATTCACAGCCCAGGGCTCCTCCTGACACCTCAGTGCCACTCGTCCCACCCAGGTCACCCATGCTTCTGTCTTCTGCATGCAAATGAGGGTGCTCTACATGGAGTGAGCCGTGGAGTGCTGCCACACCTACAGCATGGTCCCGAGAGGTGACAGGGGACAATTAGTGTCATGGGCAGCAGCAGGAGAGAAGCCCTCACCTCCCTGGCAGTCATGAAGAAATTCCATGGCAGCAGCGTTCCCAGGCCGAGGATGAAGAAGATCAGCCAGACAGCCTTGTACCTGCAGAGGGGGACAGAGCAGTTTGGAGTGGGACAATGTGCAGGGCAGGGGACACACATCGCTTCTGACTGTCCCTGACCCCACAGCTGGAGGCACCAGGAGGAGGAGGGAGAATAAAATTTATTGCCATGTTCCTGCTCCTGCCCTGCAGCCTCTGCTAGGCTGGGCTGCCGGAGGAGACGTGGTGCCACAGAGAGGCCATGGGAGGCCCTCTCCGGGAGGGTACGAAGGCTGGCTGCTCCTCGGCATGTGGCACCCAGATGCACAACGGCCATGGCCAGAGCTGGGAGTGGGTTGGGCTCCCCTGGCACGTCCCAGTGCCAGGGACTGTTTGCAGTCTGTTTGCTATGGAAAAACTAACGGACAGAGCATCTTGGGGAAGGGAGAGCTCAGTAGCCCAGTGAGCATGCAGGCGAGGGGTTCCCCCAGATGCTGGGTCCCCTTGTCGACCTGCTGGTATCCTGGATGGGCCCCCATACCCACCCCGCAGCCCAGCATTACCTATCTTGGGGCCCATCTCTTGCTGTCATCTTGTGCAGCAAGCGTCAGCGCAGGTCCCAACAAGTCTCGTGGCTGCTCTCCGTCTGCAAAGCAAACAGGATTTGATAGGGGAGTGAGGGACGCAGGCCAGGCAGGGACAGTGCTGGTTTTAACCTCCCCCCTCGCCATACCGCTGCTAAGTACTCCACAATACCCGGAGCCAAACAGAGCCGGCAAATGGCGAGAGCACAGCTCACCAGCTTTTGGGAACCTGCAGCTCAGGGTCCTTCAGCCGAGGGGCTGTGACACACAGCCACCTTCTGCTGCCTGCAGGACACCAAGCCTTCCCTCTCAAAGGCAAACTGCTCTCCTGTAATGCCTGGGCTGCTGGGTGCTGGCTGCTCCACAGCCACAGCAGGCTCTTAAGGGATTTGTGAGCCTGCATCCCTCTGTGCCCCCAATCCTGGGGCTGTGAGCGAAGCATACGCGCAGCGGGCTGCGTTCCCCCCACACTCCCGCCTTCCCCATCTCCCTCCAGCGCCCCCAGCACGGCGGCACAAAAGACATATTTAATTCATATTTAATTCAGCAGAATCGTACAACTCTTCCCCCCCCACCACCCCGCAACCCCGGTTCCAATTCCCGCTTCCCCGGGGCTCTCGCAGCCCTTTCCTGGGTCACCTTGGAAAGCCGAGGGCGTCCTTGGCACCGCTGTCACCTCCCCGGTGCCCACCGCTTCTTTCCCTCCCCCGCCCCACCACCA
>NW_009647419.1:4020341-4021385 GCF_000708025.1 Charadrius vociferus | reverse complement strand
CTTCCCCCCCCCTCCCCGCCCCGCCGCCCCGGTGTGGTCCTGCAGCTGGGGGAACCTACAGCTATGATGGAGCCAAAACATAGCTGGCAGGATGTGGAGAGATTTGGGAAGCACCTTGGCTGCTTGGAAAAGCCAGAGCATGCTGACAGGTATGTCTGCATGGGACCGAGAGCCACACCAACCTTGCAGGTGCCACCCTGTTGATGCCAGAGCCACCTGCAGCACAGGTCCCCTGCCTTCCCACGCAGACAGCTCGGGGCATGACAGCTCCTGCCTTGCCCTTATGAGCCACATGGGCTTCCAGAGAAAACATCCCAAAATCCCCTTCCAGCAGCCTGCCAGTGCCTCTGTGGGCAGGAGACGCTCCAAGCCCTGACCCGGGATTAGCAGGGGGATCTGCAATCATGACTGCCACCCCCTCGCACACAGAAACCCTGCTGGGGCCCCTGCTTGTCCCCGAGCAAACAGTTCTCACCCCAAAACAGGCGGGAGAACCCCAGCTCCCCCCACGGGTCCCCAGCAAGCCCTCAACATGCTACCCCTTGCTCAGTCAAGTCCCCAGCCCCCCTCTCAGCCCCCCACCACGTCGCATTGGTGTCCCCAAGAAACAGGGGCAGGGACCGACCCCACAGACATACCTGGGGAGGACAGAGCCAGGGCAAGCCCTGTGTTCCGGTGTATTTGAAGGTGGCGTGTCCCCCCGGCTTCCGCACCCCCCTGCTCTTGGGGGTGAGTGTCAGGCCCTGGCGCAAGTCACGGGGGCCAGGGCCATGTGGGACGAGCGGCATCCGCGAGGAGGAGGAAGAGGTGTCAGGTACCACAGCTGGCACGGGGCCCAGGTCCCGCTGCCCAGGCACCCATCCGCAGGGAAGGGTGGAATGGAGGAAGGGATGGGTTGTCGTGGAAGAGGTGGCCGGAGGTGGCGGTGGCAGGGAGGAGGCGACAGGGATGGGGGCAGCAGGGGGGGTGCCGGGGCAGGGTGCTGTGTGCTGCTCCACCACGCTGCTTTCCCAGCCGCCTCCTGCTTCCGCCTGGAGAGCGCCC
>NW_009647419.1:4012131-4020011 GCF_000708025.1 Charadrius vociferus | reverse complement strand
CGGCCCCCCCCCCCCAGCCACTCGGCTGGCACAGCGCAGCTCTAACCACCTCCCGGAGGAGTCTCCTGATGCTTACCCCGGCCACCGGCTCAGTGGCAGTACAGCCTGGGGGACAAGGGAAAGAAGGAGCGATTGCGGTGCCTTGGCGTAAGGACATCCATTTTGTTCCTGGGTGTAGAGCGTTCCATCTCATCCCCTCGGAAGCAATGCGTAAGCGGAAGGAGCAAGATAACAAGGAGTGGTCTTAACAAACCACAGGCTAGCACCTCTGAGCAAGAACAAACAAGAGATGGCACAATTTTAATTCCCCATTCATGTCGCACAAAGGCCTTGACAGACGCCAAGTGACACCTGTGGTATTGGGCCACGCGCACTCCCATTGCCAGCCAAGCCCCGTGAGCCCACGGCAGGGCCAGCCATCACCAAAACTGCCTCACCTCTGCAGAAGAACTTGCACTGCAGGACAGCCACGCCTGCAGGCAGCCAATTGTCACCAGGCTTCAGAGATTTCCCTACCTCTCCCTTCCCACGTATCGCCTTTTCTCCTGCTGCCTTCGCCGAAGGTGAGCAGAGCACACGCTTGGCTTCCCACTCAGGAGCAATTTCACGGTGCTGGGCAGGGAGGCTATGAGTTTATACCCAGAAACACCAGCTCTTCTTTAAAGAAAAGTCCTTTACACCACACCAAGCATAGCACCGTCCTTGCAGTCCCTAGCAAAAGGGCTGCCATCAGGCCCGATGGCGAGCACCCCGTGTCCTCCTGCCACCACGTGCAGGGGATCACTTTGCAAGGATAAGGTCAGCACTTCCTCTGAGCACGGCCAAGACGGGGCAGGGCCAGATGCCTCCCCAGGCTTCACCCCATCCCCTACATCCGCTCACCCGCCCTGGGAGACACCAGAGCCCTCCCGGCAGGAAGGCTGATCTGGGGACCCATCGAGGTTTACCTGCGGGCAGGGAACAAGCCCAGCACGGGGTGTGCAAGTCACATGAAGCCCTGGTGGCCGTGACTCAGCTGAAGGATGGGAAATGCTCTGAGACCGCCTTTTTCATGAGATTTCATGTGCGTTGCCTGAACTCTAACCACATCGCTCCCGGGTCCTCCTACCTTGTGCCGGGGTCCAGAGAACCAGCCTCCCAGGCAGTGTCCTGCTTGCCTCCACCTTCAGCCACCAGCTGTGAGGACACGTGCTTATATTTCACAAGACGTATGAGTGTGCATGATTGAGCACCATCACCTCAGCGCTGGGACAAACGTAAGCCCTCCCAAAATACGGACAGGTAGCCTGGGTCAAATCAGAGGCTGGGCTGGCTCAAAAGCTTGTCTCCATCAGAGGGCAAAAGCAGGTGCCAAGAATGGGTAAGAGTGGCACAGGCATAGGCTAACTCCCTGGCTGCTCCCCCAGCCTCCAAGCTGGGAGGGATGTGCCGTTCATTTGTTTTGTAGCCTACAGTGGGTTTCGCTTCTGTGAAATCCCGGCTTCCTCCTCTAACTCGGGAGCCTCTGAGCAAAGGCAGCGTCTCTCCCCCGCGTGCAGGGCCTCGGCCAGGGCTCGCTCCCCCTTGCCATCAAAGGGTGGATGAACATTGGAGTGGCTTCTCCATGCCAGCCACAGCTTTACACGCCTGGATCGTATCCACCCTACAGCACGTTTTCCAAACAGAGAAATTCTAGCTCACTTAGTCATCCAGGCACAGCTCCACGCCTTCGGTCCTCCGTGTTGCTTTCCTCCCAACCTTCTCCAGCTCCCCTCGACCCTTCCAGAGATGCTGGGGCTGGGGGCGCACAGGGACTGTAAAGGGGTGAGACGCCAATTTGAAGAGCTGCAAAAGGCTTTCCTGCTTTGCTTCTGCTTTGTCACTCACAAAGATCATTGGATGTGTTTTTTATGCTTGAAATATCCGAAGTAGCCCCAGGCCTTGCTGTGAGTGGCCAGCTCAGTGTGTAATCTTGTTTGCAGATTTGGGGCTTCTCCCCCCGCCATCTACCACTTGATATTTATCTAAACTGAATTTCGTCTGCCTAACACCCGGTGTTGTAATGGTCTTCTGTACTCTTCCTAGCTGGCACTTGTCCCCACAAACCTGAGTAATCCAATCGCCTCAGCAAGCCCTGTCATCTCATTGCTCATTCCCTTTTCCAGGTTGCTCACAAACATGTTGAAAAAAACATGAGAGCCAACATAGCGATCTCTTTCCACCACAAAAACTGACCGCTGACTCCTACACCCTCCTTCCTGTTTTTGTACCAGTTATGGAGCCGTGCAAGGACCCTCCCTCTTGACCAGCCAGTTCCCTTAAAAACTAGGCTGAAAGCCCTGGTTTAATGTTTTTTTGGGAAGTGGCGTGGGCACCCCAAGCCCAGAGTCCCTACAAAGTGCTGCCCCAGCTTGGGGGGCTCCTCGGCAGGAGGCTCCCCCCCTCTGCCCACAGACCCTGTCCCTGCGCAGGCGCCTGGGCGGCGCAGCAGATTCACTGGTCAGCTTTTCCCTGAAGTTCCCTCCAGCCCTTCTTAGAAACCAACGTCACATCTTTCCCCCCTCCCAGTCCCGGGGGACCTGGGCAGTTGTGAATGAATGACTAGAGGCCACATGTGACAGCCAGCCGGTTCACCCTTCCTTTTCTTCTGGTGAACATCGCCTTGCCCTAGTGACTTGTTGCTGTCTACCTTTGCTTTCTAACCTCTCCTCTGCAGATGCTCTGAGGAACCTCACAAAACAAGGTGGCAGAAACTGCTCAGGCTCTTCTGGAGAGGACAGAGAGGCAAAATCTTCATCTGGCTTTTCTGCTATGGCCTCTTTTCCTCCAATCCCCCGTCCCTCCAACAGACTGCGACAAGCTTCCTACTCCTGATGTGCTTTGTGAGCAGTTTCCATGAGAGAGCTGACAGCACTTGCTATTGTTCTTCTTCTCCTTTCCGAGCCCTGCCTCTCTGCAAACCAGCTTGCGGCACCATCCGCTCCCCCCGTCTGCTCGTTCCTGCATCCTGAGGAGGGAGCTCGGCGAGACAGCGGGATGGGGGCATTTCTGCCTGTGCTCCCCCTTGCCTGCCTGCGTGCCGACGAACCCCTCTGCACTGCAATGGCCTGGCAGGCAGAAAAAAAATCCCGCAAGGCAGCCCGTGCAGCAGGGGCCCCGGGCAGCCTTTCTGACCTGCTTCACCTTGTCCCCTCCACTCCATGGGCAAAAGGAGGCAGCTCTAGACCCTCTCTGCCTTCAGGCTTGTGGCACTTGCAGTCACCACACAAACTCCCTGCGGAGCAGAAGACATGGGGGCTGTCCCCGCTCCCAGCACCCGTCGCTGGCCGTTATCTCGGCTGCCGGGTGGTGCGGGGGGAGCACTCGGCCCGGTGGTGTGTTTTGAACTGCGCACACCAGCCAGCTGCAAAGTCCCTTATCTGGAGAGTTCAAGGAGCCCCAAGAGGCTCCCCGGGGGCCCTCACCCCCGGCAGGTGAAGCGACCCAGCCGGGCAGCAAATTCCCCAGGGCCTGGTGGGACTCCAGCACTGTCCCTCAGGGGCTTCCCACCCCCAAGGAGAGGGGAGCAGGTAGTGACGAGGCAGAGCCGGCCATAATACTCCCCTAGGCAATGCTGCTGGGACTCTTCCACCCACCACTGAGTCCCACGAGGCCGTGGGCATCCACCTCTCCACTGGGGCTGCTGAGTGGGTTTCCAGCCCTGACGTATTGCTGGCAAACCACCACCAAGGGTGCCCTACCGATGGCAGCCCCATGATGAAGGCACACACCTCTCTCAGCACACAGCAAGTGCCCAAGCCTGGTCATGCCTGGTCCCCAGCCACAGAAAACCCCTCCAAGAACCCACACAACACCCCCAGAGTGGAGATGGGTGCTCCTGCTCCACATCCCATCAAACACTGCACCACCCAGCTGGGTCATTGCCTGTGATGGGGGGACATTTTAATGTCAGAGCAAGAAGCTTACCAGAAGGGCAGGTTGGTCCCAGACTCTCGCTCCTGGTCACTTCAGGCCACAGGACTGCGGGGATGGCCCGGCTTTGGGAGAGGCAGGAAAAGCCCCGCAACTATCAGAGCAGTCACTTGCTCCAAGGCCGGTGGTTTGGGGGTGCAGGAGGAGATACAGTGCCTGGGGGGGCAGGAGTTAAAGAGGGTACGTCATTTCTGAGGAGACGTCAGAGCGGGAGAGATAAACTGCTCTCAGGAGCCTGTTTGCAGAGAGAGGATTCGTAGGACTCTTCCGAGAAGCTGGTTTCCCTGATGGCACTGTCCCCAGGGGAAAAGACCATCCCCTCCAAGCCATAACCCTGACCTGCTTCTCAGCAGGCAGGGGAAGGAGGCACATTATTCCAGGGCTAGGTTCGGGCTTCGTTTGTTGGAAATTTAGGAAAATAAAGACTCTTTCTCCCAAAGGTGGAGGGAATAGCTTGCTCAGGGCTTCACTCAATGCAGCTGCAGAAACCTCAAAAACCAGGCAGAAGCCACCTCCAGGACCTGGACAGTACCTCCAGGCAGCTCTCAGCACCTCCAGGAGCTGCCTAGGGGCGGAGGGAGGCGGGGAAGGACCCACTCCAAGCAGGCATAGAGGCTTACACCAAGCTCATGCCACCCAGCCATGGCTTTCCATGGGACCGCCACGGGTTTGGGGAGAGCCCGTGGATGCCTTGCCCCAGATCTTCATCCTTGCCCGGCATCCTCTGCAGTCGGCAGTTCCCCGCAGCCCACGTCCGCAGGGCCGGTCCGAGCCCCCCGGGGGTGCCGGTATGGGCGGCAGAGGTGCTGCCTGGCTCTGCCCGGGTGCCTTGGGAATGGGGAGTGCTGCGGGAAGGGGTGCTCCCCTGGGGTCGGCCAGCGGGCCACAGCGGGAAGAGGCACAATGGGAGGAAGCCACATTTCCGCTTCCCAATGGAGAAAACCCTACAGAACCCCTGGGGAGAGCAACCGGACACCATTAATGTAAAAATCAGCTGGGAGGACAAGCAGCAGCCAGAGGCAGCGCCGAGTCAGAAGCGGGTCCTCCTTGCATGGAGGAGCCTGGTGCTTGGTGCACTGGTGGCACAGGCCACCACGTACCAGGACAGCCATGCACAGAGGACAGAGGCAATCCCAACCATGCCACAGCACAAGGCACAGGGCCGGCTCCTGCCTGCCCGCAGCCCAGCTCTCCTGCAGGCAGGTGACACTCCTCATTTCCATCCAACTGGGTGGGATGGTCCCTGCTGGGCTGGGGCATCGGTTGGGTAAGACCCTCTAGGGCATGGCCGCCAGATGCATCTTTTCTGCTTTAGTAGTTTCCCCCCTGAGTCACGCTTGGGCTTGCTCAAGAGGAATCCCCACCTGTACAGATGATATCTTGGCCCGCCGCACCTTGGGCAGCAACGACAGCACGTTGGAGGGATGGGCCGAGCCTACAGGACCGTGTCCCCATTTCCCCTTCGTGTCTGCAGCTGCAAGGAGTGAAGGTGAGATCCGTAAAGAGGTAGCACACAGCAAGAGGAGAGGAGACCAAAACAGTCTGTGGCCAGTCAAGTATGAAGATAAGAAATCAATGAATGCATGGGAAGAAACCAAGGCAGGCGAGGCTGGGAGACAGTCCCACGGATGGGGGATGAAAGAGAGGGGCAAATGAGTTTCTCCATACCCTCCCATACCTACCAGCAACACGTGGCTACCCTGAGGTCAGTGCTCAGAGAGCAGTAACGGGGGAGAAGAGCAGGACAGCAGGAGGCCACCTGCCGTTGGTGGCCCCTAGGGTGCTGGGATGGGGAGGGGAGAGGATTCCTCCTTCATTGCTTCATGTTCCTGGCCCCAGGACTGAGCTTAGAGCTGGCAGAGCCAGGAAGGAGTAAGGCCAGGAACGACACGAGGGAGCTCAGCAAGGAGCAACCTGCGGTGAGGGGCTGGGGGAGAAGGATGGGGATGGCTTACATTGCAGCCAGGAGGTTCTCAAAACAGCCCTGCAGTGAGGGGCAAAGCATGGGGGGCTGTGAAATCATTGGGAAGCTCAAATGTCCCTCTAAATCCTTCCCCAAGCTATGCACGGAGCCCCTGCTATGCACGGAGCCACCAGCGGAGGAGGCTCGGAAGGCTCAGCTCAACCCCAAACACACTCCCCCACCCCAAATGCCACTGTGCACTTTATGGGGGCTCCTCTCCTCCAGGAGAGCCTGAGCCCAGGGCTTGCTCACTCAACCCCCAAAGCATGCAGCTCCTTCTGGAGCAAAACCCCACGCGGGCCAGTGCAGCTGCAGAGCTGCCCAGGAGAGGAAGGGCAGGAGAAACAGGCAGTGAAACTGGCAGCAAGAGCACCTGCCCACGGCAGCCCCCTGCCACCCAGCCACCTCCCGCACCCCGGGGCACGTTCTCCTCCTGGGGGAGAAGCCCAGTCCTTCCAGCTCTGGGTCCTTCCCACATGGCGCATGTGCTGGATAGAAACACGCAGAGCTGGCAGCAGGCAGGACGAACCACGTGCCCCTGGGCCGTGCTGCTCCCGAGCTCCCCCCACAACAAGGTGGGAGAGGAGAGCATCGCCGGGGCTGGACGGAGTGAGCCTTGTCCCTGCACCCAGAGGACGCAGTGGAGGGGCCACCACAGGCTGCCAGCCCTGCCGAGGGGGCTGGCACAGGGACAGAGCTCGTTTTGCCCCCGCTCAGCAATTTTTCAGAGGCTGGTGCAGGCTCCACAGCTGCTTCCAATTTAGGGGCGGGGGTGGAGTGGAGGAGCGGAACCAGAGCCAGAACAACACGATCTACCCTCGGTGTCACCATCTCCCCATCTCCCAAAATTTGGAGGGGCAATTCCTCCCTGCTGACCAGCAGCACACCCCCACTCCCCAGGCAGAAGCTGGGATGGACGTGTGGGGGCCAACCACCACCAGGCTTGCAGCAGGTTTGAAGTTGGCTCAGTCTTCCGCATGTCAGCTGTGCCTGGCAGCCAGGACAGAAATACACGGGCTATTTTGGGTCCCCGCAGACCAAAGCAGCCTTTCGCTTGTAGGCCAGGTCAGGAACAGGCCCGGCTGACCGCTGCTTTCGGCATGAAACATCCGCAGCCCTACTGGGAAAGGGGATGGTGAGCATGAAAGCAGGTTTTGGCATGTGACATGGTCAAGCATGGTCCCTCTGCCAGCTGCCTGCCATCCTGCTCGCTGCTCGGACAGCCGCAGCATTTGCAAACCCCAAACTGGCTTCAGCTGCTACATGCAGCCATTTCACAATGGACGAGGGTACGACGGCTCTGCTCCAGGAGATGAGGCATGTCTGTCACCCCCTCACCCGCTTTGTCCCAGCCAAGGGACGCCCCATGATCCCCAGAAACAAAAGGAGGGAGAAGGGATGGATGCCCTGGCTGGGTCTGAGTTGGGGCCGCTCCAGGAGCCACACACGCCTGCACATTTCCCAGCTGAATTTAAATTAGGCTGAGGGGAAGATGCTGCCTGCTGAGAGCCGGCCTTGCCACGTCGCCGCTCTGCGGCAGCTCCAGAAGAGCCGCATGGGCAGCACACAGTCTGTGGACAGAGGAATGGAAAGCCAAGGTGGCAGGACGCCATCAGCGGTGTGGGGCAAGCAAAGGCCTTGGAGTAAACACCCAGGGTGGAAATGCCACCTCTGGCACCCTCTTCTCTCCTCCCTGAACAACTCAGCTTCCCCAAACGGCCTGGCAGGACTAAGGTCTCACATGTGGAGCCAAAGCAAAGGCTCGAGGCAGACACCTCCTTCGGAGGGAATAAGTCAGAGCCCAAACCTCCCGCTCTTGGCACTGGCCTCGGCTAACCCGCGGCAAACAGGAAAACCTTTATGCGAGCAGGATCAGGCAGGGAGAGCCAACAGGAGGTGGGGAGTTCACCTCTGTGTCTGCTCAAACCCCGGCAAAACAGACTCTCCCGCACGACCGGCAATAAGC
>NW_009647419.1:4007187-4012116 GCF_000708025.1 Charadrius vociferus | reverse complement strand
CCCCCCCCCCCCAAACACCCCGCCCGGGGGGCCCTGCCACATCCATGCGACCAGCCACCACCCGGTGGTCCTGGGCTGCCTGGGACCGTGAGCATCCTCGGGGATGCCTCAGGGAAGCGTTGAGACCTCTTGCACGAGAGCCCCCGTGTGCTCTGCTCCTGCCAAAACCGCCCTTTGGAGAGGCTGGTGTTGGCTTGCAGGCTCTGCTGGCATCCCAGCCTCCCCCGTGTTAATTTGGGGAGCAGAGGAGATGAGGGCAGCTCCAAGATGCCCCACTGGGAGACCCAAGGGTATCATACCCTCCATCAGAAGTGGACTAGCCATCCAGCGAGGCGTCCTGCTGGAGCTTGCCAGGGTGCCTGGACATGCTGGGATGCCGATGCGCTCCCACAGCGATGCCAGACGATAGGGAGCCCCGGGGCTGACCTCTGCTGAAGCAATCCCTTTCTGGCACACCACGTCCCCCTCGCAACCACAGGGAAGGAAGGAAGGGACAGCTGGTGGTGGACGACTTGTGTTTGTTTATCAACAGGCCAGGCTATTTACTGCCGTTGGGTTTTGTTTCGGGTCGAAGGCTCCTCTTTTGGAGCAAGCCCAGCTGCAGAGCCCAGGCAGGGCGAGCGCAGGGCACTACGGCAGCTCCGTCAACCCCCCCTGCGGCACAGCTCCTGCCTCCCATTGCCCGAGCACACCGCTCCTGCTGCCTCCAGGGTAACAGCCCTGTCCGGGAACACGCCGGCAGATCGATTCCCTGATGTGGTTCACCATGCGGTCACACCAGCCTTGTATTGCCACGAGGAGAGGGTGTGAAGATGGGAAGGAGAAGCTGCAGGGGAAGGTGGATCGCTTCTTAATGGCTTGGTTGTGTTGCCGTTGGTCTGCCTCCTCCTGTGGTTAATGGATAATGTTCCCGCTTTCGTCAGGACGGCATGGAGACCTACCCAACCCCACTGGCGTCAGCCGCAGCCCAACACCTACTAACCCTGATGGGCTAAAAGCACTGTGCTCCCCCCGTGTACCCCACAGCAGCAGGCTCCCCGAGGGGAGAGAGGTACCATCTGGAGCAAATACCATCGGGAAGCTCATCCGCAGCACCACAGGAGGATATCCCAGGCAAAAAAATGGAATTGCCTCCAACTTGATCCTGAGGCCAGGAAAAGACAAGGCCTGTCGAAGGCAAGGCAGACAGCTCCATCAAGCCTGAGCCCCTGGCCAGGACCAAGAAGGGAGCTGTGTCACCAGTCCCTCCTCCCTCCCCAAGCTGTTCTCCAGGAGTAATCCCCAAACCTAAAAGAAGGAAGCTCCTCTCATGAGGGTTTCCCACAAGCAAACCTGTAGCAAAACTCAAACTGGGCTGCCCACCCCAAAGCCCTCACCATCTTTCAGCTCCTCCCCACAAGCCGACCC
This sequence comes from Charadrius vociferus, assembly GCF_000708025.1. Taxonomy (NCBI): domain Eukaryota; kingdom Metazoa; phylum Chordata; class Aves; order Charadriiformes; family Charadriidae; genus Charadrius; species Charadrius vociferus. The sequence continues at coordinate 4,010,709 of NW_009647419.1, read as the reverse complement.
TCGGCCGCAGGTGTAAACCATCTCCCTGTCCCTGCGTGGCATTGGTGGATGGCTGTGCTGGGCGTGATGAACCAGGCAGGGGTGAGGACCACGCTTGGAGCCACAGCATGGGCAGCAGTGGGAGAAGACAAGCCGGGTGGCCCAGGCAGGACGTCCCTCTCCCCAGCAGCCTTGCAGGAGGCTGGGGCCATTTAAGTGGCAGTCCAGGGGTGCTGGTCCGCAATCAGGTTGATGGCTTGCCCTCGGCACAGCAAGGCCGATGACCCAGTCCTGCTGCCGTGACTCAGCCTTGGTACATGGCTGGAGCGGGCTGCTTGCTGGGCAGGAGGCTGACCACACGACCCTCCAGTCCCACCGCTGCTCCCGACCTAGCCGCATCCCTCCCAGCCTCACTCTTCTCCACCTCCAGCCCCCTCCCTCTGCGGCTTCCCGGTCCGCACACCCCATGAATTTCCAGCTGAAAATTTCACAGTGAAGAGCTTTCCCATCAGACAAGTCCTAAAGGACATGAACTAAAGCAAATCCCGCTGGCAGTCATGTGGTGGGAAGAAGGCAAGAAGGCTCTGTGGAAATCTGCCTAATCTGCCAGCAGGTGGGCAATAGGTCTCCGCTCCCCTTTGGCCTCAAAAAAAGCTGGTCTCCTGGAGATGAAGCCTGACTGTGCTCACTCATGGCTTAACTAAGTGGCTGAAAGACAGCCTCGAGCACTGCACCCAGAACGCCAGCTCACCGATTTGTGTCACGGATGGTGCGTGACAGCCACGCATACCCAGTGCTTTGAGCCTCCCCTTTCTTGGGGATCGGTGAGACCAAGGAAAAGCCTGCTCCAAGCTGGAGCAGGACCAAAATGTCACAACACTGATGTTCTTCACACCACCAGCATCAGCAATGAAGTTACAAAGGGCTAACACTATCCCTACGCAACAGCTTCCTTCGTCTCATGGGAGCAACAACCCTCGTACACGTTCCTCACGCAGCACCACGGCTCCTCTCCCACACGGGGACCCCAGAGCCCACGTGCAGCCAAACCCCTGACCAGGTCTGCGGGGTCTGGAACGGCAGATGGGGTGCAGTGCTGCACCGCAATCTCAGCTGGGGGCAGCGGGGTCCCTCTGGACCACACATCCCGATATAACCAAACCCACCCAGGGTCTACCACTACTCCATGTGCTGCTTTCCCCATCCCATGTCTTGCACACTCTTAACCGAGACGGCACTTAAGTCTTTATCGCACCACTTAATCAAACCCTAATAGCTGTGCGGCCGTTAAAACCCTCACTCCTGCCCATCTGCCAACGCCTGTAGCTCACTCTGCACAGTGCTGTGCGCCTGAGCTTGCTGGCAGCTGGGTACAAGGTAGCATGGAGATGTGACCCCAGAGAGCTCGCAGTCCTGCAGCCCCAGCAGCACCAGTAACAGGGCAGAGCTAGGTGCTGGGGGGCTCACGCAGGGAGGTGAGCGGAGTTTGCACTGTAGGGTCGATACTGAGCTGGCAAGGATCAGAAGCAAACAGCACTCTGCTGATAAGAGCGGGTGTTGCAGCTTCCTTCACACTTGCCAAGGACCGGGATGTTACGCTGGACAAAAACAACCGAGATCTACATGTGTCCCAGAGAAAACATCGGAGGCTGCTTGCTGGCTTCCCAAAGCTGATGGGTAGTGCCCTCCCATCTGGACAGGGCAGGCGGGTACTCCCGGGCTCCCTCTGGCCCAACGGGATGGTCCCCAGCCTGGACTCTGCCAGGGGAGCAGGGAATGGAACCAGGCAGAGCGAAGATGGTGCAACATGGGAGTGGGTGAACGGGTGCCTTGTCTTCCACGCCCCGGCTTCCCCCCAGACCACAACAAGGAGGGAGACGGGTCAGGCCAGGGCAAGAACAAAGCCTGTGGCTCATCTTCAAAGAGGAAGAGGCTCATTAATACCTCCCAACCCAAGATAATGAGAGCAGGGATGCCATGATGGGGAAATGATGCCAGCAGTTAATTACGCAGCTTGTGGATGAAGGGAGAAGAGGGACAACTGCAGGATGAAGGTGCCACACTGCCCTGTGTGCTGCTGCTACATTTGCTGGTTCAGGCTGGAGTGAATTTCATCATCCCCTTCACTCCAGGTACCTGCCCCAGCGTAGGCCCTCGCCTCTCATCTGTGCTAACTGGGGGGAAACAGCCACTCTGCAAACCATCTTCTGGGGCCTATGCTACACCCCTCAGTGCCACACAGAAAGCACCCCTGCTCTGTGAAGACCTTCTCGATGACCCAAGAGCAAGCCTACCTGTCTTTTCCAGGAGCAAAAGGCAATGGTGGGAGCAGGAGTGCTCCAGAGGGCACACGTGTGGTGTTGGCACTGCACTGACACTGTATCAATGGTCCATGAGCTACACTCAGACAAGCAGTGAACCCCAGAGAAAAGCATCCCTGCCTAGTCACGTCCTGAGAGAGCTTTGTAGTAAAAGCCAGCCCAAGGGAGCCTGAGCCCATCCGGCAGCTTGCAGGGGCCGGTGAGCGGAAACGATGCCGCCAAGCTGGGATGCAGTGCAGGAGGGGAGTGGGATTTCCCGTGTCGGCATTCACAGAAGTCCCTCAATTGTGTCGGCTCGCAACAGGCAACTGAGGGGCTGTTGGGCTGCTTCCTGCTTCAGAGCGGCCGGGAAGCGCATCCAGCTGTGGCCAACAGCTGCACAAATTCCTCCTGCAGCCCCTAGCCCTGGGGAATCTACTGGGCTCAAGGATACAGGCTCACTTGTCTGCGATCCCACAGCCCCAGAGCTTGGCTGCGACTGCCTTCCCACACAGCCCACAGCTCCACAGCCCGTTCCCGAGAGGCAGATGGGAGCGCTGGTAAGTACAGACAGGGACTGTGTTGGTCTGGCAGTATTAGCACCTAGCAGGGGTGTGAGGCTCAGATTTAACTAGAGGTTCAGATTTAACTCCAGGGGTGGGGAGGACAGCACAAAAGGGCTCCACAGGAGCTCTCGGCACACCTGCCTGGACCAGGCTCTCCATTAACACAGCTGGTTTGCTCAGGAACAGAAAGAAACGCTTACTGAAATCTTCCACAGCATCCCAGAGCCAACTCAGAGCATTTTGTTGAGCAGGACCTCGGCCCAGCAGCTTTGCTGCCAGCCCAAGGGGGCTCTGCCCCACTGCTTTCACAGCGGCACATGGCGCCCAGCCCACACACCTTCCAGCGGGTCCTCGCAACGCGTGCCCAACTGCGGCACCCAGCAGCCACCGTCATGCGCGCGCACACACACACACACACAGAGTGCTCGGTAAAGATGCACATCCCTGCACCCGGAGGACCGCAGCACAACCCCCTCGGTGAAGTCCTGCATCCCAGGCATCAGAGCATCAGCGCGTTTCGCATCCCCAAAACCCCAGGCTGGCTGCTCCGCTTTGCATCCCCCAAACCACACGCTCTTTCCCCCGGCGGTAACTACGAAAGGGGATTTGGAGTTGGCGTGCGAGGCTGTGAGGAAGAAGACACACACACCCCCTTTCCCCCCCCTCATCCCAAAACG
>NW_009647419.1:4000931-4006669 GCF_000708025.1 Charadrius vociferus | reverse complement strand
AGCCCTGGTGGAAGAGGAGCAGACACCCCCACCGCCCACCCCCACGCCCCCGCTACACTCCTCAGCTGCCCCCAGCTCCGGGTTTGCGTTACTACCCGTATATAAGTAACTATTATAGCGCTAAGGGGAGCTATACGTTATATTACGGCTCTAAACAGAGCGTGAACTGGCCCTGTTCACTCAGTCCATCGCTTGTCCCCGGTGCTGCATCCTAATCTGGACAAAAACCCACTCTGCTGGCAGTCAACACTTAATTGGTGTAAGTGTACATACATATTTTTTTTTTTTTTATATATATATATGGTTACGGGGAGAACTGAAGACAGCTTTTTGCACTGTGAATTCATGGTGGTGCTACCCAGGAAGGCAGGTGGCGTGCAGACCCCTCCGAAATTTAGCGATTCCCCTGTAGCCAGAGGATATAAATATCATGTGCATCCAGTATCCAAAGGGCAGGCACGCACTCTAAGCTGGCTGTGGTTTTTTTTTTTTTTCAGGCTGCCGCCCTCCACGCTCCTATCTCTCCAGAATAGATATCTACTCCGCTGTGATAAAAGCCTGCTGTTTTGCTTAAGTGCCAAGGTGCAGCACGACTCTGGGGGTACTTTGTACCCCGCAACGAAGGGGAGTGCACCTGAATTTTCAACCTCATGTTCCGGTGGTTAAACAGTCCGCAGAAACCTTTTCTTACATAGCTCAGTGTTTCAAGGTGTTTCCGCTGGGAGCTCAGGGCCCTCCTTGCTCTCCCCCTTCACCAACGCCACGCGGCCGCCGCTGCTGCACCAGGAAGTCCCTGCCACAGCTTTGACTGCCAAAGTGTTTACTCTGTTAACAAACAGTCTCGTCAAATTCTCGGCAGGCAGCGATCAGTTTGGGTTAGAAATTAAAATCAGAAGTTAAAACGCCTCTGAACTGCTCTGGCAGATCCCCACACCTCTCAGCAAGATGCTCTGGAAGGCACATCTCCCTGCAGAACTCAAACACCAAACTTGTATTTTAAAACAGACCTGCATGTCAACACCAACATGTAAGCTAAATGTCCCTAAAGCCAGAGAAAAAGGCAATGGGGACAGGGGTGAGACAGCCACCAGTGCCTTCTGAGACGCAATGGAGTGTCACCCTCAGGAAGCTACTTCTTTGGTCGGTAGCAGCCTCTGCCGCTGGGTCTCTCCCTCTGCTTGTTGTGGTTATGGGTTTCTGGGGTGAGATAACAGAGTGCATTGAGAACATGAAGTGAGCAGCAGACAATGCTGTCAGATAGTAAGACAGGAGGCTCTTGTCTTAAATGTAAGATTCATATCAGATCAAATTAAATTTAAAAGCTCTGATCTCCAATTAAGCTCCTGCTGTATCTCCCTGGCAATGACGGGCCCCAGGCCTGCCTTTCTTCAGCCCACTTTCCCTAAGCCTTTCTGATTTGGATGGTCTTCTTCTGTGTGAGTTCTGCTCCTCTCCTCTCCTCTCCTCTCCTCTCCTCTCCTTCAGCCCACTTTCCCTAAGCCTTTCTGATTTGGATGGTCTTCTTCTGTGTGAGTTCTGCTCCTCTCCTCTCCTCTCCTCTCCTCTCTCCAAAAATGCAAAATAGAAGAGCAAGGTCACCTGCTTTGGGATGTCTCATGTCACCTCCTCTCTAGCTTTGAGATATACCACGCTGTCACTTACAGACCCCTACAAACCTCCGTGGCAGTCCCCAGGACCTCGATGCCATGGCACCTTGGGTCCTCATATTTCCTCTCAAGATGTCCATGCTCAACAGCATGAGACAAAATTTGAGCATCGCTGCTATTTTGATTTTCTATATAAGCTCCAACTTTAGCACAGACTAAAAGCTGCCAGAATTAATCCCCCAAGGGCTGCTGAGTGCGGGGTCCAGACTGGCAGTGCCCAGCCAAACCGCCACCGTGCTCCCAGACGCCACAACAAGGCTCTCCGCATCACTAAGAGCCTCAGACCCTGCTGGGAGGAGGAACACCACAAAATTTACCTTTGAGTGGATATTCCAGGAAATTTCCACTTCAGGACAGGGTGGGTGCAGCCGCTGCCTCACCCCAGGCTTTCCGCAGAGGACTGCGTAGCACTTACCCTCGATAAAGTACGGTTTTAAGTGTTCTCTAATTCACAGCTCTGGTCCTGTCTGCACAGCAGCTGCCAAGCCCCTGGAATCAACATCTCTCAGTAGAGCTGTCCCTCGGTGGAGACGTGGGGTTTGAAATCCATTAGCGCTGAAGAACATCACAGCTGCCGGTGACCGCAGGCAGACAGGAGGCCGGCAGAGAGACCCGAGGGGAGGCGAGAAGAAAGGCAGCTTCCAGCTCCCAAGAACGGTGCGGACCTCTGGCTGCTGCTCTGCATCCAGACCTGCGTGCCCACCCACCACCGGCTACCAGGGTGGGCTCTAATGATGCCTGCCTTCGGGCAAGCAGGAGACCCGGAACGAGCAAGACACTGCAGAGTGAGGAAGGCTAAAGCAGGGAGAGAGTCTCCATTAAAATTCAGCCCTGGCTGGTGCAGGACAGAAGAAATTTCACCCGCAGCTCTCGTCTCAATAGAGGTACTTCAGCCCCCCCCCAAGAAGCACATCTGCCCTCAAGAGCGATGCACGGTCCTTGGGCTGAGTGATGCCAACGCCGGTGTGCGGTCTCAGGGGGATGACACCTCCTCTGTGAGGGAAGGTGACAAACGGCATGGCTGGTGACACCTCACTCATTGCCCCGCAAGCACGAGCCCTTGCTGAAGGGCCGAGCTGCCCCGCTTCATCTTGACGGGATGCACTGCCTTTGTGGAGCCCTCTGCTCCCAAGTGGTTCTCATCTATGCCTTTGTGAGTACAATAACAAAAACCTCCCAGAAGAAGCAAACTGCTACGGAAACAGGTTTCTGCTCCAAACTGGAAACAGCTGGTGCTTTGCCCAGCACTGGTACCGAGCCCACCACTGTATGACACCAGTATGACACACAGAGCGAGATGTTCCTCCCCTGTGTAATTTGGGCGAGGAGAAAAAGCACCTTCGAGCCGGGCCGGGGGGCTCGTTGCTCTTCCATCCTCTCCATCCCCCGGCGCAGCAATGCGGTGCCAAAATACGCCGCTGGTGTTGGCGGATTGCTGCGCTCCCCAGAGCAAAGGGAGAGGGCAGAGCCCTGCTTTCCCGGAGGAAGGCAGCCAGCAAAGCCTCTCCCTCGCGTGAGGCCGGGAGTCCCGGGAACACGCTCCCCGGGACGTACCGATGGGGCTCAAGCCACCCGGCCCTTCAGGTTTTCTTTCTGAAACGTCAAATGCGCACCGCAGACAATGCCACGCCGTCACCTGGAGCCCAATTTGTACATTCTGCTCAAAACTAGCGTGTAAGAGGGAGAAGAAACAGGCAAAGCGCTCTCCCTTCGGAGGCATTTGCTGCCAAACCTTTCACAAAAGCCGCTTTTTTTTTTTTTTTTTTCCTCCTCCTCTTGTAGCAATTCCCTGCTTCGACTAAAGCGACGAAATCCAAAAGGGGAAAGCAAACAAACAGCTGGTTTGGAAAGCAAGAGCGAAAAGGGAGATTTATTCCAGGCTGTGCGTAATGCATCATATGAGCTGAAGGAATATTTTCCACGCCTCTTGGGCAATATTTGAGTTTTAGGGCCTGAGGAGTGAGGCAGCATTCACAGGCGCTTCGTGTCTCCAGGGTCCTTTACGCTTGGCGCCCGCATTGAATGTTTTCCTCGGAGATTTGCGAGCGCTTTGCCACTAGACGTTAATTAACCCACCAGCCCTCCTCTACAACGAGGTTTCCCTTTCCCTCTAATGTACCTGCGCTGGGGGCAGGGGAAACTGAGGCACGGCGAGGCCACCAGCCTGCAGCAGGGCTGAAGTTGGGGGGCTGCACGCCGTCCAGCTCCCCTTTCCGTCGCCAAACCGCCCTTCCCTTTGCAAGCACGACCCCCAGGCGACAGCGTTTCCCCTCCAGCAGGTGCTGCCCACCCCGTGCCGGAGGAGGGCATGGGCGGCTCAGGCAGAGAGCCTCTGCACCGGCCCTCCGCACCACAGAGCAGAGAAACAGAGAGCCAGTGTGCTTAAAATGCCGAGCAGGCAGGCAGGAGCTGGGGGGCAGGGGGAGGGACAAGCAGATTAGGAGCAGTATCCAATTCTCTGCACGTGTGACAAGGCAGCGGAGCACAGCCGGGGTTGGGAAAGGGGGAGAAGGGGCATTTTAATCGGTCACATGGAGGGAAACACAGAAGATGCTGGACCTCTGTCAAGTGCCAGCAGGTTATTAACCTATTAGCCAATGGAGGGGGGAAAAAAATCACTACGGACTCCAGGGAATCCAGTTATAACGAGACTGCAATGATCCTGGATGCTTTGATAATCAGCAAAGTATCTCAGCCTCTCGCAGAGATCATCAAATGGCTCAGGGACCATTTTAATTTTGCTGTTCCCGTGTTGGCCCTGGCTGGCCGAGCTTGGGCTGCTGGCAGATCCTTTTTGGGGTGCAAGTTGCTTGCGGGGCTCCCGAACAAGAGGTAACGGGCACAAAATTGAACATAGGAAGTTCCATCTAAACATGAGGAGGAACTCCTTTACTTTGAGAGTGGCAGAGCCCGGGAACAGGCTGCCCAGAGAGGTGGTGGAGTCTCCCACTCTGGAGACATTCAAAACCCGCCTGGATGCCGTCCTGTGCAACCTGCTGTAGGTGACCCTGCTCTGGCAGGGGGGTTGGACTAGATGATCTCCAGAGGTCCCTTCCAACCCTGACCATTCTGAGATTCTGTGATGGTGTTCCACCCAGGACCTCGGTGCCCTGCCCTACGTTTTGGGGTGGGAGGTGGAAGGGCAGAGGTGATGCTCACCTGATGGCCAAAGCCTGGCTGGGATGAGGTGGGGACCGTGTCTGCGATCCTCTCCAGAGCTCTGCCCACAGAGCAGAGATCCAACCGGGCACGTCACCACTCGCAGGGAGCCACGCAGATCTCCAGCGCCTCGCCGTCCCTCTGCTTCCTCGTCCGAGCCGACCTGCCGGGATAAAGTCAGTCAGCTGCCTGTAACTTCTTCACTAGTGGGCTGAGGGCAGCAGGACCTGGCTGCCGACAGAGGAGCAGCCTTGGGAGAGAGGCAGGGGGGAGGGAGGCACTTGCTGCTGATCAGCCTCTCCACGCTCAGCATCCCCCTCGCTGCTAACCGAGATGCGACGGATGGGGTGATGCTGCTGCTCCCAAAGCTCACGCCCCTCTGTGAGCAAAGGGCCCAGAGATGTGGCAGGGAAGGGGCCCTGGCCCCGAGTGCCTCCAGCCTGGTGGCAGGGCCGTGGGTGTTTTCCGGGGGGGGGGGTGTGGGTGGTGAGGTCCAGCTAAGATCCAGCCCTCTCAGGCAACTGGAGAGGAGGGCCTGATGACCCCGTGGGACAGCAGCATCTTTGGGATGGGGGTCACCTCCCAGCTGGCAGGGTGGGGGAGACACAAACCCTTCTACCCAAAACATTGCTGAGGGTCTCCTATCCCCTCCACCTCCTGGGCGCGATCCTTCCCGCAGCAATCCCTCCCTCCTCCATCCCCATCCCTCTGCCTGGCTCCCTGCATCCCGCACATCTTCCTTCCCTCTCTGCACCAGCTGCACCGCTGCCGCCCTCTCCTCAGCTCCAGCTGCCCGTTTGCTCTCTCTTACAAGCATTTACTGCCTAATGACACCAATTAGTTGTGGGGTTGCCGGGTGGCTGGTTACTGAGTGACAGCCACACAGCCACTGGCCAAGGGGGAAACGTTACC
>NW_009647419.1:3998934-4000069 GCF_000708025.1 Charadrius vociferus | reverse complement strand
AGTGTGAAACGTTACCCCCCGGCGCAGGTGTTTTCCACCTGCCAGGGGCTGAGCTGAGACCTTGCTAAACTCAAGACACACAGTGACGGCTCCCATCCATACCGGAGGAGCCCGGGTTAATCCCTGTCACAGCCACGGGCAGGAACACCCTGCGGCATTCAAAAACGGCACCTCCCGGGGCACGGGCCACTCCGAGCACCCTGTCACCCTGTCGTGGTCTCACGCCGGGTGTCCTTGGCGGAGGATGGGGCTGGCGTGGGTGGAGGGAACCACACTATAGTCAAGGTCATCCAGCCCATTGAAGCAGCGCCGGGGGCACATCCCGCTCCTTGGCTGGCAGCGCCAGCCTCCCGCGACGGAGCAGAGCCATTGAGGAAGGAGCCGGCTGGCACCCAGCCATCCTCGTAAAACACCACAGGGGAGCTGCGGGCAGCTGGGGACGCGGGAACCTGGCGGGAAAAAGGGGAGGTGGCAGCTGCTGTGTGGTCCAGCTCCCTTCCCCCACAAAGTCCATCCATGCCCCAGCGGAGCCAAGGTGCCCAGCGGCTCCTTGGATCTTCAAGCACCATCTAAAAGGCAGAAGAAACTTTTCTGGAGGGTGTCTGAACCCCAGCCCCGAGGGATAGCCTGAAGCTGCCCGTCAGCCTTCCCGAGTCGCCTTGGTGGCAGTGGGCAGAGCCATGCTCCAGCTCTTGGGGAACCCACCCTGCCTGCTCCCCAGACGGGCTCTGTGGCCACCAGCCCCACAGGGACCATGGCACACGGCCATGTGCAGAGATGAGGGCTCCAAACACAGCCCCAGGAGCTCCCACGGCCATCCTGGCCCCAGTCTGTGCCTGGCCCAAGAGTCGCTGGCCGGCGTGGAGGAATTCAGCTCTGTGCAAACGTCTGGCACGGCTGACTAAATCCTTTCTGGAGACTAAGCCCATCCCGTCATGCTTTCCCCCTTGGGCGAATTGGCGGTGGAGCTGTGGCTGAATGCTCCCAAACGTCCCCCAGGGAGGTCTCCAGGAGGGCCCTTTCCCACAGCTTCCAACAGTACCGGCCCTTCATCATTTCCCTTCCGTGCCAGTCATGCTTCCGCGGGTTCCCAAGCTGAAACGTGGCCCCCCAGGCCACCCGGCGGAGCCCAACC
>NW_009647419.1:3995801-3997729 GCF_000708025.1 Charadrius vociferus | reverse complement strand
CCTATAGGCTTAAGTGGCTCCGCGGCGTGCGGGAGAGGGGGAGGTGGGAAAGCAGAAGGCGTGCTCCCGAAATCTGGGGGCTGAGGGGTGATGGGAGAGCATCTGGCTTTTCCGAGCCGGGAAGCGTCCCGAGGTGCCCACCCCGCGGGCAGGGGGCTAGGGAGAGGCAGGCAAAGGCCTGAGCACGGGTCCCTCGGTGGCCCCTGGGCCGGCCATGAGGATGAGGAGTCATGGGGCTGGAGGGTGTCGGGGGCTGTGTGCGTTGAAACGGCACCAGGCACCCCAAAGTGTGGGCAGCGGTTCGGGGGGGCTTGGCGTGTGTGTGCGAGCTGTGCTGACCCACAGCTGTGCTGTGGAGCGGGTCTGGGGATGAGTGAGAGCCAGGAAATCTCTGGGGGCAAGTAGGGGTAAGCAGGGAAGATCAAGGGCAGAAGCTCCCACTCTTGGATTGAAGGCGGTGAAAAGGAGCGGGGCAGCATTGACCTGTAGGTGCCATACCATGCAGAAGGGTGGGGATGATGTTAGGAAGCAGATTTCAGCATCCTGCTGTCACCCAGGATGGATCACATGAGGACACAACACAGTGTCAGTCATCCTGAGCACGATACCTGTCCTGCGGGGCTGCACTTGTAGCTCAGCTGCAGGTCACAGGGGAAGGTATCCTGGCTGGTCCCCTCTGAGCCCTGAGTCTCACAGGGATGGGACGGGACAGGGAAAAGCATGAGGCGCACCTCCTCGGCATCGCTCATTTCTCAGAAGGCAGCTTGCCTGCCTCTCCCCATCGCCCTGGGCTATAAGGCAGCCCGGAGCATCCTTGTGCCTCTGTCAAGTGCCATAGGGACAAGAGGGGGTCCTGGCGCAACCTTCCCAGGGGCTTCTGGCCTGAGGCTGACTCGACATATCCATCCTCAGCTGATCAGGACTCACAGTCTCCGGGGAAGCACAGCCTGTTCTCCTAACAATGCGACCCAGACCCAGTAAATCTCCTTTCTGGCCAGCCAGAAGGGGAAAGCCAGCCCTGACAACAGCGGTGGCTGGCTTCCCACGAAGACCCCACTTCTGAGAAGAAGCTGCAGGCATCACCTGCTCCCTGCCTTCTCCACTCTCCCCGCAGGACCTGCCATCTCCAGTGGGTGCAAGTGGGTCAAAAAGCTTTGCCTGGCTTTCACCAGTGCTGTGTCCTGGGATGAGAGAGCTGGGAAGCTTCGCGGCAGGGCTGAGCTGCTGCACAGAGCCCAGCGGTGCTGCTGCTGGCCCTGCTTTGGAGCCATAGCCATGGAGGTGCTGGGATCCCAGCAAAAAGCCAGGCCCTCAAGAAGAAGAAGAGCTCCACAAAAGCCTGGCTTCCCAGTAAGTTCCAGAGCGGCTCATTGCGGCCGGCTGCTCAGGTCAGGGTTGCCCACTCCGATGCAGGACAGGCTGCTCTGCCGCTGCTGCCCACATCCCCCATCCCACTGCTCCCAGGGCCACCCAGCTCACCTTCAGGGATGCTCTAGCCGGTCTCGGCAGGGAGCAGGGGCTCCTTATATGTCTGTGCACGAGACAGCCAGCGCAGCACAAGCAGGCCAGCAGCAGCATGTGGCCATGCTCCTCTACTGCATCCTCCATCATCTTTCCTGCACGGGCCTGGGGACCGTGACAGATGAGTTTCACCATCTCCTACCACCTGGCCGGGCCAGCTTCCCTCGCTCCCTACCTTTCCCCATCCATCGCAGCCCCTACAGAGCCCGCTCCCTCCTTGAGGCAGCACCAGGGCATGGGAGGGATAGGAGTGACGGCGGGGACCCTCTTTTCTCACCTCTTGCATGAGACCTTTACCGGAGTGGCGGAGCAGCGCCCTGACCCTGAGAGACACCACGGATGCAGGGCTGAGGGCCACGACGTGAACCCTGCCGCTGCATATACCTTCCTCTTTCTGTCTGCCCTGC
>NW_009647419.1:3993988-3994606 GCF_000708025.1 Charadrius vociferus | reverse complement strand
GGGGGGGAGGGTGTCTCATTGCTGTGGTGTGAGTTTGCCCAGGTAGGGAGGGCAGGATGCCATCAGCCAGCCCCACCACTGCTGCTCCCCCTTCTCATGCCCCCCCTGCCAGAAGGATGAACCCTCCCTGCAGCCACGGGACTGGAATGCTCCGGGGTCCCGGTTGGGTTCCCAGACCTCTGTGTCCCCCCGGGATGGGGGAGCGAGCTGGTGGGTGATGACTCTGGGACCTCAGTGCAGGCCCCCGGCTACAGGGTGACCTTGCAGCAGGACTGCGGCGCAGCCAAAATGGGGTGCAAGTCGGGTGCTCAGCGGGGACGGGGGGGGACGACACGGAGCCAGACCCCCTCCCCGGTACCCAGGGGAATAAGGCACAGCAGGTCCAGCTCTCACACCTCCCCCTGCCTGCACCCTGCCCTTACCTCCAGGGCTCGGCTCTCCTGGTGCCAGCTGATGCTCCCTGCAGCCTCCTCTGCTGCCCGGTGGCAAGCGGGGTCGGGGTTTTCCTGCGGCGGCGGGACGGGGATGCGGAGGCTTTGCCACCCCACAGGCTCTGCAGCCGGAGCGGGTTTGGGAGCCCTGTCGCTGGCTGGGGCCGGCTGAGCACGGCTCCCGCTG
>NW_009647419.1:3992772-3993352 GCF_000708025.1 Charadrius vociferus | reverse complement strand
GCCATGGAGCAGAGAGGAGGGTGGGGAGGAGCAGGGGGGAGCACAAGAAGTGCACCCCTCACTGGCATTTCCTCCCATTCCCTCCTTGGGAACATGGAGAAAGCCCCTCTGCAGGTGACACTGGTGTGCCCACCTCAACCTCGCCGCCTGTCCCCAGGCCTGGGGACACCGCGTTGGGGAGAAAGGGTGGCAGGAGCAGCCCCGCGCCCACGTTTCTTCTCTCCCAGCCCTTGAGGGGCGGGCCCCCAGCCAGCACTTCTATTTTTAAGTCCCACAGTGCGGATGAGGAGGCGAGGGGTGTGCGTGGCCAAGCCTCGCAGCCCGCTGGGGAGAAGCCCTGCTAGCCACAGCCCCACAAACTTCCCCGTCTGTCCCCCGGGGCTGGTGGACACTCGGGGGCAGTCTGGGCCAGCTGCGCTTTCCCCTTCCCAGCACAGGCAGGAACCAGGGCAGCTGAAGCCAGTGTAGCCCGGTCATGTTACTGCAAAATATCTGGGATGCAGGAAGCCCTGGGGGTATGGCCACACTCCCCTGGCCCCCTCCATGGAACGAAGCATCCGCCCGCCGTGACCTGAGCCCG
>NW_009647419.1:3988843-3992714 GCF_000708025.1 Charadrius vociferus | reverse complement strand
GCTGCGTGGCCCAAAGGACTTGCTCGGGAGGCAGCGGCTTCTCTGCCAAGCTCCTGCAGCAGGGAAAAGGGGCTCCGACGGTGCCCCATGGGATTAGCTGGGCAGGGAGCAGGCAGAGTGGAACCACGGGACAAAGCATCCCTGTGAAAGGCACCAGACAGCTCAGGCTTCTCCCCAGGCATGACCAAAAACCGCTGCTGGCCCCCCCCACTCATCTGAAGGTCTCTTAGCAGGGACCACCTTGGCAGAGCCCCTCTCCTTCTGTGCCGGCGGGTGCTGCCGGAGGAAGAACCTCCCAGACTAAGCGCCTGTTTGTTTTTTAATAAAAACAACCACCCCCCTCGCCCCTCCCCTCCCCTGCTTGTGCTGCGTGTCAGCGAGACGCCTGGGGAGCCAGTGGCACCCAGGGGGAGCACCCGGCGGGCGGGCAGGAGGGGTGCTCAGCGCCGGGCTGAGGCCGGGGACGGTGGTGGCTGGGGCGCAGTGCAGCCCCGGGGCCGGCTGGGGCAGAGCCACTTGCGGCAGCCTCTCTCCCCCAGGGAGGGTGGTGAGGGGTGAGCTGGTGCTGGGAGTGGGGACCAGGTCAGGATGGCACCTGAGAGAAGGATAAAAGGCAGGCTGGGTGTTTTTAACCCCCCATCCCACCCAGCTGGGTCTCACTCCTTCTTCCCAAAGAACTTCTTGAAGACGGATTTGTTCTTGGGGCGAGGGGGACCGGGGGTCTTCTCCCCCAGCGTGTCCCGTGGGGTCCCCGGCCGGGCCACGAAGGAGTGGCAGCGTGCCCGTGGCACAGCCGCTGCTTGGTCCCCGATGTACAGCGTGACCGAGTAGCTGCTCCCAGCCTCCACTGGCTCCTTGGGCACGGCCACCGGGGTTATCTTCTGGTAGGTGGCTGCAAGAGGGAGCAGTTAGTGGGGAGAGCAGGGCGCCAGCGGGTGCTGCCAGCCCCCCAGAGCCCTCCCCGAGTTGGGGGGCTGCAGCCCAGGGCACAGGGATGTGGGACCGGGTGGGTGCTGGAGCAGCCCTCCAGTGTCTGTGGGGACAGGGGCAGTGGTGCCACCTCCTGGCAGTGACAGCGAAACCAGGGCAGTACCTGATGTGAAGGAGTAGGACCTTCTCTTGTTGGCCACCAGCCCGTAGTCATCTTCTTGGCCGCTGTTGTCCCACAGCCCGGGGGACCCCCTGGGACACCACTGCTGCTCCCTGTGCACGGCTCCACGAGCATCTTCTGAAGCAGAATGGAGACATGTCATAAGGCAAGGCCACCACAGGACACCCCTGTGTTAGCCCCAAAGAGGACAGGGAAACTTGCATGGTTATCCCAGCATCCCAGGAAGCAAAGGGAGGTAACTGGTCCTTTCCCCACCCCCATTCCTGGGCAAGGGGCCCTGGGACTCCTGGCCCAGATGCCACTGAGCTCAAGACTGGCCAAGAGCCACAGTCCCCTGCTCAGCTCCCTTGCGTCTCTCTGGGCTGCGGAGAGGAGATGGGAGCAAGCAGGAGCCCAGCCAGGCAGAAAAGTTACCTGTTGTTGCCACAGCCCCATCAGCCGGGCCATCCTGACTGCCCAGAGGCCGCTGCAGCTGGGTGTTTGAGCGGGGTAGCACCACGATCTCCTGGCTCTTGGCAGTCGTGACCTGATGTCCCTGAAGGTGGGAGCTTCCAGGGCTGGGGACCTTGCTGAAACTGGAAAGTAGCAGAGATTTAGTGAACCAGGCTGGTCCACCGATGCCCTGCTGGAGCAGCACGCACCGGCAAGAGAGTTGTAACGAGAGCTGGCTGGCCGGCTCCTGGCTACTCACCTCCCAGCACCACTGGTGCCCTCGACACGCTGTGCTGCTGCCTGGAAGTAATCCACTTCGGGGAAACCTGGGGGCACAAGCAAACATCCTGCTGGGTGCTGGTGGCACACAGGACCATCCCACAGAGCCAGCCCCAGCTCCAGGTGCCCGTGCTGCAGGGCTGGCCCCTCCGACCTCCTGCTGTAGCCCCCGCTCTTGGTCCTGCCAACCAGCCTAGGATCTCATAGCAGGGTCTGAGCCCCCTCAGGTATAGGTACAGCAGTGGGAAGACCTCAGTATTACAGATCTCCTTGCCTGGAGGGCAGGCAAGGGGTTTCCAGGCCTCGCAGAGGAGATGGAGGAAGACCAAGGCACAATTATCATTTTCCTGACACTAGCTTTTTGCTGCTGAGGCTGCTCTGACGTCAGCCGTGCTATTCCTGATTTATAACTGTGTATGTGGTGTGAAAACAAAGCCTCCAAATCCTGCCTGGCAGAGAACTGCCATTCCAAAGGCAGGTTAGGAAGACGCATAAATCAGAGACAACGCTGTGCTGCTTCTTTTCTGGCCCCCACCGTGCATCAGAGGGCTCGGCGGGGGCTGCACACGCACCGTTAGCCGGGCCCCCGCCCCGCCAGCGAGGGCTGCTCACCTGAGTTTTGCTGCAGCTTGGAAACCCATTCGTTCATGAGGGGCTGGGAGGGGGCCCTCAGGAGGTACTCGGAGCCATCCCGCAGCCTGTGAGGCGGGGAGAACAAGTCAGCAATGAGACAGACGTGGGGTCCCCCTACCACAGCCTCCACCAGCCTGGGAAACATGGGAAGCGGGTGAGAAAGAAAGGACGAAATCCTCATCTAAGCACTGGATGGAGCTGGCCCTGGCTGGGGTTGTTGGTGTGTCTGTCCCAGCAGGGACACATTAGGGAGGGCTGTGGCTATGAGACCCCGGCTGCCCTGGGTTGGGGGTGACTCACTGAAGCCTGAAGCAGTTGGTCTTCTTGGTGTACTCAATGTCTGGGGTGCAGACCGCCCCGGAGAGGTTCAGGGGAAGGGCCACCACGGAGCTCTGCAGCATAGGGAACAGCAAGTGCAACAGCGGGGTTGGCAGGCTCTGCCCTCCCCGGCTGGAGGGGTGGGGGACAACCCCACTTCCAGACCCCCACCCTGCTCCCACCCCCCTCCCATGGTCTCTCCCCCAGCACACCTTGAGGCTGTCCCTGCGGTCCTGGTAGAAGCAGAGCGTCTGCCTCATCAGCACGGCGTGGAAGAGGCCCCATGCCCGGCAGTTGGCCTGTGGGACACAAGCAGGGGACAACTGTGATCCCAACGGGTTTGGGAGAAGACAGGTAGTCCCCTGCCACTCAGAATGCCCCCCAGCCCCAGTGGGGTCTGCCCTCCCAGCACGGCCAGCAGCACCCCCATGGTAGCACCAGGAGCATCCCTGGCTTCACTCTCACCCCAAAACCTGGATCCTCCCACCACATCCGAGCACCCCAGTCCCAAAGGAGCTCTGCAGCCATGCCCGTACCTTCCTCCCTCCTGTCTGCAACACGTGCTTTCTTTCGAGTGTCCCCTCCATCATCTGAAACTCTGTTTTACCAGGAGGGACCTGCAAGGGGACAGGGGGTGAGCAAAGCAGCGCTGGGGCTGTCAGCACCAGCTCAGCCCATGGGGCCCATCTGACCCATCCCCGGTGGGCAATGCCAAGGTGGGAATGGGACAACAGGAGCAATTTTCTCGCCTGGGCTGTTCGTAGGCTTTTGGGGTGAAGTGCTGCCTTGCTAAGGCTGAGGGCTGGTGGGGGAGTGCCCTGCTGCAGGGACCCCCAAATTCAGCACCTAGCTCTTCTCCACCCCCCACAGCTGCAGCAAATGGGCCACCCAAGTCAGGGTGTCCACAGGTCACATTTGCTGGAGTAGGTAACCTACCTGGGGTGCCCCCTGACCCCCTGCCTGACCTTGAGGGAAAGCCCCCAGCCCATGGCTCTCACCTTGCCACCTTCTCTCTCCTCTTCCCCATGCCTCTGCCCATCCCAGGCGCCTGGGCTGTCCAAGAGGGCTGTGGACACCAGCTCCTCCGTGTGGGGGGAC
>NW_009647419.1:3986348-3987605 GCF_000708025.1 Charadrius vociferus | reverse complement strand
CCGGCCCCGCTCTCGCCGCTGCAGGCTGTTGAAGGGGGAGCCGGCCCCGGCTTTGGGCAGGGTGTGGGAGGCAGCCGGTGTCCCGACGCTAGATGCTGGAGGGCGACGGGAGGCCGCAGGCGGCCGCTTCGTGTCAGAAGTTTTCCCAGCCTCCACCTGCACCTGGGGACACAGAGCAGGAGAAAGGGGTGACCCCCATGGCCGCAGCCTTCATCACCCCGTGCTGACCACCCCTTCTCCATGCTATGCCTGGCAAGCAGGGAGCCAGGCAGCCAAAAATGCTCGCCAATGGCCCGTGCAGAGCTGGGAGCAGCATGGCTTCACCCCAGCTCCCCGAGGGCTGCTCTCACCCCGGAGCAGGCAGGGAAGAGGCAGGCAGGGCAAACCCTGCCTGTGATGGAGTCCCCCAAGTGCAGTGTGGCGAGGGCTGTCTGTGCCATATGGCTCTCCATCAGCATCGCTGCCCTCCGAGCCACCACTTTTGGGTGGCTACAGAGTCCAGGAGGTCTTCTCCAAGCCACCACCTTTGGGTGGCTGTGGAGGCACCAGTCACTGCTGCCTGTCCCTGCCACCCCTGCATGCCCCCAGGCAGCAGAGCGCTCACAAGGGCAGGGACTGAGCACAGCCCCTTCCCTTTCCCTTCCCCACAGACACCCTCCCCAGCCCAGCCGAAGCCATTCTGGGTTTCTGGGGCCACAAGGATGACAGCGAAGCCAGAGGAGCGTTTCCCTGTACCCCTTCGGCTAGAGGGGACCTGTTACCCTCTAACCGTCCTGACAGCCCCTCACCCTGCCTCGATGCCCCCCAGCCTCTCCAGCCCCCTTCCCTCTCCCTTGGGCCGCCCCGCAGGGAAGGCGACTGTGGCTGCCCTCAGGGTTCCTTGCAGGCAGCCCCGTGTGCCGGGCCTGGAGCAATGAATGGATGGAAGCCGCAGCAAAACGCTGAGCCCCCAGCCCTGGGGTTACAAGCCATGCACCCCTGAGCGTGCACCCCCTGACACGTGCACCCTCACATGGCCCCATCCAGCCATGTGCACCCAAGGAACTGCTGCTGGCTCTCAGCAATGGCTCGCCTCCTGCGGCCTCCAAAACCACTTACCCAGGAGGTCAAACTGCAGCCAGGCCTATCTGAGCCCCCTCCTCACATGCCCCAGCACCCACACTCTGGAGCCCATGGCACTGGGAGGGTTTCCCCTTCTCCTGGGGGGCCACCACCAGCAGGGCACAGTGGCAGGGGGCGGTAGCAGGCGGGGTCACG
>NW_009647419.1:3980109-3986242 GCF_000708025.1 Charadrius vociferus | reverse complement strand
AGCCCATGGTAACGCTTCCAAAAGGTTTTACAGCCTGAGGGTTTAGTGGCGGGGGAGCTGAGCAGGGGGGAGAGAGAGAAACACAGAGAGAGTTGAGAGCAGAGCGGGTGAGGAGCCACAGCAGGAGACCGCAGGCAAAAGAGGGTGGCAAAAGCTGGTCCTCAGCCCTCAGGCATCGCTCAGCATCAGCATAGCCAAAGGTCCCTCTCCTGAGACTGACACAGCCCCAACAGCTCCCTTGGAAACAGCCTGGGGGGGTCCCAGCATGGGGGCTACCCCACAGCCCTCAGAGCCCCCCCAGTCTGCATGGGATCTGCCCTGGCTGTATGGCAGTGGCCGGCACTGGGACCGGCATTGGGTGCTCAGCCATGGTTCAGCCAAAGCTGCCTACCGTCCCCCACGTGCCGTCCGCGGTGCCTCCTCCCTTGGCTGCTCGCCACTGGCCACCGACTGCACCTTCTTCTCGCCCTTCTTGCCGATGCTGAGGATGAGGTTGACCGTCCCCCCCAGCCCACTGGGGCCCCGCGGTGGCAGCAGCAGCGTGGAGGTCTCAGCAGGATCCCAGACAACAGCCTCCTCAGGGGGTTCCACGCCGCAGGGTGTAGAGCTGCTGGGCTCCTTCCAGCTCCTCTCTGCTCCCAATGGGGCATCCGAGAGGGGAGATGCTGGTGGGGAGATGGCCGTTCCTGCTGGCAGCCGCGGCTCAAATCCTTGCACAAGCTTGGGGAGGGAGCAGGGCACAAACCCTGCTGGGCCGCGGATGCTCTCCAGCTGGGGCTGAGCACACGAAGCATGCTGCTCCTGGGGAGGGAGGCAAGAGAGGAAACTTGGAGGAAGGGCTGCTGGGGCCAGGCACTTTCTCAGGACAATCTTCCCTTTGCCTTGTCCGCCCTACCAGAGAGTCCCAGGGCACATCCCTCCCGTACTTCTGCACCACCCGCTCTGTCCAGTGCGTCTGCTACCCTCAGCCTCAGGGCTGGTCTCAGCATGGCTGGGTACTTACTTGGTTGGTGGGGGATGTGCCTGAGAGGCTTTCCAGGTCCCGTCTGTCCTCCTGCTTGCTCCCCAGGTCCCGTTGGTGCCTCTGTGCTCGCCAGCGCACCAGCACCCAGCCCAGCATGCTCTGCAGCTCCTCCAAGCGTTCCTTTATCTGAGGGGAGGAGAGATACTGGGCAGCCCACAAGGACCCCTGACCCAGGGACACTGGCCCTACCAGGACACCTCACTACAGAGCAGTTCAGGGGGATTTTGGGAGTGGGACAGGGTCAGTGGTGTCACCTCAGGTCTCAGCTGGGTGAAACCTCTTCCTGCCCTGAGCAGCCCCAGAGATGCATGGCTGGCCCCATACCGCTTGCAGGGGCTCTGCACCCACACCTCTCTCTCTCCTCCAGTGACTGTCCCTGGAGGATTTCAGGGGGTGCAAAGGTGGCTCCCCCGGCTCCCTGCACTTACTGTTGCACTCATGTAGTGCTCCTCAGACACCAGCTGCTGCCCTGCTGCTGCCAGCGCCTCAAACTCCTTGAGCTTCCCTTCGATTCTCCTCTCCAGCTCTTCACATGGAGTCTCCGGGAGGCCGTGGCCACTCGGGCTTTCGGAGAAGATCTGAGCCCGTGTGTCCTCTGTCCAGGAGCTGTGGGCATGTGAAGGATGGGCTCAGGAATACCCTAGCCCTTCCTCAGCCCTGCAGGCCCCAGGGAAGCCATTCCCACGTGCAGGGATGGCTGGGAGCAGCTTGCTGGGGTAGCGACAGCTCTGGCAGGGCAGGGGGCGAATGCCTGGGGGCCCACAGCAGGCAGCCCCAGCGCAGCCCACTGTTCCCAGGGTCCCCATCCTCCTGCCCAGCTGCAGCTCCAGCACTGCCCATGTCCTCGCCAGCTGCCCACGCTCTGGCAACACCGCGCTCTCACCAGCTCCCCCCGAAACACCGCAGAGGCAACCCTGACGGCTCATTGCCACTTACATCATGGCTAAGTAATCCTTGAAGAAGTGCCGCAGCTGGCTGGCCTGCTGCACGTGGGCTCGGGTCTCCCGCAGCAGCTCCCGCAACCCTGCCCAGGCCCGCAACGTCTCCTGCACCTCCCGGCTGACGGGGCACAGCTGAGCAGGGCAGAGTTCTTGCAAGTGGGCAGCTGCCCTCTCCAGCTCCTCCAGCTGCCCCTGCAGGGTCTCCGACACCGCACGCTAAAAGCGGGAAAAGGCTGAGGATGAATCCAACCCCTCTGTGCCCAGGCTGGACTCCCCTGTATCCCAGGATGCAGGGATGGAGGGGAGGACAGGGAGAACGCAGGGATGAACGGGAGGATGCAGGGATGGAGGGGAGGACGCAGGGATGGAGGGGACGATGCTGGCACAGGGGCTGCAGGGAGGGGGCAGAGCCCCCCTCGATGGGGAGGATGGGCAGAGCGGAGGGCTGCCTGGTTTCCCTGCTCTGCCCACTTGAGTCACCTCCCTGCCAGTGGGAAGATGAGCGAGGTGCTGGCAGCCAGGCACTGGCACATGGTAGCTGATGCAAGCTCTCTCCCCTTGCCTGGCCAGCACTGGCAGAGGGGAGTGGAGCAGGGCAGGGCTCAGCGCCGCTGGAAAATTCCAGCCCGGCTCGCTGTAGCACGCCAAAGCTTACGGCACCTGGGCCCCCAGGGGCCAGTGCCTCCCCGGGATGGCCCCAGCCAGCCGGGACACCTCCCTGCCACGGGCACAGCCAGTCACAGTGCTCCCCAGGTCTCACCTCCATCTCCTGCTGCTGGCTTAGCAAGCCCTGAAGCCCCTGGAGGTCCTTCTCACTCTTCACCGCAGTGAAGCCACTCTCTGCTTGGGCAGTGTCGCGAGCCAGCGCCTCAGCTCTGCATCGAAGGGCCTCCAGGCGAGGAGACACCTCTGCCACCTGGATGGGCGGGTGGGAAAGAGAGATGAGCCCTGGCATGGCACCCCCTGTGCCACCACTCACCATACGACCCCAGCCCACCCCAGCCTGGGGGCACCCTGCCATGCACCTGCAAAAGGGCAGGGAGAACCAGCCATGGGATGGTGATACCAGCCTCACACAGCGCAGTCCCCATGGATCCCAACACCCTTGTGTCCCACTGGGACAAGCCAAAGTGCATTCCCTGTCCCAACTAGCTGGCATGTCCAGCTGCAGGTGGACCACCTGGCTGCATCCCCAGACCCCTCGCCTCCATCCCCTACCAGGCGCTCCAGGGTCTCCGTTTCCGCTGCCACTTCCATGACCCGCTCCCGCTCTTTCGCTGCATCATTCAGCATCTCCACAGCCTCCTGCAGCTCTCCCAAGGGGCGGCTCATGTCCTCACCGCTTGGCAGCTGCCCAGCCTGGGCCGAGAGCAGGGGAAAAGACCCCTGTGAGCTGCAACGCCCGCTCCCTGGCTGAAGCCAAGAAAAACACTGGGCATGAGGGACATGGGGAGCAAGCCCCCAGGCAGCTGGGCTGGAGGGGGGCAGCCCTGGGGTCCCCCTGCCAGCCACAGACCAGGTGCTGGGTGATCGATCCCGAGAGATGCCTGGCCCTGCTGCTCACCGCTGCAGGTCCCTGCCGGCTCCGCGCCTCCTCCTCTTGCAGGTCCTGCAGGAACTCAGACAGCACCAGAGAGTCACGTAGGTCTGCTGCCCGGCGCCGCAGGGCTGCCTGCACACGTGCCAACCTGAGGGGACAGGTGCCCGTCATGGGTGCCAGCACCCTCTTCACCTCCTTGGGGCGAGCCTGCTCCTGCCTGCCCTTCCCAGGGCCCAGAGAGGAGGCACCTTCCCCTGGGACTCACTTCTCCTCCACCATCTCCACCTTCCTCTGCATCTTCCTCGCCCCCTCGTGCTTGTCGGGCGGCTCACCCGCCACCTCCTCCCGCAGTGCCTGGAGCTTGAGGCCGCACAGCAGGAGCTGCTTCTCCAGCTGCCCTGTCTCCTCCAGGTCCTGGCGCAGCTCTGCCGGACTTCTCATGGTGGCTGGCTCCGAGAGTGACCCGGCCACAGCCTGCAGCCACCGCTCAGCCCGGTCCAGCTCCCCCACCAGCCTCAGTGCCTGCAGGGGGAGCAGGGAGCCCATCAGCCTGGCTCTGAGCCACCCAGGGGAGGCAGTAGCCATGCTGCCAGCCCACTGCAGGTACCCTGGGCACTAGCAGCTCGGGTGGCACAGTTGGAGCAGCGTGTGGGCTGCGATGCCAGCTGGAGATGTCAGTGCCAACACTGCAGATCCCGTCCCCGTGGGCAGCGGCCTCGCTTGTCGATTGCCAACAAGCTGCTGCCATTGGGACGTGCCCCCTGTGCCCACCCCAGCCCTGCCTCCACATACCTTATCGATTTCCCGCAGCACGGCGCCGTTCTCCTGGTGCTTCCTCTGCAGGTCTTCCCACAGCTCCCCTAGCTCCCGCAGCATGGCCTCCACCTGCGGGCTCCCCGGGGACCCCCCCGGCACCGGCCCCTCCTGGGAGGCAGGGAGGGTGGTTAGGATGGACCCTGCCTGGTGTGTGTCCCCCCAACCCCACACCCGAGGGTGCTCACCAGGAGCACAGCCCCGGGGCTGGAGGTGGGGTTCAGGAGCTTCCGCTGCGTCCGTGCTGCCTCCAGGCTCTCTATGTCCCCCACTGGACATGGAGGGATGCCAGGACCCATGTTCTCCTTGTGTGGGGACATGGACTTGCCGAGGAGCAGGGAGACGTGGTGCATTAGTGCCCAGATCAGGGACATGTGTGTGTGCAAAAGCGTGCATGCCCACAAGCAGTAGGAGGGGGTCAGGGAAGGATGTGTATGTCCCCAACACTGACTCCCCTGGCCAGGCTAGGAGCAAAGGGGACTTTTGGGGAGACATTACCACGTTCACCACCTGGCAGACGTCCTGCACTTGGTCCTCTGGCTGCTGCATCCCCCATTCAGCCTCTGCCTCTCTCCTCCTTCTGCAGAGAGGGGGACAGTCAGGCCAGCTTGCCCCTTGCACAAAGGACCCCCATTCCCATCCCCTCCAGCTCCATCCCCCTCTCCACAGCCACTTCCATGAACCAGTACCTTTTGATGTCCACTCCATGAGGGGGCTTCCCCATTGCCGGAGAACTAGGGCTGCTCTCCTCCCCTCTTGCATGCTCCACCGTCTTCCCTGGCACATCCTTCAGCACCTGCAAAGGTTCCCATTCCTCCTTTGCCAGCCCAAAGCGTGCATCACTTTGCCCCAGGGCCTGGCACTTATCACCTCCCACAAGTGGTGGGGCCATGTCACAGGTGTGATGCTTTGCCCAACACCCGAACCTCTTTTCCACAAGCTCCCCCATCTTCCTGCGGCAGAGGTACTGGAGATGCTCAGAGGAAGGCAGACACCCATGCTCACCGTGCTCCCAGGGCCTCTTGTCCGTTTGTCTCCTGCTTCCTTCCCCGTGGCCCCACGGCCGCTATTGTCTCCTCGGGGCTCAGTGGTTGGAGCCACAGCTTCGCCCCTCAGGGAACTGCTCGCCAGCGCTGGAGCCTTCTCTGTCCTGGGAAAGGGGCACAAGCGAGGCCCAGGGGAGCAGAGGATGGAGAAAAGAGAGACCTTAAAGTGGAGCTGGTGGTCCAGAGAGCCTGCCGGGGCTAACTGGAGCCTCTGGCTCCAGCACTGTGGGGTCAGGGGCGGGACCCTGGGGCTCCTGCCGGGCTGTGCCCTACCTCAGCGCCTGCTGGAGCTGCGCCCAGCTTTCCTTGACGTCTCGGTGCTTGGGGGTGACTCGGGCTGCCAGGCTGGGCTGCAGGCTGAGGAGCTGGGACACGGTCACATCCAGCATCTGGAGGAGAGAGCAGCCGGGGAGCAATGACAGGGCTGGCGAGGGACAAGCCACCGCAGCCATGGTGTGAGTGCATGATGGCAATGCACCACCAGCCCTGTGGGAGCAGGGGAGGTGGTGGGCACCAAGTGCGGTCCCCTGCTGCCCCTAAGGCAGCTCCCCCATGCATCACGCAGTCCCAGCCACCCCACGCAGACATGGGGTGCCTGCTGAGCCCCCAGCCCTGGGAAGACACACATCCCCGCTCCGTCAGGATGCTCCCATCGTCATGAACATCATCAGGATGTTCAGAGGATGAGGCAGAGCCTTGCACTTACCATCACCTGGCTGGCTATGTCCCTGACATCACGATCCCGGCATGGCTCACCCTCCCCTGGCTT
>NW_009647419.1:3972909-3980034 GCF_000708025.1 Charadrius vociferus | reverse complement strand
AGCTGCCGTCAGCGGCGGGAAGAGGATGGAGCCCTGCCCTCAGCTCCAGCAGAAAGGGAAGCTGCAAAGCTGAGCTTGCTGCTCTGGTTCCCCATCTTACATCAGGCTCTGTCCCCCAGCTCTCTCCCCACGGCCCAGGCTGAGGGTGCTGGGACCACAGCAGCCCCCATGCAGGAGATGAGAGTGAGGTGCTGCCCACCCAGTTTCACTCTGGCCATGCAACAGCCACGCACCAGGCTGAGCCTGGTTCCAGCACAGGTACCTTGGCGTGGATGGCCCCAAGCAGGGTATCTGCTTGCTGGAGGAAGGCGGCCACCTCCAGGGCCAGTTGCAGTGCCTCGTGGTGCTCCTTCAGCGTCCCCTGCAGCCTCAGCCACCTGTGCGGGTGGAAGGGGAGAGGTGAAAGGCAGCTTGTGCCCCTCTGGGGAGCTATGAAGAACTGGGGCGAGGGGATGCAGGCAGGAGGTTTGGGGGGTCCTGCTTCCCAGCACATCAGCTCCCAACGGCCAGCTTGCCCCTGCTCAGCCTGTATGTCCTCTGCTCACGTTTTGTTGAGGTGCTTGCGCCGGGCTGAGATGCTCCTGCTCTCACTTTTGCCTTGTTTCTCCAGCTTCTGGGCTAGACTGTTCAGCTCCTCGTGCAAACTGTGGAACTGCTGCTCTTCCTGGCTCGAGCAGAGACAGACATCAGCATCCCCCAGCCGTCCCTCCTGCCCAGCTCTCAAGGACCTGCACGATGCCCCAGCCTTGGGGGGTTTGGGGTCCCTGGCACACCAGTGGTCCCCTACAGCCTCTCACCTGCTTCAAGTCAAGGATGCGGCGGGTGAGCTGGATCTTGTCCGGGCTTTCCTGCAGGAGGGCTGCCAGGGAAGGCTTCTCCTCCTGGACCAGGGGAGAGTGTGAGAAGGTGGGGGGACAGTCAGGCTGTCCCCCTCCCTGGACCACGCTCCCCACACCCCACACCTTGTGCCTGATCCACGCCTCCAGCCGCTCAGCCTTCCTGTTGAAGTCCTGCAGGCTTCGCAGCCCCCCCAGGGCTTTGCTCTGGCTGGCGGCAGTCTGCTTCAGGAGCTGCCACTGGTCCCGCAGGGCCAGCAGCTGCCTCCGCACCCCCTCGGCACTGGGGCTCACCCGCCACATCAGCTGCTCACCCATCTGTGGGGACAAAGGACCCACTCTGCGTCAGGGGCTCCCAGGGACTGCAGAGAGCCCGGGGACATCGGTCCCATGGGGAATGGGAGCCGTGCTGCCACCTGGCCTCACCTGGTTGAGCTTTATCAGCGTGTTCTCGAAATCCTTCATATCCCGCTGCAGGGTCTGAGCCACCTCCTCCCAGTCCTGGAGGTCGCAGCCGTCCTTCACGTCCCGCAGCTTGCCTCGCACCCAGCCCTCTGCCTGCAAGGTGGGAAGAGCCACATGGCCGGGTGCTTCCACCAGAGTCCCAAGGACATGGCTTTGGAGACCCAAACCCAAACCCCCCCAAAGCCATGACAGGGACTGGAGGGCACCCTTTTGGCTGACAACCTCCTTGTTCCAAGAGCCAACAGGCCAGCAAAGGGGCTCAGGACAGCATGGGTGGTGATGGAGGTGGGAAGGCAAGTGGCATCTCTCTTCTTTCCAGCATCTGCCCCAGCCCAGCAGAAAAAGCCGCGGCCCCCCCAAGCAGGCCAGACCGGGGGTCTGTGCGTGGGACATCCCTGCACAAAGCATCTCTTCTCCCTGCACCCTGCTGCAAGCGCGCATGCACCCTCCCCAGTATGGCATGCAAGCAGCCCCCCCCCACGCCATCCCAGTTCCCACGCCACTGGGGAGGGAAAGGAGCTGGAAGGAGGAGGAGGACGGGGGACGGGAGGAGCGTGCACACGTGGGGAGGAAGCAGGGCCCTGGTGCGGGCTGACCCCCTCTCCCCGGGGCCGGCAGCCAGGGAGAAGCGGCCAAACATGATCTCATGCCACAACCACGGCTTCGCTCGGGGCCGGGAGTTCAGCCCTCCCCACCGCGCACCCCACCCCACAGCTCACATGAAAGCACCCCCCACCCCGTCCCACTCCCCACACAGCCCCGTGGGTGGACACCCCGGCTGGCCTCACCTGCAGCATCTCCCGGTTGAACTGGGCTACCAGAGCGCTCGGGTCGAGGGCCACTGCCGCGCCGTTTCGCCCACCGCATCTCGGTGCCACCGTGGGCTCCTTGCCCTTGGGGGTCTCTTTCCGGGGTGATGACGCCGGGGGTCCTGCCAGCTAGGGTGGGCAGAGGTGGGGGGACTGAGCGTGCTGCCCCAGGGAACCTTCCCCACTGCCTCCCCGGAGCGTTTCAGAAGCCGAAATAAATGAGGTCAGCCTGCCTCATCCCCCAGCCCACTCCTTCACTGACATGTTTGGGGTGCTCTCCCAGCACCCCGACGCACAGCTCCCCTGTACCAAGGCCACGCCGGTGGCTTTTGCAGCCTGGGTAGGGGGTCCCTCAGCCCTGGGTCACTCTAGGCTGGCAGGCTGGCACCCAGCACCCAGGCTGGTCCCCACTTTGGAGGGGGACACCACGCTTGCTGCCCCTCCAGCCTGAAGCTGCGCATCCCTGCGAAGAGCATTCGTGTCTGTGGCATCACCCTGGGGGACACTGCCAGGGGATGGGGTGGGGGGGACCATGGGGCAGGTCCCCGACGAGCTCAGCCCACCGCTCCTTCAAGGGCACCTGGAGACACCCATCCCAAGCAAGTGGTGGAAGGGGGGCAGGAAGCATCTCTGCTGGGGCTCAGCCTCCCTGGCGGCTGGCGCTGACGAAACCCTCTGTCAGGGCTCCAGCTCTGCCGGGGGTGACGGTGAAGGTCAGCCAGCGAAAGCGCTGGCCCCTCTCCAAGCTCAGCCCCGGGCCCAGCTGCACACAGCCCAGGGGACAGCACAGCTGCCTGGGCACTCACTTCCCACCCTGCTGCCCAGGGACGAGGACCTGAGTGCACTCTAACTGGTGGCAAACGGGCACCCGAGCATCTTCAGGAGAAACCTGAAGGCACAGGGCTGGCTGCATCCTCTCACCAGGTAGAAACTACTCCTGGGGCTGGGCTGGGGCAGCCCCAGGGAACCTCGGTGTGAGCTGCCCCGGTGGGGTTCCAGCCGCCCCCGAGCCCACCCGGGTGCAATCTCCCGGGAGCCTGTGGAGCAGCAAGGTTCGGGCAACTGTTTCAGGCTCTCTAAGCACTCTGGCATGTGCTGCCCCGCCTGACGGCATGGGAGTCCCTTTTCAAAGTTTTTCTGCCTAACCACAAGAACTAGAGAAATCCTCTGTCTCTCTTTTTTTTTCCCCCTCTCCTTTTTTTTTTTTTAATTAAATAGCAACACAGATTCTCAGGCCCTCGTGCGACTCTGGGATCTTCAGTCTCTTGCCATGGCCAGGGTTGGAGCAGCTCATAATCGGGCTCCCTTGGAAGCAATAAAACCTCTGGGTGCTGGCCTGGGGGCTATCCCCTTGCCCTGTCATTCCCAGCTTGTCCCCTCACTCAATTAAAGCGGCGAGGCTCCATCTATACCCGCGCCCAGGCAGACCACCAGTGGCCACCCTCCCTTGCTCAGCCCCAAGCTGTGTCCCTGGGTCAGACCCTCTAAATGGCGAGGACAGGGGGACATACCGCATAGAAGGGGGAACCTCTGTCCGCTGGAGAGCAGAAGCCACCAGCCCGGGGACTCCCAGCCTCCTGCTGCTCATCCTCCACATCCACGTCCTTCCTGAGGAAGACCTAGAGATGGGAAGGTGTAGCCATGAGCCTGGAAGCGCTCGACTGTCCCAGCAGCCAAGGGGACAGAGGAGCACGTGCCCGCCTCCCCCTGCCCTGGATCAGAGGAGGCAGCACCCAGACACCACTTCGCCGGGCTCTTGCCTGTCCCTTCTTAAACATTCAGGCCAGGCTCCTCTGGGCAGCATCCACAGCTCCTGCCACGCATTCAGCAAGTAACAAGAGCTCCTACGTTTGCTTTGCTCAGCACCTTCTTCGCTTTAGCTCCCCCCCACACACCCTTTTTCCCCTTGAATCGACTCCAAAACCAGCAGAAACCCATTCAGTGGTCACCACTGGCCCCTGGTCATCTAAGGATGCTGAGGGTCAACCCCCCCCGCCCATCTCCAGGACAGAAGGGCAGAGGCACGAGGGCACAGGAGGATGTTAACCCCACTGGCACAAACCCAAACCTTCTCAGCTGCTGATCCCTGATTTCGGCCTATCCGTGAAGCAAGAGTTAAGGGGGTGGCTGACTTGCAGGGCAGGGCTCCTGTGGGACCAGGGTGAGGGTGGGAGCAGGAGAGGCAGGAGGAAGGAAGTTCAGGAGCCGCTGCCAGGCACGGAGAGGAGGTCCAGGATGAACTCCGTGTTACCTTATCCTTAACAGAGCCCATCCCCAGGAGGAGAGGTGCGTGGGATTGCTTGGATCATGCACAAGGGCAGTCATTCTCATCCTCTATGGATGGATCTTTTTTTGGGCTGTCAGATACAGCAGGCTGATTTAGGCATCTCATTCCACTCCCTCCCTGGGGCCACCTTGCTGTGTCCGTAACACCCAGCCGAGTGTGGACAGGGCAGCATGAGGTGGTGGGCAACATGTGCTGCTCTGACACCCCCTCCCTGGTCTCCTCTGAGGCCACAGCAAATGGGGTTGGTGGACCAGCCAGAGCCAGATCCAGCGCACCACTGCTTGGACCACTCCAGACTGCAGACAGGGGGAGACAACCCAGGCAAAGCAGGACTCCCTCTCTGCAGAGAAAGTAGCTTCCTACCTTCTCTGCAGGACTGAAGAAGAGTCCCAACACAGGTGGCATCCCCTAGTGCTAGAGCTGCTGCCACCAAAAATGCTCAGAGCCCCACAAGCAACCCAAAACCCCTAGAACCCCTGGGAGATCAGCACTGCCAGACCTTTCCAGGGGGCTGTGGAGCCTGGTTGGTGGCTGCAGAGGACAGACCACTGCCTCATGCCACAGCATCCCATCCTGAGCAAGAAGAGCAGGCAGGGAGCAAGGCTGAACCACGGCCCAGCAGGCGCAGTGGGTGCTCAGCACCTCTGGCAGGAGGGTACCAGAAGGAGAAGGCACCCCCCTCTCCAACCGTGGGGCTGAGGGGTTTGGATGCCCATTTAGGGAATAGCAGGGAGATAAACATGAAGTGCTTACAGGGCGTAAGACCCCAGGAAGCACTCTTCTAGGCAGCAGTGTCCGA
This sequence comes from Charadrius vociferus, assembly GCF_000708025.1. Lineage (NCBI taxonomy): Eukaryota > Metazoa > Chordata > Aves > Charadriiformes > Charadriidae > Charadrius > Charadrius vociferus. The sequence continues at coordinate 3,974,838 of NW_009647419.1, read as the reverse complement.
CCCTGGCTGCAGCCTGCACGTCCCCCCCCGCCAGAGCTCAGCCGTGGGAGACAAGCCTGCAGGTGACATGGGAGCTTTATTTAAAGTCCCCGTCTCGCGATCCGTCAGCCGCAGGAAAACAGAGCTGCCGGCACAAGGATGACTTCATCCTTCCCGCAGAGCTGCTCCACGGGGACTGCCCCTCCTCCCCGGTCCCTTTGGCCGGAGCTGGGTCCTCGCTCCGGCAAAACAACAAATTCCCATAGGAACCAAAGGCTGGGAGAAGGAGCTGGGCCTTCCTTGGCACGTGTGGCGTGCTAACCGCTCCCCAGCAGGACCCCAGGCTTCACAACATGAGCAAACCCACATGTGAAATGAGTGCAGCAGCCTCAGCTGCCTCCTCTGTGAATGCTTCTTTCCCTCATTAAAAGCAAAATTAACATGGCACATATGCTCGCTGCATTCCTGTAGAACAGTAGGTGCCAGTGACTTCCCACGAGCAAGACGAGCAGAGCCAGACCCTCCCAGGCTGCACTGTGCTCATCCCAGAGGAGTCCCCCATTCCTATAGGGCAGGAGCGAAGGGCACAGCCAAGGGCCAGGGGCCACACTTGGAAAAGCCCTAATGTGCCCTGTAAGGGAAACAGTGTTCCCTTCTCTCTGCCGGCTGCCGTCCTGCCTAACGCATGCTCTCCCCTGCGCCCTGGCTCTCCCTTGCCCTCCCAAAGCTCCATCTTGCAGCCTGTCCCCCCCCATCCAGCTCCACCGCCCCACAAGGCTGGACGGGCAGGAGGCGCTGATCCTGGCAGCCTCCCGAGAGTCCCGCACCACACCACTGCGCCGAGCACGTGTCCCTACCTTATATGAAAGAGGGGAGCCATCGTGCCGATGCCCCTTGGGCTGCGCAGACTCCGGCCGCCCAGCAAGGAGCTGCCTGCGTGCCGGAGGAAGCGGCAGCTCTTGCGAGGCCGTGCCTGGCCTTTATTGGCAATGAAGACAAGGATTTTGGCAGTGGGCTGTGCGGCTCTCCCCAGCACTATCCCGCCGGGAAACCAGCTGTTGCGGGTCAGGGTTAAATCCCAAGGAGTTCCTGCCTGCTCTCGCCAGCGATGGTGAAGTCTCCGAGCTGCCTTCCACCCCCATCCCAGCCACACAGGGGGTCTCCCGGGCTCCGGCACTGACAAATTCAGACCTCCGTGCCTGCTAGCACTCAGACTCAGAGGGTGGGGTGCCGGGAGCCCTGAGTCCTGCTCCTAACCTTGTCCCGGCTCTGCCTGGCTGTGTGGCCCTTCATGAGTCACTTCCCTTCTCTCAGCCTCGGTTTCCCCTTTGGTAAACGGGAGGGCGAGTTCCCAGCTCCCCCCCACACACAACTGCATCATCGCGAGCATCCCTAGAGCTGAGCCCTCCACAGCTCGGGCTCTGGGGCAGAGCTTTCCTGGTTCATCTTAGCGCTGGGGAAAGCTCTTTTCCACCTCGCCTGCAAAGATCTCCTGCCCTCCAGCCTGACAGTACAGAAAAGTGCAGGGTGAGCGGGAGAGGCGGGAAGAAAAGCAGCTACCCCAGGAGCCCTGTAGCGAGTGTTGCCTGGAGGGCATGGGGACAAGGCCGCAGGGATGCCCTGCCGGGGTGCAGCCTCCTCTGGACCTACCCGTCCCCTGGCAGCCAGGAACGGGGTACCACACGGGAGCGGGGAGAGCATGGCGCAGGGTACGGGGGAACGCTTACCTTGAACTGAGCTTTCCCTGGCCTGCTGTTGTTGTTATTGTGGTTCCTCTCGCCGCCGGTGCGGGCAGGGTCCCCGTGTCCCCCCGCATCCCCCGCGCCGGCCTCCCCGTGCCAGTTGGACAGCGTGATCTTCTTAATGGAGCGGGCGAGGGAGTTGCGGTCCAGCCGCTCCTCGTCGGTCCCCCCATCCTCTCCCGGGCTGGGGCTGCGGGGGTGGCTCTCG
>NW_009647419.1:3967944-3972092 GCF_000708025.1 Charadrius vociferus | reverse complement strand
GGTCCCACCGTCAGCCCCCCGCTCCCCCCCTCCCCCGAGGTGCTTTGATGGATAGGGGGGGTTGCCCAGGAGCTCCTCACGCTTCGGACCTGCCGACCCGAGAGGAGTGCGGGAGAGCCCCGAGCGCTGTGTTCGGAGGGGTCTGCACCTCTCTGGGAGCCGGGGGGATGCTCCGGGGAGAAGCACTGGAGGGGACTGCTCTCCTCCCCACCTCTTCCCCTGGTCACTCTTACCCTCCTTGGGTTTCTTCCCGCTCCGGGACACCGCTCAGCCCTTTCTCCCAGAGAAGGCTGTACTGCTCAGCTCCCCCCACGTGGACCTGCCACCAGCCCAAATGGCAGGAACAGCTCCAGAGCAAGGGACAACAACAACAAAAAAACAGCTGCCCATTTAAATGCCCCCTCCTCCCAGGCCAGACACATGCTCCCTGTAAACGATACTGCTCCTCAGCCCAGGACCCCATTTGTTGGTGTGGCAGTGCCGGGGGAAAAAAGGGGGGAACGAGGGAGGAACATCTGCCCGCCACAGAAATGTGGGCCGGCATATGGGGTCCTGTTTCACTACAAGCCTTCGCTGAAGTCCCTGAGCAAGCAGCCGAGTCCAAAATATGCTTGCCTGTCATTCTTTGCCAGCACCAGCAATTGCCACCCTGCTCCCACAAGGGCCAGGAATGCAGAACAGGCTGACAGCCAAGGAGAGCCTGGGGAGGGGTGCCCCAGGGCACGCACCAAGGAACAGATGGGACACTCCTCTAGGGAAGAGCTGTGATGGGCGCTCCAGAGTGGGCTGGTAACCAGTGTCCCGTGCTTTCCAGCCGGGCTCCCAAGCTGAGCGTGCTTGGGGCAAGCAACCAGGGCCCTGCAGAGCAGGGGAGCGCAAGCTAGCCAGGGTGAGGGTGCAGACAGGAAGGTCCGTGCCTTGTATCTGTGCCCTTCCGCTTCCCTCCTGCGCCTAACCTTTGTTTTTTTCCTGGTGGCTGTCTGGCTTCGTTTCCTCCCCTTGTTGTTCCCTTCAAAAACCCTGCCAAGGCCCTACTCTTGGCTCCCACTCAAGCAGAATTTAGGAGAATGAACAGACACAAGGGACCGAAAGCTACTGCTCCGTCTCCCAGCCTGCCTGATGGAATCTGTCCCTTGCCCAGCGAGTCCCCTCCAAGGGTGGGTAGTTCAGCCAGGGTGACCTTTCCCAGCCCCGTGGATTCCTCTCGGGGAGCCAGCCATGGATGAGGAAAGCGGAGTTGGCCGTGCCTCAGCACAGAGACACCGTGTGCCCAAACCAGAAACAGCTCCCAACGGCTCAGCTCCAGGCCCGGGAGCTACAAGGGCCGGGGCTGACGTCAGCCCCTTGGGACTGGCCTCCCGGAGGCTCCTGGAGCCTCCCGGGCTCTGGGTCCGCCGTAGTCAGAGTGCTCCGGCGCAGGCGCGCTGCTCCGCTGCACGCTGCCGGCGGTGTTACAGGGAGTGGGAAGAGCCCGGGCGAAGGAAGCAGGAGCCAAAGCTTTGCTGCAGCTGTGTCAGGGTTTACACTTCCCTGGAAGGGAGCTTATCCCCTTTTATCAGGGAGGCAGCAGGTGCGGCGCTTGGCCTGCTCTCGTGACTCCTGGGTTCGCTGTGCTGCGACTGGCCCTGGGTAAGCTGCTGCCTCGCTTTCCCTAGCAGTACAGCCCCTCTGCGGGAACATCCCCTCCCTGTGCGGAGGGCCCCTGGAGCATCCTGCCTCTGAGCAGGCTGGGGACCACTGGGATGAAAAGCAGAGTCTCCTTGGTTAGTGGTAGCGACCACAGCGATGGAGAGGAATGGAGATCTTACTCCCCAGGGAGCTTTACCTGTTCCCAGAAAAAGCTGTGCCTGAGCCGGGAGAACCACCCATCCTTCCATGCCTGCCGGGGGAATCCTGTCCTTCGGTCCCACAGGGAAAGGGAGGTGCCGGCCAGGTGCAGAGGTGTTGCAGCAGAGGTGTTGCAGCACGTTCCTGGGGGCATTGCGTCTGAGCGTTACGTGGCAGAGATACACAAGGGGGGTGGGGGAGAGGGGTGGAAAATCCCTTGGGAACAAAGGGGCTTCAGTGTGCAGTTTCTGCAGAAACCTGTACCTTCCCAAGGGAGTGAGCGCAGGTAACTGGCAGGAGGGGTTACCTTGCTGGGAGAGCCAGATGCTTGCAACATCCCAGCGCCAGGGTGGAAAGTGGGGCAGGGCTTGTTTGCCAAGCTCCTGGGACTCGTAAAGGGGTAGAATTTTGTCTCAGCCAAAAATGCAGAGACGTTACCGAGCCCCTTCCCCCATCTGGAAGGTCAGGGGCTTTGGCCTCCTTTTGCAGCTGGGCAAAAGCACAGCCCAGGGAGGTGAAGGGCCTTAACCCTGCTCCTCTGGTGAGGCAGGAGCAGAGTTGGGAAGAGAATGCAATCTCAAAAGAAAATGAAATCCCACCATTATCTACTTCCAAACACAAGATTTAGGGCATAGGAGTCCTGTGCCCATATGTTTCCTGGGCCAAGGTGTGTAGAGCCTCTTGGTCACTGCTGCCCGTTGGTGGAGGACAGGGCGCCTGAGCAGACCCGTGCCTTGTCAAGCCAAAAGGCAAAGCTGGCACAGGCTTTGAGAAGAGGGCCAGCTACCTGGCCTTTGCCCCATGAGCGACCTGCCAGCACCCAGCCTGCTCCCAGGACAGCATCTCTGCTTCATGGGAGGGCAAGACCCTCGTGCCACCTCAGAGGCAGGCACAGGGGACAGAGCAACCATCGGCACCTGCTAATGCTTAAAGCAGCTGTCGCGTGGTTAAGGCTCCAGAGGATTTAGGAGGGAGCAGGGATGCTGGGACGAAGTGGATGGCCCTCCTTGGTCATCTCTTCACAAGGCATGCGAGGTTTGCTGCACATCTTGTTCTGGGCATAGCACTGGGAGCTAACAGAAATGAGGGGCTGTGGAGATGAGAGGTGTCCGAGAGTCCTTTCTTTGAGCAGACCTCACCCTTCTGGCAGGGACCCAAGAGGGCACTGGTGGTGGGGACACCAGTGGCACCTGGCCGCACGCAGGAGGAAAAAAAGCCATTCCTGCCAGGGAGGGACGCAAATGCTATAAATAGTTGGTTTAACACACCGTGGCCAGGCTTTGGAAAGCCCCATCCCATGCACATTCCTTGTTGCTGGCGCTGAGACGGAAAAAAAGCCATTCCTGCCAGGGAGGGACGCAAATGCTATAAATAGTTGGTTTAACACACCGTGGCCAGGCTTTGGAAAGCCCCATCCCATGCACATTCCTTGTTGCTGGCGCTGAGACGGCAGCTGTTGAAAAAGGCAAAACCCAGCAGCTGCTGCCTCGTGCCCCCAGCCCACCTGCTCCCCTCGTGGGGTGGCCAAGCCTTTGGCATCCCTTGGTCCCGAGGATCGCCAAGGAGGTGCCACCTCTGCGCTGGTGTTGGCGCTGGTCCCCGGGCTGGCAGTGGCTGTAGGATGCTCCCACTGCCTGGCTGCTGGTGCTGGAGGGGTGAGGAGGATGGGGAGGGGGGCTTTCCTTCCTGACCGCCCTTGCAGCAGTGGGGACGCTGCTGAGCCTGACTGGGAGCTGCGAGGCCATGCCGGTGGCAGCTGCTGCCCATACACATGTCCTCGGCTGCAACTTTCCCCAGCCCCGGCTCGGGATGCTGGGCTGGGCCACGGCCCCCCGCCTGCCGGCTCCGCTCGCACAAAGGCCCCTTGTGCCCACGGGACTGACATTCCTGCGGCCTCGGGCCCGGGGCAGAGCAAAGCGCAGCCGAGGGGGAAACAGGGCCAGAGCCCGGCTGCTGGGGCAGCTGGTGGGGCCAGGTGGGGACGGGCTGCGATCCTGCCCCACCTCCATCCCATGCCTGGAGGATGGACATGAGCAGCTGGTGGGAGAGGGGGGACCCCCAGGATGGGCAGGCGGCTCTGGGCTGCAGGAGGGCAGGGGCACAGGGCACAGGGTGCGGGAGGAGATGCCACGATGCTGGGGATCGGGAGCAGTGGTGCTGAGCACCCATGGGTGCTGCCTGCCCCAACCGTGTGCACTCCCACCCAACACAGACCTGTGGGATGGGTGGGGGAAAGGTGGGGTGGGCTGGTTCTCGCTGGCCAGTGCCCACCACACGGCAGACCCAAAGCTAAGAGCAGTTTTGGCTGCATCTGGCCCCCC
>NW_009647419.1:3961312-3967814 GCF_000708025.1 Charadrius vociferus | reverse complement strand
CCCCTGGCGCCCCCCCTGCCGATAGCGGCCTGCCGGCTGCTGGGGCTGGCGAGGGAAGGGATCTGCCAGCTGGCACCCAGAGGGAGGGAGGGGGCTTCTGCTTAGGCTACGCCGGAGGGCACCTGTCATCCCAAAGTCAGGGTGTCACTGTGCCCTACAATTGGGCCTGTGTGTGTGTGACGAGGCCCTGCAGCTGGGACAGTGATGACAGCTCTGCTTGCCTCCTCCCCACCTGAGCCCTTGTTTGCCTGGGGCTTTGGAGTTGCACGGAGGAGCAGGGAGCCCGAGCTGGCAAGCCCCAAAGTACCCCCCACCTCTGCAGGGGGCAGCTCAGCTCACAAGTAGCCAAGAGCTGAGTGCAAGTAGCCCACCTCCATCCAGCCCTGGGGAGCTTCCAGAGGAGAGGGCAGCTTGGGGAGGCAGCTGGGGGGGGGTTGCTCCCTCCTGCCATCTCACCTCTGCTCCCTTCTGTGCTCTGAGCCGGGCTGGCTTGTCCCAGAGCTGGGTGGTGCCCCACTGTGGGGACACTGGCCCCATAGAGCTGGGCTGGCACAAAGGGCTCCCACACGGGGGATACTGAGATGCTGGGGGGGACAAGGTGCGGAAGGGCACTCCTATTCCAAATGCTGAGCACCCCTGCGGGCATCTGGGCTGCGATGGCCTTCTGGGGTGTCTGCAAGGGGCAGGATAGACATGCTGACAGCGAGTCCTGCTCTGAGCTGTGCAGTGAAAAGCCCCACCACCCGGTCCTCCACTGCCATTTCCATGGAAGGCTTTTCCCTCCAGCTGTAACTTGCACGGCCTCAAAGGAAGCAGGAGAAAACATCGACGCAGGGTCCCTTTCCAGGGTCCAGAGCTCCAGGTTGCTCTCCACTCCCACCCACTCCATGGTTAACTCCACCCTAGCCCCTCCCCAACCCACCTTTCTTAAAGAGCAGACCCCAGCTCTGCCACCAGCAGAAGAGACCTTGGCAAGGGGACAGCCGGGGCAGCAAACCATGACCAACATTAATCCACCCCATTGCAAAGTCTGCCAGGCCAAACCCAGCCTGGCCGGCTGCCTTCAGCCGCTGGCAAGGCACGGGGACGAGGAGTTTAAACTGCTCCAGCTGCTTGCATGGCAGAGGCACCCAGTGGTGCCCTGGGGAGGCCTTTGGGACACCATGGCCAGACCCGGGGCTCCCCTAGTTGAGCAGGAACATGGCTGCACTCACATCCCCGGGGCACAAGCTGGGATGAAGCTGTCCCGGCTCCCCATCCCAGCCTGGCACTAACACTCTCCTCCTCCCACCAACACCGGGGAGCAAGCACCGGCTTTTCCTCCACTTGAAAAATCCCTGGGATAACCACACAGCCCTGCTAACAGCATGCTGCTTGCTCTCACTTTGAAGAGCAGTGTCCCCTTACATCTCTCACATGGTGTGGCACCTGTGTTGGCATTAAGACCCGCCCCCTCCAAAGGAAGAGATGAGTTTTATAAAATCCTAGGGGATATGGACCTTCCCATCCCAATGGCAAGACCTGTACCTGGTGGTTCTCCTCCACCTGTGGCCCAGGCTGGACAAGCAATGTGCCTTGGGCTTGACTCCGCGTCTTGTCACCCCAGCCCAGGCCACAACGAGCAGAAGGAGGATGCGACCCCCCCCAAGTCACTTGCCCAGGCCACACATCCAACAGATTTCGGTTTATTCCCGGAGTGCACAGTGAGCAGGGTGAGGAAGCGGAGCTGCCGGGTGGGCAGCAGTGGTTATTGCTGCAGGCGCATCCTCCAGCGACGACGGGGGTCTGGGGGAAGCTGCCTGCCTGCCTCCACAGGGCAAAGGACGGGCTGTCGCCCCCCGCCAAGCTGGAGCCACCCCGTTACCCCAGAAGAAGGTGAGGGGAGTAGAGGAGCACAGAGAAGTGCAAATATGTTGGCACCAGAGCCCATCCACGCTGGGCGAAGGAGCCCAAGGGAAGAGGAGAGTGTAACAGTGTGGGAGGGTGAGGGAAAGGTGGGGAAACCCCCCCCACAACTGCGTGCAGAACAACACCCAAAACACCCACCCCCCCACCTCTGGGGGAAGGCATCGCCTCCGGTGTGCTGTTGCCCCCGCCCCCAACTCTGCTATAAATAGGGGCCGTGGATGCCCCAGGAGCTCCCAGGGGTGGGAGGGGAGGCCAAGCTACTCTGACAGCGGTGGCATTGCTGTGCCTACACGGAAGAGGGGAGTTTCTGCTGCACTACAGGGTGGCACGTGTTCACATGGTGGAGTAGCCCCCAAACATTCAGTGCTTAAGTGGCAGGGCTTGACCCAGTTGTGGGGCAAAGACAGAGGCATGGAGATGGGAGGGGATGTGTTGAAGGCCACGCAGAAAGAGCCAGTGGGCTCCATGCTTTGGTCGTGCTTAGTGGTGAGGAGTGCAGTGCAAGGGCTTCAAGAAGAAGAATATGGCCAATCCTCCTCCCAGAAGGCCACTCTGGCTCCCCAGGAACCTGCTGCCTCTGCCTGGGCAAGACAGAACCTTGCTGATGCTCCCAGGTGTGCGCAGAGACGGGCAGTGCGTGCCAGCGGGGATGGGTCAGCACTAGAGCAAGCGATAGGAGTCCCCCTTCTCTTCCCTCTGCAGCTCCTGCCTCTCCTGGCTCCACAGCCGGCCCCCAGCCTGCTCCTTCACTCCCCACAAGCTTGGTGCGGGGATGCACAGGTACCCCATGCTGCTTGCCCTCCTCTTGTTCTAGGGTGGGGAGAGGAGGGGGTGAGCGGAAAGAAGCCCACCCCAGAAGAGGAGAAGGGCATCCCCTGCCTGCCTTGACCCCTGGTCCACCGGAGAGGGTGGCCCAAGGCTTGCCGGGAGGCAGGGCTGGCGGCTCAGCGTGGGATGGAGCAAGGGGGGAAAAGTATCCTGTGTCCACAGATCCAAGGGGAGGCACTTGGAAGGGGCCTGGCCTGCCGAGGTGTCCCAGCTACAGCAGATCTGTCGTGGCTCTTAGCCACACATCGTCAGCAGCAGCCACTGGGAAGGAGAGGGAGAAGGAATGAGCAGGGGCTGGTGCATTTTTGACGTGCCCTCATGTGTCAACTTTGACAGCCCTCCAAGAAACACAGAGCCCGCAGCAACCCCGTTTTCTCATCTTCATCTTTTATGGGTTCCTTCCCTACCCAAGGAACTGAAGGGCTTTCTACCACCCACTCCAGGTGCCACATTCACCCTAATGCCTTGTCCCCTTGTCTCCCACCCTACCGCCCACTGGGCCGAGTGCTCACCTCGGAAATGTTCATGACAGCAGTGCCAGTGCCTTCGGGGTCCATGCTGCGGAAGAACCCTGCAGGGGCACAAGAGCAAGGTGAGCAACGCAACCCTCTGTCCCTGCCCTCCCTGCCCCAGAGCCACCACTCACTGAACATGGCCTCCAGCTTCACGAGGCAGCAGACAAAGTTGTCAAAGTCCACACCCATGTCAGCGTCTGCATAGCGGGCCACCACCACCTGATGCAGCTTGTTGTTCAGCTTGAAACCTGCAAGGCAGAGAGCAGTCAGCACCCCAGGGAGGCAGCAGAGGAGGATGTAACTATGAAAGTCCATGCCCCCACCTGAAGGGGCTACCAGCCCAGCCAAGGAAGGGCACTATGTCCAGCCTCAGCAGAAAGAGGGGATGCTCTCCCTGGAGCCATATGACTAGTTAGTTCACTAATCCACCCCAGGCTTCTGCTTCACCAGGATGGGACTCTGTAGGTCAGAGGAGGACAGAGGCTGGGACCACCTCGTGTGCGTCCCTAACTCCGAGGCTCCAGCACTTGGCACACTTGGCACAGTTGGGATGGAAAGAGCCCAGTGCAGACATGGGCCACATCTCAAGCAGTCAGCACCCCAGGGAGGCAGCAGAGGAGGATGTAACTATGAAAGTCCATGCCCCCACCTGAAGGGGCTACCAGCCCAGCCAAGGAAGGGCACTATGTCCAGCCTCAGCAGAAAGAGGGGATGCTCTCCCTGGAGCCATATGACTAGTTAGTTCACTAATCCACCCCAGGCTTCTGCTTCACCAGGATGGGACTCTGTAGGTCAGAGGAGGACAGAGGCTGGGACCACCTCGTGTGCGTCCCTAACTCCGAGGCTCCAGCACTTGGCACACTTGGCACAGTTGGGATGGAAAGAGCCCAGTGCAGACATGGGCCACATCTCACTACCACGACAGGTCAGCTCCAAGCACACAGTATAGGCTAGTTTTACTCTTCTCCAGCTACTTGGGACAGGGGACCGACAGCAGGAACCCCCTCCCCAGCCCCCAGCTCAGCCCTATCCTTCTCCAGACCTACCAGCTGACTCTAGAGCCATGCGCATCTCATAGGAGCTCATGGTGCCCGACTTATCCAGGTCGTGCTGACGGAAGATCGTCTGCAAAAATATCACAGAGGACGTGAACGGCAGGCTCTCCTGTGGCCTGCAGCCTGGCTGTCCCCTCACCCTGCTGCCCCAGGAGGGGTGCTACCCCTTTGCAGTGCACCATGCCCCTGCTCCTCCTCACCAGCCAGCTGCGGATCTTGTTCCACAGGATCTGGAACTCCACCAGCCCGAGGCGGGCACTGCCATCTTTCTGGGGAGCAGAGGGTCAAGGAGAAAGCAGCCAGCAAAGGGGGTGGTATAAACGCAAAGCCATCAGATCTCAGCCACCCGAGGCGAAAAAAGCCTGGCCCCACTTGGCCTGCCTAATTTTCCCCTCAACTCCCCCTCTTTGTCCTGCAGCATCAGTAAGATGAGAGCCTGTGACCCAGCGGGGAAAGTGCAATGCTTAAACTAGCTGCCGTGCCACTCCCTGGGAGCAGCTGTGCTGCTGCTGTAGGAAGCACATTGCTGTCATGTCCTTGGAGCAGAACTGGGTTGGCCTGCAACAAAAGGGGATGCTGCAGGGCCAGGCTGGAGAAGGGCTAGGAGGTGTTCCTCTACCCTCGGCCTGACCACTCAGCTGCATGTGCTTGCACAGGCAGGAACACAGGCCATGAGTCCTGTCGCTTTACACCTCTCATCCTTAGCTGCTGGACTGGATGGTTTGAGAGGAAAGAAGCTCAACAGCCCTCATTCCTTTCCAGGAGTGCCTCCAAGGCTGGGTGGCATCATGGCACACCAGGCTGGGGAGCCTGCGGGGAAGGGAAGCACAGGGCACTTCCTCCTGGAGAGGAAGGTTGAAGACGTGAGTGGGGCTGGGCTGGGCTTCTGGCAGTGGAGCCAGGACCTAAAGAAAGCAGGGGAAGTGATGGCCCTTTTCAAAAAACCCGCTGCTAAAGCCCAACTGTGTAGGGCAGGTGGCCCTGAGGCCACAAGGATCCCTTCCTTCCTTCTCTCCCCTGGTTGAACAGCCTTGGCATGGCCAGAGAGCCAAGACCCAGCTCCCACGGAGAAGCCGTGCTGCTGGCAGGCTAAGGACCAGGGAAGCTGGCCCCAGCCCACAGCGCCAAGAGGATACATCCATCAGGTTGACCATGTTGCGGCACGAGTCCAGGCTGAACCCATCCGTCTTCAGATCTTTGTCTGAGAAGGAAGGAGGGGGTTGAGCACATGCATCAAAAACCAACCTGCTGAGCAGCCCTGGGCCATGGGGAGCAAGGGGCGGGAAGCACAGTGCTTACGTCTAGCGATGACTCTGTTCAGAATAGTCCGGAGCTCAAAGACGCTGATTTCCATGTCCTACAGCAGGAGCAGAGTTAGCAGCACCCCTTGCCCACTCTCCACCCCACTTGCGGCCATTCCCCACCTCCTGCCTAAATATCTCCACCTTAGTCACAAAACATCAGGGTGCCATTGCATTTCCTGCACACCCAGAAGAGTTTGGGCCACAGCTGGATGCCCCTTCCCCAAATCTGCTCCCGTCACACCACCCCTGGGCTGAGCCGTGGCAGAGATGGACTTGTCTGCAAGATTGGACTGAACACGTATGGGGTGGGCTGGAGGTCTCATAGCCAGGGGTCCTGTCCCATCCCTTCCCCAGGCCAGGGCCCCCCAGAGCTCAGTGCAGCCGTACCCACCTCCCCTGCCAGTTGCTGGAACATGTTCTTGAAGCCGTCCTCTATGTCATCCTCAGTTATTTCCTCCTGGGGTGGCGCAGGCCAGAAAGAAGAGGATAGTGGTCAAACCTGGGCTCTGCTCTGCCTCCCAGGCTCAGCAAACCCAAAGGGTTCCCCAAGGGAAGCTCTTCTTTGTCATTCTCTTCTTTGTTACTTCCCACATCCCCATCACCTCAACCTTGCCAGCCCCTCTCCAGCCACAGTGACATCCCAAACCCAGGCAGCTACCTCCTGCCTGCAGCTCCCCCTCCCAAGCCCCAGAGCCTCCGCAACAACTGAACCAAAGTGGCAGCTCCTACCTCATCTGCCAGATCTGCCGAGATCTCCTCATCCAGCTCCCTGGGGGCAGAAAGAAGGAAACCAAAGTCATGAGCGGAGTCCCCAGCCAGCAGGCTGCCTGCGGTGGGAAAATGTCCCACCGCTCACAGACACAGGGGGTCCCCTGGCCCGGCCGGGGCTCAC
>NW_009647419.1:3952633-3961224 GCF_000708025.1 Charadrius vociferus | reverse complement strand
GAAAATGTCAAACTGCTCACAGACACAGGGTGTCCCCTGGCCAGGCAGGGACTCACTCTGTGTCCGACTGCTTCTCTGTGAAGACCCGCAGGACGAAGTCGGCCTCCTTGTGTGGCTCGAACGTGGAGGGCACAATGATGTACTCGCCCGGGGGCAGCCGGATCTGGTTGCTCACCTCCCGTAGGTTGATGAAGGTCTCAGACCGTGCCCGCGACTGGTTTCGCAGGAAGAAATCCTTCTTCAAGTGCACGTTCTGGCTGCCCTGGGCCTGGGGGAATGAACATGCTTGTGGACCACAGCTCCACGACGGGGGGACCCACTGGGAGCAGTGAAACCAAAGCCAGCCCCGTTGGGCAGGACATCCCTGCCCTGCCCATCCCAGCAGAAGCCATCCCTCCTGAACAGAGGTGCACAGCACCCATCAGTACCATAGCCACTGCCAGCGTGGTGGGAGCTCCCACACCACTGGGTGCACGTGCATACATGCATGTGCACTAAACCATTCCTGTCCACTCCTGTGCTCCTCTCCAAGAGGGGCTAAGCTCCAGCAGCTCAGGACGTACCTCCTCAGGAACCTGCAGGGAGGAGAGAAAAGGGAAAAAAAAAAAATTCAGAATCCCGGTACCTGCCCCCATCCCTTACAGAGCAGGGAGCATGGAACAGGAGACATTAATCCACAGACCAGCCAAAGCAGGTGAGAAAGGTTTCCTTGAGGACTGGGGTGCCAGGTCCAGGCAGGACTGGCAGGGCTGAGCTGGTTCCAAGGAAGCAGCAGTGGGGTGGGCAGGGGTTACCTCGTAGACAGCGAAGCCGATGGTGTGCATGTCGCCCCCGACTCGCCGCTCCCGTCGCCGGTGCTTCTGCATCAGAGCCACCAGGAAGCTGCAGGCCACTTCATCATCCCCAGGGTCATCATCCTCTTCCAGCAGCTTGATCTTAAACTGGGGGTTGATCCAGAACGTGGCTGGGAGGAAGAGGACACATGGATGAGACACCTGGCTCAATCATGCCACCAAGAGTGGAGATGCAGGGGGGAGAGGTACCTGGGTGATTCCTGCAGCCCCCGGCAGTGCTCCCCCGGCGCCATGTGCCCTCGAACACCTGCGTGTGCCACCTGCTAAGCTCATCCTTGGTCAGGGCATCGGGGGTCAGGTTGCAGATCTCCAGCCTGGAGAACTCCCTCATGAAGTCCCGGAAAGACATCCTGCAGGAGGCAGGCAGAGGTTGAGGCCAGGGCACTGCTGGGGTGGGAGGGAGGAGAGCGCGAGCAACTCTGGACCCAGCCAGTGTTTTGGGAGAATTAAGTGACAGCAAGATCTTTTACCTTGAGCAGTTATAGCTCATTTAAAGCCCACTACTGGGTTTGGGGAAGAAGGGATGTTTACCCTTCCTAGACATTTATTTTGCATTTAGTTGGGCTGAATTTCCTTGAAGGGAGGAAAATTATTAACGAGATCAGATAAGAAAATGCTAGCAGACTCTCTGGAGCTAGAAACCCAGCTCATAAAGGCAAGTCATGTGTTTCAGGTGAAGCAGGACTGTGGGATCTCTCCCCATCTCCTCTGCTTCTTCCCAGGCTGGCTGCTGAAGAAGAGCAGGACTTTGCTCCAGCACTCACCAGAACTCTCCATCCTCCATCTTCAGCTGCAGCTCTTCCCTGTCACCAGGGTCAATGTTGTTCCACTCAGAAGAGCTGGAGTACCAGGAGAGAGACAATGAGATGAGGACTACTCAAGGTGAATCGAGAGCACTTCAGAGCTGGCCCTCAGCTGCTCCCCTTGCCGATGCGAAGGCCACTGCATGCTGTGAACTTCCCCTCCGCAGTGCCATGCTCTCGACTGCTGTGTGCTCAGTGCCCGCTGCCCTGCCAGTGGAGGGACTGAAGTCCCATCTGTCCAACTCACCCATCGCTCCAGGCTCCGGTCCACTCCACCTGACCCCAGGGGTTCCTGATGCGGATGAGCTGTTACTGCTGACCCCGGTAGTTCACCTGCCAGCCAGCAGACACAGGAGGTTGAGCCCATGCCCCTGGCCAGGCTATTTTATTGCTATTAAAGTCTCACATAGCCAACTCACATCTCTGAAGGCTGTGACAGAATAGGCGTGGCCCTTCACCAGCTTCTTGAAGGTCACTGCTTCCATATCAAAGGCACTTGTGATCTGAGGAGAATGTGCAAAGCTCAAGTGAGTATGGTTAAATTCACATAGTCCTACCTCTACCCCTCCCTTCCACCATGTGGAGAATTCCCCTTGCTTTGCACTGCTCCAGCCAAGAGAAGCAGCAGATACCAGCACCCTCTATTCAAAGGCTGCTGGCTGAGGACAATGTAAAGACAGCTTCCCAGCCAGAAGACCCTGAAGGTCCATCAAGGAACCACCCAAACTTCAGAAAGCAAGAAAAGGATTTCATGAGAGGGAATGGATGGAAAACCTCACTCCAGATAATTCACAGATGCTGATGTAAGACATGGCCAGAGCTAAAGGCAGACCCTTCTTCAACAGCCCACACTTGAGATGGACATTCCCACTCCACCCAAAGGAGTCTGTTTCCAGCAGCTGGGCTGCAGCCCCACTTGCTGTGCCACGCTGGCTTTGGAAAGGGTGCTCTGCTACGAGGGGAAAGAAGTAACCTCCCACCCAGTGTCCCAGCGAGGGGACTGCTGCCACGATCTCAGGCTGTGAGGCCTCGCTTTGGCAGAGCCCCTGGCCTATACCGGCACACCACTTACGTCGATGGAGCAGCCCAGCAGGGACCCCCTCTCCAGCGCCTTGCGGATGATGTGGCCCATGTTGCGCGGCGGCCGCTTGAGGTCATACATCTCTGCCACGCCGCCGGTGAAGTCCTCAAAGCCCTCGGTGGTGCTGCCCCCTGAGAGCGACTCGTAGCAGCCGTTCAGCCTGAGCACCAGCCAGCAAGAGGGGCACATGAGGTGACAAGGACATCACACACTGCTGCTCCCCAGGCACCCAGTGCAAGCAGGGCCAGGGACAGAAGAGACCCCCCTCCCCTCCACAGCACCATGCCCTGTCCCCCACCCATCCCTGTGCCCATCACGGGGGTACATACTTGGCGTAGGCCTTCTCCAGCAAAGCACTCCAGAACTCGGTGCACTCTGCCGAGTGCACAAACAGGAGCTCCCCGTCCTTGGTGGGCAGCTGGTCATCCACCACCACGTCCACCCACTCACCGAACTGCCAGATCTGGGAGGTCAGGAGAGAGTGGGGTGAGCTCAGAGCATCACACAACTTGCTCATCCCTACCTCAGAGGGATGCCTTCGACCCACTGTCCTCCCTCCTGCCCCCATCCCACCAGCTGTGGAGGGACAGGAGCTCCCAGCCCACCTGGAAGTGGAAGATGCCAGCATAGTCCTCCTGGAAGCTCTGCCCATGGGGCACCACGCGGTGCAGGAGCTCCTCATTGAGCGTGAGGGAGCCGATGGCAGCCAGCAGCCAGCAGTCGCCTGGGGAAGGAGAGGAAGCCAGCATGAGCACCCACCGCCTCCCTAGCTGGGAGGATAGGTGACGGATATGTAGGAGCCCATGATGTGCTCTCCTCGCAAATATTTGGGACTCCCCAGCTCAAAAAGCACATGGAGAAACCAGAGAGGGTCCAGCAGACAAACAGACCTCAGGGAGCCAGGCTTGTTCAACTTGCCTTGGAGAGAAGTATTAGCTCAAGGAAAGAGGGAACGATCCTCCCTGACCTGGAGTCTGTGGCCAGACCACCACATACAGTCAGCACCAACAGCCCCCTCCTGCAGCTGTTTCTCTAGACCCTTCTGGGACTCATTTGTACGACTGCCCTCCACATCTCAGACAGCGAGTTCTGCAGCGGAATTACACTTTGCGTTTAAAAAAACATGTTATCAAGCGAGAGGTTTAATGCTGCTGCCCTGGCTTCTCAAATTGCGAGCAACACCACCACACTTTTCCTTGCAAGTGCTCTTAACCACAAGTGCTGCTCCAGGCCAGCAATATGCTTTAAATTCTTCGCCTTGGTTCCCCTTTCTCTGTTGCCTTTGAAGCCTGTCACACCTTAGCCTCGAGGCTGGATAACCTGTACCAGGCTGTGGTTTGACAAAATGGCATTCCAGACTTTTTAATGACCAATTGAACACCACCGAAGTGCTCTGGGCTGTTACGTGCTCCAGTTAACACCTCAAGTTTGTTCTAATTACCGGATGCATTAAATGTGGTCAGCCCTGAAACCAGTGTGCTATGTGTGTTAAGGTACATGATACTTCCAGTCAAGTACTCAACTTGATCCAGACCAGGACGACACTTATGGTGGTATCCAGATCTGGTTCCGATGACCACGAAATCCCAGTTGCCAGCCCTGCCAGCCTACCCAGCCCATTAACACTGCTCTGCTTGTCTCAGTGCCTCTGCCCGGGGAGATCCCCCTGGAGAAATGACAAATCACCACTTGTACTCCATAGCTCTCCTGTCAATTCCCTTCTGCAATACTGCATTGCTTCGCAAGCACATCCTCACCTCAGCTTGTTACTGTCATGCAGCTGCCATCCCTCACCATTTACCAAAGCAGGGAGCTCTTTGGAGCAGCTCCTAGCATTGTTGTCAGCATGTCTCAGGTATGGATCAACCTGACATCTCCCCTGACCTTAGCATGGTAAAGCTGTGTGCACATCGACCTATTTTCATGGATCCTTAATCTAGAGCCACCAGGACGCACAGGGTGTCCCCTCCCCCTCCCTTTCCAGTTCCCACTGCACTAAATGGGAAGGGAGCCTTTGGTACAGAGATGGTTGTGCAGAGGCTGGCATGAAAACACTCCACACAGGCCTGGGGAAAGGTGCTGTGAAACTGGTCCACCCTCCACCTTACACAAACACGTCTTCTCCAGCCATGTCAACCCTCCTCAGCCCACTGCTCTCTGGACCAACGTCCAAGGACAGATCTCCAGCACTCACCCAGAGCCCCCTGGCAGATGTCTGTCCGGGTTGCACCGCCAACGATGAACTGAGGGTCATCCACTAACTCCTGCAGGAGGAGGAGAGAATGAGATGCCTGTGCTGGATTTCGGCAGGGCCTGGGCTTCTGGGGGGCTGGCACCCGCTGCAGCTCTGACTCGGGAGGAAGGGTGTACTGTCCCCGAGAGATGCACCCCGCCTGCCCTCTGCCAGGGAAATCTGCTTGGCTGCAACCCCGAGGCCATCACGGTAAGGCAAGGCAAGGTCCTCTGCTGTAGCCATGGGAGGACACAGCTAAACAGACTAATAGCATTGCCCTTGCACTCGTGACACCAGGGGATATTTACACCTCGAGAGCCCCAAGTCAACAAGGGTGACACATCCATGCTACGACACCTAGAAGCAGTGATGTAGCCCGCCCATTTTAAAGCCCACAGTCTGCTGCCCAGAGGAAGCAGGGCCTGCTAGACATGACGTTTTTCTGAGCAGACACTCATGGGACATTGCTCTAGGCCCTTGGGAAAGGGGACTATGAAGCACTCGAGGACTTTGAGCACCGAGAGGAGCAGGCCAGGGCCAAGCTGCAGCTTGGAAAGCCACGTCAGTGCAGACATTGCAGGGCAGGGACACCAGCCCAGCCTGAGGAGAAGCAAGCCCAGCACTTACCGATGGACGCTTCCACTCCACCCCCCGCGTCTTGCTGGAGTGTGGCCCCAGCTCCTTGAATCCAAGGGCAGAGGGGCCGGCTGGGAACTGGGGGTCCCTAAAGAGAGCACCGCTCTCGATGCACTCCTGTTTGAGGGCCTCATAGTCTTGGTTGAGGTACTTGATGGCGTTGTTGTGTTGGCCAACCCCCTCGGCTCTCAGGCGGTCCCTCTGCAGACGGGCAGCCATCCCACCAAAGGGCATCATGGCTTGGCACCGGCAGCACTACCTTCAGCTCCGCTCCCTGCAACGAAATGGGCATGGCTGGGCTGAGGCAGGGCCTGGTACCCACGCATCCCCCTGGGGACATCAGCCATTTCACACAGTGCCAGGCTGGGAGGCTGGATCCCCAGCTCCCCACCACCCCCACAGCAGGGACCTTCTCCGTCAGCATCACCCCGGCGCAGCAAGCAGAGCCAGCACACAGAGCATCCCCAGGCTGGGCCCAGGCGCCAGGAGGACCTCCCCAGATCCTGTCCCCGGCAGCAGCCCTGTCCTGAGCCGTGGCCTCCAGCCCAGCCATTACAGCCCTGCCGTCTTGAGGGGAGATCGAAGGAGCAAACCGGCTTGGAGGGCCGGTTGGGAGGAGGCAACCCGCAGCAGCTCTCCTGTCCTGTCCCATCCCTGCTGCACGGAAAGGCCGAGCCTGGAGGAATTTCAGGCACTTTCCGCTCCCCGACAGCCTCTCCTCTCGGCACAGCTTTCCCGGACCTTCCCTCGTCCCGGCGTCAGCAGCCGCTAGACAGCTTCTCCCAGCTCCCGGTGCCTCTCCTTCTCCCTCTTCTTCTCCCTCCTCTCCCTCTCCCTCTTTTCCTTCTCCTTCTCCCTCTCCTTTCTCCTACTCCCTTCTCCCTCTCCCCGGCTGCCTGAGCACTGAGTCAATAGGGCTGGGAAGGGAGGAGCCCAGCGAGGCAGAGACAGCTCTATCTATGGGGCCGGAGAGGGAAGGAAGAGGCGGGACGGCCCTTCCCGACACACACACACTCTCACACACGCACACATGGGCCGGGTGACTCAAGCGGAGCAGCCTGCTGGCAGGCACATGGGAAGGGATGCGGGGTTCAGCGGGGCACCCCGGCACCAGGAGCCTGGGGCAGCGCAGACACCCCTCATCACCGCCCCGATCCCTCGCCGGCTGGTCCAAACCCCCCCCACCCACGGGTAAGCGGGGTCGCCTGCCGCAGGGACATGGGGAAGGTGCCACCACCATGGGGACCCTCCTCCGCCCCGGGCATTTGCAGCTTACCCTGCCCCGCTCCCCCGCCATCTCGGCTCCCGCTCCTTCAGCGGGGCTGGCGCCGAATTCTCCCGGAGGTTTCTCCGTACGAGGCAGCGGAGCAGTCTTTGGGAAAACGACCCAGGAGCTGGGAACCCACTCTGAGCAGCTAGACTGGGATGCCAAGCGCCGGCTGCTGCCTGCCCAGCACCCTATCCCAGGGAAGTGGGGTGCAGCCTGGCTCCGGAGGGACAGCCCTGCAGAGCTGCAGTAGCTGGGGGAAGGCAGGCAACAGCGAAAAGGAGCACAAGCTCTTGACATGTGCACAGGGCATAAGCCTGGCTGCTGCCCCAAGGGCCTGCCCTAACCAGAAGCTTTTCAGGAGGCAAATCCGCTCCTCCCCATCGCTCCTCCTGCCCTGGGATGCTCTAAACCTGCTGCCCTTCTCCGAGGTGGTGCTAGTCTTTCTCTCCTCTATGGTGGCCCCAAAGCCTTTGTCCACCACCTCCTCCCTCCGACTGCCGCTCTGCAGCCAGCAGCTCCCTGGCAGCCTCTCCCAGCAGCGAGGCACTCATTGCCCGCAGAGCCGGCGGGATGGCTCCTCTGGTCTGAGCCGCTGCCCAGAGCCCAGGGGGGGCCGCAGGAGGAGGAATCTCAAATGCAGCTGTCCACACAGCCTCCAGCTCCCACCTCCCCAGCACTCCCACCACAGCCTGCCGAGGGGCTGGGGGGACTCCCCTTGCCCGCAGCCCCTGCCAGGCTCCCTGCACCCTCTCCCACCCTGCCTACCGGTGCTGGACATGGCCGCGGACACGGGAGCTGTGTGCCGCCGAGACACGGGCACCGTGTGAGTTATTCTTAGCTCCGTGGCTCAAAATACTTGGGAAGGTTGTGCTCGGTGGCAGACAGAGGTCACGCAAGCGCAGAGCAAGGAAAAACATTTCAGACCCCAGGATGGGACAGGAACCACGCGGAGCCTTAAGCAATGGGGTCGGTTTCTGACACACCCCCTGCAGACTGATGCTGATGGACACTGCAGGTCCTCCCACGGGGGAGGAAAGGACTTGCAGAGACAAGCCAAGCCCCCAGGGCAGTTTTCCACACCAGCTGACATCCAACCACAGTATGATGCTTCCCAGTATCAGAGGCAGCTCTGATCCCTCCCAGGTGGGAGCAGAAAGACACGCTGGTCCCTGCGGGGTCCCTGATACCTCCTGCACCTTAGCGAATACTGAAAAATCCCCCGGACAGCATCACTGCTGAAGTCCAGCCAAAAATCTCTGCAGACCTCTGGTTCGTCAGCTGCTTTTGGAGACGGAAGGAGGGGGGAGCTCCCTTCCTTAAAACCAACCAGGCCGAGCCCAGACATCGCATTCTGCCGCATACTCAGCTCGGGACAAGGAGCCACAGCCGCCCATAAGAGTCCCCACACTGCGCCAGCAGCTCTCAGCCCCTTCCCAGCCCTCCGGATGCCAAAGACCCTCATTTCCCACAACCTTCCCTTTTAGGTTCCCGCATCCCCTCGAGGGGATGCGGCGTTGCCTTGGGGTCGGCCTCGCATCCCCGGTCGCTGCGGTACCCAGTTTATTCACCGCCCTGATTTGGGAAGCCTCCGGGTCTCTGCGGCTGCGTTATCCGATGCAAAAATCACGGCGGATCAAAAGGGGATGGGGGGGATAGACAAGGCTGGAGCAGCTCAGAGCCCGGGGCAAGTAGCCGGGGCGGGGGAGGGGGGGGC
>NW_009647419.1:3908762-3952354 GCF_000708025.1 Charadrius vociferus | reverse complement strand
GAGCTGTTGGTGCGGTCCTGCCTTCTGTCTTCCCCCCTTCCCAGCTCCCGGGGATGGAGGGATAGCGCCGGGCTGGGAGCGCTCCGTTCAACTTTGCTCCAAGCAAAGGGCTCGGTGCAACACGGAAACCGGGACTGGAAGGAGAAGAGGAAGCGACTTTCCCCTAGGAAAGGGTGTGGGGGTGACACGGCACTACCCCACGCTGCTGGCACGCCAGCTTAACCGGGTGAAGCTCTGCGCTGCGCCTCATCGCAGGGCTTGTTGACCTGGTGGAAGGGTGGTCCTCATGGGTGTCAACCACCGTGGGATCCCTTCTCCTTTCCTCCTGCCTGGGGAGGCTCTCCCCCCAGCACATCACTTCTGCAAGCCCAGGCAGTAATGGCCAGCAATCCTGCAAGCCCTGGCAGTCACGGCCAGCACCCACCCCACCAGCTGCCCCTTAGCTGCTCGCGGGGCCCATCCCGAGCAGGTCCCACTGCCCTGCATGGGGCCTGCCCTTGCGTGCCCTCCGTGACTCATGGTGCGGCTATGTCGGGTGGTGCCGTTGCCGAGAGGCATGGCCACAGCGGGGCTCAGCATGGAAACGCACAGTTCGGTGTGGTGCAATATGGCTTTGTCTGGCATGATACAGCCCAGCACGGACTGGAACAGCTTGGCCTGGTGGGACTTAACCCAGCATGGCCAACGTGGCTCAGGACAGCATGGCTTGGCCTGGCATGACCAAGCTCAACTCAGCCCAGTTTGGCATCACCTGGCCCAAACCCACCTGCCCCAGCCCTGGGAAGAAGCTCTGCGCTGCCATCCTCCTGGTGCCAGGGCTGAAAATGGTGATCACAACCAATGTCACCAACCGTAGGGCTCCTTCTCCTCCCCTTGTGGCTGGTTGCAGCTGAGGAGGCTGTGCCCGTACCACCTCACTGCAGGAGCGGGCATCCAGCTGCTCTCCCAGGCTTCACAGAGCGCCTGCTTTCTAACCCACCCCACCTTGCCCCAGTGAGGCAAATGCTTGCTAAGCAGGGAGCAGGTTGCAAGTGGGGTCAGGAGCTGTGCCTCTTGCCTGAGGGAAGGGCAACCAGGACATTCAAAACCAGGTGTAGCATGGTCCTGCTGCCGTACCCACAAGAGAATGCTCTGGCCCTGGCCAGGAAGCACCGGAGCTGCCCTGTCCCCATCCCCACCTAGGAGAACCTGCCACAGGCAGCTCGTTCTGCCCACCCTGGTGCAGAGGAGGCTTTGGGCTGCCCTATTCTGGGTTCCTGCAGCAGCTGCTCCATCTTAGCCAGAAGGTGGCTGCGTCACTGCCCACAGGCTGGAAGCGTAGGGGGGTCCCTGCTGGGGTCACCACCCAGCTCTGTCCCAAGCTGCAGGCAGCAGCGTGCTGTCAGACAAGGAGCAAGCAGACCTGCAACGCCAGGGCTTGTTCCTGCTTCGAGCTTGTGCCTGAACGGCTCTGCTGGCTTTTTCTCTGGCCTTGGCCACCACTGCCCACCCTGCCTGCTCAGATCCACCCAGGACAGTGCCCGTCCTTGTTGTGACCCTGTTCTCCTCCTGTTCATCTCTTGCCTCATTAACCCTTGGTGGCCTTTAAAGCTGCTTTCACAGCTGACTCTCCTGGGGTAGGAGGCAGCTCCTGTGTAATCCTGTCACGTAGATTGTCCCATGTCCTTCCCCCCCCGCCTTGTGCTTGGGAGCTGTTTCCGTCAAGCACCTGCACAAACACCTGCGCAATTTCCTTGTTCCCTTCCCTCAAGCTTCCCTTTGCAGCAATGCCTGCAGGGACTTGGCAGTGGGCACCGTTGTTCTTTTGGTCTTTGGTTCTTTGCCTGTGCCCAGGCGTTGCCTCTTCCCGGTCCTTTGGCTGCAGGTTGCTGTGGAAAGGAGAGCTTTTTGTCCCCTGCTCACGCTCCGCCGCTGGCACATGAAGCCACAGAGCCTGAATGCAGTGAGGTGGGAACAGAACTGGGATCCTGGGGTCACTCATCCATCTCTCAGAGGCTCGTCCCATGCCTCACTGTTCCGTTGTGCCGTCCTCTGAGCAACAGTCACTGTACACAAGTGAATGAGCACACAGCAGCCGCCTGGGAACCACCCCAGCCTGCACCAGAGAGCAGCAGGAGCAGTCCTCGGGGCTGGGTGGCTGCTTGCTGCCTGCCTCTGTGTCCTGGGGATGGCCGAGCTACACAGCAGGAAAGTGCTCCCAGCCAAGCTGCACTCTAGGGGTTTAGCACCCCTTACCCTTTCCCAAAGACTTTAGCTGTCCCCCCGAACCAGAGATGGCAAGAGAGGCCACATAAATTGCTATCAGGACAACAGGGTTGGGCTGACATCTGCCACCAAGGCTATCAGCAAAACCCCCCTCCCCTCCTGCACCACTCCCAAAGCATCTTCCTCCATCCCAGCCTTGGTACGCGCAGCTCCCCATCCACTTGCTTTTAGCAGCAAAGCCTTTGATTCCTCTGCAAGCCAGAGGAAGAGAGAGCACTTTGGGCTGGGAGAGCCCATGAGCCAGCCAGAGCCGAGCTCCTGGCAGCAGGGCAGGGCTTCTGCTCACACAGGGGGAGCGCACAACCCCCCACTCCTCCGTTTGCACCACGCATGCTCCTGCATCCCTGCTGCAGCTGGGGTCCTCTCCTCCCAGGTCCCAGCCCCCAACCCCTTCCACAAAGAAAAGACTGCAAGAACAATAGCTCCTTTTTTTCCTTTTTTTCTTTTGTACACAAATATATACAGGGTATTATACACATCTCTACACAGACAGTGCCACTCAGAACACACAGCTCTCCACGGGCAGAGCCCCGACAGCCACAGAGGCAGCCCCGGGCCACGGCTGTACCTACAGAGACTGGAGCATCCCAGCCCCCCTGCTGGACTGGGGGCAAGGGCGGCAGGTGGGTGCAAGAATAGGGAAGCAGGATCAACATCCTCCCTGTCCCAGCCTGGGAGCGGACCAGGAACTCTCAGCTCACATGCTCATTTCATTTCTAGCCCGTCTCTGAAGGGGACAGGTGACATTCACTGTGCCCCTCTGCACCTGCGTGTGCTCCAGCCCTTGCGGCGCCCTGGGGGCCAGGGTGGCGTGCCCCCCCCCCCATGCATTGAAGACCCACATCTCTTCCCCTCCATCCCCCCTTTCCTCTGGGCCTGGGATTCCTATAGAGAGGTATACAGGAAAGTCGGGGGGGGCAGGGCGAGGGGGAGAAAAGCCATGGGATGTGACCACCCTTCCCTGGAGCAGAGCCAGGCAGGGCTGATGCTTCACTTGTTCAGATCTATTAAAGTGCTTGAAGCTCCAGGGCCAGCATGGGAGATTGAAAAGGTAAAAATGACTGTCCCCTTCTACCCAGCCCTGTAAGACCCTGGAGGGCACGGCTCCAGCGAGCCGGTGCAGCACCCGCAGATGACAGGCAAAGGGAGGGTAGTAGTGTCTGCAATGAGCACCAAACAGGATGATGGCAGGGGGTTGAGGGAAATAAATATAGCTCAATAGCAGGGAGATTTATTATTTTCCTTACATTTTACACAAGGGGAGGGGGGAAGCAATTGAGGGCAACTGATCCTGACCAGAAACCTCCTCACAAAGAGCCTTTAAACAGGGTCAGACCTCCCTGCAGGTGCCAGTCCACGTCTCCCATCCATCCTTGTCCCCTGCCTGCCTCTGGGACACAGCTATCACCAGGAGGGGGAAAGGGCAGAGGTAGGGGAGGAACAGCCCCGCTCTCTCAGGCTGGGTGATGCCAGGGTGACTGGTGACTCACCCCGTCAGGGCAGGTGAAGAAAGCCAGCACAGCCCCGTGAGGCTTTTGTGCTCCTAAAGATGGTGGTCTTGCTTGGAGAGGGCTCCCAGGGGCTGCTCTCCCCGGGCTCCCTCCCTCTCTGACCACCTCAGCCAGGGGAAGACCTTGCGGCAGCTCAGGGAAGGCAGCCCATGGGGCCCCGTCATCACCAGGCACCCTGTAGGGTGCTGAGGGCCTGCAGTCCAGGACCTTTTCTCCCCTCTCCCTAGCACCCAGGAGACCCCCCCCACCCCCAGGCCTGACCCTGCTGTGCAGATACAGGGCAGCAAAGGGGGCTGCGGTACCACACGGGGGTCAGGTTGATTTGTTTGAAAGGAGAGTAAAATGTGCAAAAAAAATGCCACTTAAAATGATGCTGCAATCCCCTGCCTGTGCCCCTGAGGGAGGAGGGGACAGAACCTGGGGGAGAGGCTGCCTGCGCCTCCTCCTGCCCATGAGAAATGCCCTCAGCACCCCTCACCCTGCAAGGGGCTGCCTGGCTCACACCAACGCCCATACCCCTTCCCCGGGCTGATGCCACCCCTGACTGCAAGGCCGGGCTGCCACCTTCCCCGTGGTGGGAGGGGAGGTCTCTGTCACCACCCCCTGCACCTGGCATGTCACACCAAGGGGATGCTGCAAGGGGTGAAGAAAGGGCACGCATGGGGAGAAGGTGCAACAAAAGCCACCCCCCTCCCTAGGGGGGACTTCCAATACACTGACTAAAGCTTTTCGTTTGTCACCTTCCTGTAAATCTAATAAATTATTAGTGTTTCGTGCCAGGAGGACAGGGGACAGTGGGGCCTGCTGAGGAGCCTCCAAAGGTTCCCCCTGCGCCCCTCCCCACAAAGCACCCAGCCTTCCTCCTCCCTGCGGGTCCAGAGCAGCACCGCAGGGGTCACAGTCCCCCTCCTCCCCAGCCCCCAGGGTTTTGGGGTCTGGGGATGCACTAAAGAAGGTAGCTAGTAAAGAGCATGCCCGCCGAGCTGCCAGGCTGGCGCAGGGGTGGAGGGGCAGGGAAATGGAGAGCTCGCGGCAGGGCCCCTGCCCTCGCTGAAGGCAGCGGCCCCGGAGGGTGGGCAAGGGCAGTGGCCAGCACCCTCGGTGCCTCTCCCTGGGTCTCCGTGCGTACAGCCTGCCCCGCTCCTGGGCCTCCTTCCCCTCCCTCCCTCCGAGGTCCCTACTGGTGGATCTCGTTCTCTATCAGGCTGTCCTCACACGACTGGAAATCCGTGTCATTCATGCCGTCCGTGTTGATGAGCTCCTCGTCCTGCGACCCTTGCTCCTCCGACTCTGTCGCTTCGCCCTCCGGGGAGGAGTCCTGCAGCACTTGGGCGATGTACTTCTGCCGGGGCCGCGCACGGGGCAGGGGAGAGAGCAGAAACACGTATGAGCCTGGGGGGCTTCTCGTGGCAGCAGAGCACAACATGCAAAAGTGCCATGCAAGAAGCTGACTGTGGGGATATACTGGGAAGATGAGGAAGGGCTCAGACTTCACGGGGTGTACCAGGAGAGTGGTTAAAAGCAGGGCTGGCTTGGCCCTGTGATAGGGGATGTGTCTGCAGCACGGTTCCGGCCAAATCCCAGCATCCTGGCGCAGGTAGCACCCCCAGGGAGCCGGGACTGGGAGAGCATGGGGCTTCTCAGCACTTCGGAGTCCGTGCGGACGTGTCCATCCGAGGCTGTGCCTGCCTCCTAAGGGGAGTCTCCTTTTGGAAAGAGGCCGCTGCTCTTAGACACAGGGAGACTGTGAAGGAGCCTGGATTACAAGTTCACATCCAAGCCCTGCTCTCCTAAGGAAGCAGGAGGCTCTGCATGCACCCCGTGAACAGCTCTGCACAGATCCCAACTAGAAAAAAATCTCATGGTGGAAGGAAGTAGCTGGAATAGAGCCAGTGAGCCAAGGAGTTCAGAAAACTGCCTCTGAGATCCCAGAGAGCTGGGCAAGGGAGGGAAGAGTCCTCAAAGCACTTTCATGGCCTTTATGGCAACGACCACGGAGACCTCTTTGTGTTGGCACCAGGACCAGCCCAGTGGGTGGCAGCCTTTGCTGATGGGCAAGGGCTCAAAGACATAGAAGGAGAAGGGAGACTGACCCAGTTGGATTCACTGTCCCAGCTGATAAGAGAGAGAGCTCGCGGCAGGGCCAGAGAAGGTAGGGGTGTGTGGGGGTGTGTGTGTGTGTGCGTGTGGCTTACACTTCATCACCCAGCTTGGGCAAGCAGCACAGGGCCCACCACTTGCCTCCCACTCTCGCTGGGAAACTCCAGATGCTGCCTCAGAGAAGTGAGGAGTGAGGTACTTGGACAGGGAGTCACCTCCCCCTTCCCAAACCCAGCTAAGGAGCATGCCAAGGCCAGGGCATGGAGGTGGGGACAGAGACTCACAGCAGATTTGGGAGCTGGCAGGCTGGTGGCAGGTCTACCATTCTGCCTATTTTCTATGGAGTCCACCTCTGTGTGGTCAATCTGGAGAGAAAAGAAGAAACAGAGACTGCCGGGATGACGAATGAAAAGGAGTTGCATACAGGCAGCAGGGATGGCCTCAGGAACCATCCCCTCCGTGAAGCCAAGGTTGAGAAGCTCTACCAGGGAGCAGCCTGGGCCTCCCTGGAGACCCCACTGTTTCGCTGCTGAGCTGTGTTCCCAAGGAGAAGAGTCCCATGCTCCCACCCAGCACTCCACCTCACCTTGTAGTTGTGAGCGCTGAGGTATTTGAAGTGCCCAAAGCAGACGTGACACAGGCAGATCACAATGGTGATCACAAGGACCACAAAGGTGAACATTGAAGTGGGGGCCAAGAACCCTGGGGCAAAGAAAAAAACAAAGTGGTGGTGTCAGAAGGACCCTGACTATGCTCTGTGGCTGGGAGCTGCCAGGACCCCAGCCAGGGAAGCGGCTCTGCAGGAGGATGGGGCTGGTATCTCAGCCCAGCACTCACCTGCACGCATGGTGGAGAAGAAGAGAAGCCAGAAGAGGCAGAGGATGGGGGCTGCCACCACCTGGTTCACAGCCCCTGAATGGATCTTCTTGTCCAGCTTGGCAGGCAGGTAAGCATAGTACAGGTTGTATCGGTCCACCAGGTGCTTAAGCAGCATGTACATGAGCCCTGGGAGAGAGGAGGGATGCCAGCCGAGAGGGGAATCAGCCTCTTTCCCAGTACCTCCAGTACAGAGAATACCTCTCCCACACGACCCTTCTTACCTCACCCCAGTCTCTGACACAGGGAGGCAAAGGACTATCACTTACCAAAAGGGACAATGATGGGGCAGGTGATGCTGTATGTCATGACCACAGTGAAGACACACATCATCCAGGCGTAAGCAGCCCCAAACTGGAACTCATAGGCCTGGTGCTGCAAGAGGGAACAGAGACCCATCAGCACGACCCCAGGAGCTCAGCTGGGGCGTACAACACACCCAGCTGTACACACAGCATCGGGTGAGCCCCATCGGCGCCTCAGCATAGCACTCCCACCTCAGGTGGAAGCCACAACACATGCCCTCAGCCCCGCTACATACTCGTTTGACATTCCTGCGCTCAGCTGCTGAGCGGGCCAGGCAGAGGCGTATCATGTACATGAGCAAGCCAGGGATGCGCAGCAGGTCCATGGCATTCCCGATGAAGGCAGAGGCGATAACATAGTTGACGAAGAAGGCCCCGTTGTCCGGCAGGAACACACACCTGGAGAGGCACAGCGAGAGCAGGCTGCAAGAGGTGCTCCCCCTTGCAGGGCAGCAGCCGAGAGCCCCCAGTACCTTTGGATGCCAACAAGAACCTCCCCCCATTGGAAAGAAGGGCCTTCTGTCCAACTCCACTTACTCAAATCGCACAGCGGCTTCGGCAAGGAATTTTTTGTCAAACAACCAACGGAAAAACACATCCAAGCTGTAAAGGAGGGGGGAGCAAGAAGAAAAGTCAGAAGCAGTAATAGACAGATGGGCACATGCAAATATGGGGAAGCTGCTCTAGAAGAACCCAAAGCTCTGACCACTGACTGTTTTGTTCCCTCTTGGGGTGTGTCACCAGCTATTATGTAAATCAGACACTGGGAAACACAGTGTAGCACCCAAAAAGGGATGTAAAGCTTCTCACTCTCATGTGCGTTCTTCTCCCTTTGCCCTGATCCTTATCAGTACAGTATTTTCCTCTCTCCTCTGTTTGGGTAAAACATCTGTGCAAAGAACAGGTGACTGACTCCTATTACAGAAGAAACCAGTTAGGTATAAGGCACCCTCCAACAGAGATTAAAGAAATCCCTTAGGAGAAACAAATCCCATTTTCGTCAGTTCTGATTTTTTGATATAAAACCGTCCAATCCTCTGGCACCTCGGGTACTGATGGAGTACAGAGCTCCAGAGGCAACAGCAGGGGGACTGAGTCCTCAGAAGGAAGCGTGGTCTGTTTAACAGTATCTGGTCGCAATGCAAACCTTGTGAGAGCATTTACCTGGCTAGGTTGTAAGGTTATATGCAACAAAGTATTTTTAATCTGTCTGAGAGACATCGCTGTAGTCACCCACTGGGATGGAGGACTATTCTTTTGCCTCAATCAGAGGGTTTGTCTAGTCTTGGGAGCTGCCTGATTTCACCACTGAGAGGCTGACTTCACCAGAATCCTGAATTCAGGGTGGGGGTGTGGATCCTCCACCCTACAATGTTAAAGTAACTCCGTACCACAGTGAGGACTCCCCATCCCACTCCCAACCCCCTAGTTTTTCCTTCCTCACACTGGTTCCCTACTCAGCCACAGTTCAGCGCTGGGAGTGCATGCCGATGGCTGGCAGCTGATGCACTGCTGCTTGCCATAGGGTACTTCTATAACCCCTGCAGGAAGATTTGGGGCTCACATCCAAACAGATGAGCATTGCTGCAGCCTGTACATAACTATCCCACACAGCCAAGCAGTGCAACCTACTCAGTTCTGGCTCAAATGGGGAATTCGCTAGTTTTGTGCAAAGTTTGGAGTGCGCACTGAGCACAGACGTGGGTAGTGCCTTCTTGTTGTAGTTTAACCCCAGTCCATAACTAAGTGCCACGCAGCCACTTGCTCACTCAGTATTATTGTCATACTAAATCCAAAACACATCACTATACCAGCTACTAGGAAAAATATTAACTCAATCCCAGCCGAAACCAGGACACTCCTTCACCAGCAGACCTCGAGCAGACTTTTCACATGCATCCATCAACCGTGCCAATTTTTGCTGAATTATCGGTAACACCACAGCACACATCAATGCGTCTGCAGACTGATTCAATAAGGTCCTAGAGACCCAGTCAGGTAGGGTCTGGCCTGGCCCCCCAACCAGAACTAAGTGCCACCTTCCCAAGGGAATGGTGGCCAGAATTCTTGTGCAGCAGGGAAGGGATGTGATTCAGGAGAACAACCAGGAATGCATCTCAACCCTCCCTGTGCTCCAGGTCTCTGCACTTGCTTTCCCTTCCCACCACCCCTACCTGCTCAGGCCCAGTGATGGCAGCAGCAAGACCATGAAGATGAGGAACGTGTAACACTTGTGCATGGTCGTCCTGTTCTCTCCAGACCTGAGGGTAGAGAGGAGACTGTTAGCCTTTTACGGTTGCCCTGCCAACCCCATGGTGACCCCATCACCTTCTCATCAGCAAGTGCTTCTCAGCATCTAATCTGGATCCCATGCTGTCCACTACTGGTACGTTTCCCTCCAGTATGTCTGAGGTCTGTTCTCAAGTCCCAGTTCCTCCCACTTTGTCTCACAGGCCCTCCCAGCCCACATATCTTTAGAGGACTCTCTGCAATCATCTCTCTTGACCTGCAATCCTCACAGCTGGCGACATCCTCCCCACCAGTCTTTGCAACATAGAGCAGAAAACAAAGCTTACATTGCATGTCCTGTGGGGAATGTGCCTCACAAGCAGCACATTTCTAGTGCTCTGCACTTCAAATAGCTGCTATGGCTTCTGGCCATAGGGAAGGTAAGGTGATTTTTCCTTGGAAAAGCTATGACTTACACATGGGTACAGGCACACCACCCCTGCCTGCTCACCCAAGCCAAAATTTCCCTCACTACTAGCATTTCTCACAGTGACCAGCCCCAACTCCTCCCAGCTTTCTTTTTGTAGACCCAAGTCAAGGTCTGCTCAGGCAGCCATGCTGCACAACAGCAGCTAAGGATTGGCAGCACAGCTCTCCATAGCAGACCTCAGGTCTCCAAGAGGTGCAACATAACACATGCTTGGAGTAGAAGACACTAATTCAAGCAGAAGGATTCAGCCAGGAGCTTTACACCAGTGAGGAGTGTCTAGCGGTCAGGCAGCATGCTGGTATGACTAAGAACAGGCGCTGGCTGTCCTTACCTGGTCCAGTGCGCTTCAAAGAAGGCAGAGTAATACACAATGGTGGGCAGCAGAGCAGAGAAGCACCACAGCAGCAGGGTGGGGAAGAACTGGGTGATGATGGGGTTCTGCAACGAGGCAGAGAAGAAACCGCATGTTACACAGCGTAGCAGCCCTTGCACCAGCCACAGCTACAGCAGCCTTTGCTGGTGCTGAGTCCCCAGCACCTCAGGGGCTACTGCACCCTGGCCAGGCTCGGTACCTCCCTCATGGTCAAGCTGACAGAACCTGGGGACGACTGACAATTTCTCTCCCTACCCCCTCCCCTTGCAGGGGCTGTTTTGCCTCGAGGTGGTTCCCATGCTACCCATCCTGCACCCATCTCCGAAGGCCTTACATTGAGGTACTCCACAGGCTTGGTGACATTGAACTTGTCCATAGTGGTGATGATGATAGCAGGGGTGGTGAGGAAGAAGAGAAGGATGAAGAGGACCACATTGATCACAAGGCAGCGGATCCACCAGATAAAGCCCCGGATGGAAAGGTGTTCCCTGAAAGGGGGGGGGAAGGAGGGCATCAGGATGGCTGCATGGGAGAGAAGGGCAGGTCCAGGGCCTCATGTGCACACCACAGCCCAGCCTGCATGAACAGCACTTGGGGTGCCAGCCCAAGGCTTTCCTCCTCCAAGTCAGATCAGACCTCTAGCTCAGCCGGGCTCGGCTTCAGCAAGAACAATTCGTTCAGTTACTAGAGGAGCAGATGGGGAGGGAGACAGGGAGGGCGCACCCCCTTTCCCATTGGCAGGGCCCACTGAGGCCCCCAGAGCTGCTCACCAGTAGATGTTCTGTGGGTCAGGAGCATAGCTGACGGTCCAGTTGGGAACATGGAGGGACTCGCTGCAGGATGAGGCCCTGGGCTCCCCACGGCATGCACAGCCCTGGCACTTACAAGCGTTGAAATCTTTGAGGATTCTGGAGAAGAAGAGAAAGAGGGAGATCTTAACACAGGGCTGGCAGGGACAAGCTGAGGGGGATGCCTTGGTGCTGGCATTCCTCTGATTTAGGCTGAGAGCTGGGACAGGTCACCTTCCTGGGGAAGGCAGGACCCTTTGCACTCACATGGCTGTGATGGTCTCATTATGGAAGGTGACAAAGGCCATCCCCAGAGGCTTTTCGTTCACCTTCTCCTTCTCCCGCTTGTAGTCATCTTTGAGCTTCTCCTCCAGCTTGGTATAGTACTCAATGGCCTCCACCTGGGCAGGAGGATAGGGGTCAGAGCAGAGACCTGGGGACTCAAGCCCCTATGTGCCCCACCGCCCAACACCTCCAGCTCTCCCCCCACCTCCTCGCAGCCCCTGATGACACAGCAGCACAGGTGGCCACAGGGCTTAGGGTTGATCATGGACGGGGTGTTCTCCTTGCTCTGCAGGTTAGTGAAGTAGATTCGCCCCCGCTCAGCTTTCTTCCTGAAACAGGAAAGCAGAAGAGAAGGAAGGAAGGAAAGAAAGAAAGATGGTGGATCAGAAAAGATCCTGTGGCACTGGACTTGAGGGGAAGCCTGCAGCATCGGCCCACCCTGCCTTCTCTCCCAAACCAGGAGTTACCTCTCTGCATCGAGGAACATCAGCCGGGCCACATCATAGCAGGGACGGGCCTCCAGGACGGTGCAGTTAGCGTAGGCCTCCCTGTGGATGGGAAGCACCGGCTCATCACACCCGACACCAAACGCTGTAATTCCTCAAGCAAACCCCATGTATCCAGGACTTCTCTCCTGCCCCAGGCCAAGCATCATGATGCATAACAAGAGCTTGCTAGAGGCAGCAGGGGAGCCTGCAGGCTCTGTCCCTTATAGCAGAAGCAACGTGAGGCAAACGCTACATCCTCCAGGCTCTGGCACGAGAAGCCTCTCTGGACTCTCATTCTGTGGAGCAAGGCACCCCTCTGACCACACACTCCCTCTCTGCTTTCATGGGCCAGAGGGCTTGGGGTTGGAAAGAGACAGAAGGGTTCCCAAAGGGTACAGAGAATTTCTCCTCTTCCCACGGTGCTTCTAAACGTAGCCCTGACAGCATGTTCATCAAGGTCCTGAAGGAAGAGTAATTTACTTTTTTTTGTGTTAAAAAGGAAAATATACTTTTCTACAAGAACTGCAATCAGGGCAGAAGCAGCAGCACAACATCTCGTAGTCACTGCTTGAGCGCCTCCTGCCTGCACCTCATCTCTTAACTTGACTACATCTCAGGACATGCCCTGTACACTACTTACCACGCTGACCCCCTATGGCTCTGGAAGAGATAGCCGGGTACCCCAAGGCACAAAACCAAGGATGCCGCACATTCAGATAAAAATTTGTGCAGAAAAATAACAGTGAGATTCCAAAAATAAGTGTTCACCGATTTTTACTAGCTTTCTGCTCTCAATGTATTATTGCCATTCCAGGTAACACTAGCACTACCCCAATAAAAACATCCCTGTTACAGAGCAGCCTTTAATTAGGGTCACAGTGAGACTCACTCAAAATGCTTTTTGATCTTCTCTGGCTCAGCATATTTTGAGATCCCATTGATGAAGAGAGTTCGCTTAACCTAGAAAGAAAGAAAGAAAAAAAGAGAGGGCAGGTAGGTGTGGGTGGTGTGAAAGACTGGATTGCAGCAATGCCTACCGCCAAGGCCTGAGTCAGTGATGGAAAAGGGCAGCCCCATCACTTCTAGCACGCAGGGCTCCCCCTCTCCTCTTCCACTAGCTGTTGGCATCCTGCACCCTGATGTGCTGCAGATTGACAGACTAGGGGCTTACACTGCAGCTACCCGAACAGAAACAGGGGCTATGCTTAAGAAATGAAGGTGGCAAAAGCAGCTGGAGCAACGCCTGAGGAAGGCACGGGGTGCCCCTGACACGTTCACCCCGCAGTCAGGGCTGCTGCTCTGGAAGAGATCTGCCTTTGGCCAGGCAGAATAAAAGAACAGACAAAACAAGACAGCCCCAAACTGCTGTGGGAAGATAGGATGCTCAGCACTCTCTCCAAGGCCACCTGACTTGACAGAAGGGCATGGAAAAGTGTGCCTGGGAGAGTGGCCAGATCCTGCTCACCAAGTCATCCTCTTTGTAGCGCATCTTGGAGGTGTGCCGGCGCATACTGTACACTGTCAGCAGCAGGTACAAGAAGGCGAAAGACGTGTGCAGCCACAGCAGGTTATTCCTGTCACAATGGAGACCACAAAGGTCAATGCAAGGTTGCCACTATGAGCCTGTGTATGGCTGGTCAGGCCCTGAAGGCACTGCACCAGCACAGCACCCACGTGCCCTACAACCAAATTCCAGGAGCTCAGCCTGGAAATTGGGGCAGGGACAGTAGCCTCACAGTGAGTGCAGAAAACCTCCAAGGAGGTGAGGCTCTGCAGCAAGTGGACATTTACAAAATACCCCCGAGGGCCTCAATTATCCATCCCACCCCTGCCCACACATACCCAGAATTCAGGTTAGCAATAGTTGTCCTCCCAAAGCTGTAGGCGTTGTTTTCTAGGGAGAAAGGGACAGACACAAGCACATTCAGTTATATTGAGTGGCACAGAGAACCACTGGGGTGGGCAATGGCAGGAATCTCACCTGCACAACACCCCAAAACCCAAGCTGCCCAGGATGACCCTCTGGATGTGCCACGCTCAAAGTGGGACAGCAGTCAGGGTTTGTCTGTGTCAGTCCTGTCCTGCCCTCCACTGCTCCGGGACATGGTGTTGAAAGCAGTTCCCCCAGCCCAGCCACAGGCTCCCTGCTCTCACCTAGCAGGTCCCCTGAGAAGTTGACAGGTAACACAATGCCCACGGAGAGCACCCCCACGGCCACCAGCAGCCCGATGATGTGCCTCTGGAAGGACAGGTAGTGCACCGCATCACCCCCGCACTTGTCCCGGATCTCGTCATCCCTGCCGGGGAGAGAAAGGCTGTCAGGCAATTTTCTACATTCCCTCAAGTGCTGGAGAAAAGCACAGGGTCGTGGCTGCCCTCCTGGTTTGAGCCCACACAGCACCCCTGGTCCTGCCCTACAGAGCTGTGGCCAGGCCCCAGGGTAGGGAGCCCAGCACCCAGCCTTGAACCAGCGTTGGCAGAAATTTACCTGTGCAATCTTCACTGCAGCCCCACTCCCCATGCCCCTGTCCTCTGCCCTCCCCGGACAGGCAGATGGACACACACAAAATCTTCTGGTAGGCCTTGCCTCCCCTGCTGAGATACAGAATGGCTGACACGATCCCACAGCGCTCTGAAGCCAAGACTACTCCTGAGCATCATCAGGCTGGGAGTGTCTACCTGCCTCCTCCACTCCCTACTTTGTAGCCATTCTTTGGACAGCAGTGTCCCTAGCAGGAGTCCCAGACAGAGAAGCACCTCTGCAGAGCAGAGGACGGTGTTTCTGAGACAGGACTGAGGCAGGGGAGACCTGGGCTAGGTGCTCTCCTCTGTCACAAACTCAGTGCTTGACCTTAGTTTTGGCATTTGGACTCTTCATCTAGTCCCGTCTTTGCTTGTCCTCTCCAGAGCACACTTTGCTTGTGCTCTTCAGAGGAGGGGATCCAGCAAGGGCAGCAACTTCACACAGCTGCACTGAGCTGGGTGTCTCAACAGCCTGCACTGTCTCTCCTTCTTCCCCAGGTGGGTCTCCCGTGCAGGTCCCGGGGCACTTACTTTATCCTGAAGATGGCTGTCAGCCAGGAGCAGAAACCCTGTGCAGAAAGAAGACAGGAGGGTCTCACATCACTCTGTGTTCCCTTATCCCTGCTCCCTCCTTCAAAGGCTCAGGGGACCAGGCTGGTGTCCTTGCACCTCCACAGACTTGGCTCAGCGGAAAACAGACCATGAGCACCCAGACGTGCAGAGCCATGGATGGGCCAAGGTGAAGGGGATGACAGTGCTACTCAATGGGGCACAACACAGGCTGGAATCTGACATATGGCTATCCCCTACCAACAGGCAGCTCAACCTCCCAGGTGACCTGTGGGCTCCTGGCTAGCACGGAAGCTCTCCACAGCCTAGGGACACCCAGAAAATTCACCATACAGGTACTTCAGCCATCATCCTGGTCAAGAGGAGCTCTGCAAGGACTGGGAAGGCAGGCTGGGCCAAGCCAGTGCTCCTCCAAGGACACCTGGGGAAGGAATATTTCCTGGGAGCTTCATCACCCATCCATCACACCCTGTTACCCTGCTAAACTGGGCCTCCCCTTTAGAGAGGAAAACGGCAGCAGAGGTAGACAGCGGTTGCCAGGAGGAGCTGGCAAGTGTTGTTTGTAATGCTGAGATGATAGGTTGGACAAATATCTGTTAAGCCACAGGAATGTATAGCCTACTTAATTAAGCACAGGTCTAGAAGCCACATAGTTACATAGAGCCTTAAGCTTTATACAACACTCACGCACTATAAGATGTGGGACCTACGGCACTGGGGAAGAGCAAACTGTGTTTTTTCCAAAGAGCCCTTGGTTCAGACAAGCTGTGGGCTCCTGACCACTCAAAGGCAAGGTCTTTGACTATTGCTGCTACTCACGTTGTCCCTCTGGTCGAAGTCCACAGAGCTGGAGACGGAGGTGAGGCGCTCATAGCGGTCATGGTTGTCGGAGTGCAGGGCGGAGGCTACGCTAAAATGACAAGCAGGAGGTGAGGGAAAAAGTTAGAAGATGCAAGGAGGCAGCCTGGTCAGGAACGAAGAGCACCCAGAAGATCAGAGGTTAATTCAGGTCAGTTTTCCCCAGATGAGATGGAGAGAGGGGAGATCAGAGAGCAGAGGTAGCAGTAAGCAGAGTCCCATCTTCAGACAACACGCTGAGCCTGGCAGCCCCCACGGGGTTGGCCGTGGATGCTACTCGCTCCGCACCTTCTGAGAAGCACCTGCATTATGCAGCAGCCCCTGCGAGGAGGGGCTGGCAGCAGCTGCCACAGAGGAGAGATGAGGTCTCTTTAGCACAGGGTTTAGACAGAGGAGAGGAAGTGGGAACCAGGGGGTGCCACAGCCCCTCTGGCTCCGGTGCTGCCACGAGGCGGCAGCCCAGGTGCTCTGGAGAGGCGCTGGCAGCAGCTCCTGCCTCACTCGCCGTAGGGAAGAGGAAGGCTGGGAGTCTGGTGCGCTGTATCCCGCTACACCAGTCCTCCCTGCCCTTAGTGCTTCAGTGCAGGGAATCCCAGGAGGAGAAGGAACACAGCTGAGCCCCAGCGGCTGTGCTGCCTGGAGCCAGGCTCAGCCCAACCTGCTCCACAGCCTCAGCTGGGCCTCCTGCCTGGAAATCCCTCCAGGAGGAGCAGGGCAGACAGCTGGAAGTGAATGATTGCAGGCTAAAGGACAGGGAAGCAAGAGAGGTGAACATCCCAGACCATTTTACTCCAGGTGCAGGCAGGGACCTAGATGAAGAATCTGCAGCAGAAGCATCCAAGGCAGACAATAAACCCCCACTACGAATGGAGGCAGAGGGCAGCTGGCAAAGGAGATAAGAAAATGGTCCAGAGACCTAAATTTAACAGCACTTGCAAGATGACAACAGCAGGCCAGGACCTCGGAGGTGCCAGAAAAGATATGGTTGATCTGAAGGCTAGAAGCAAAGGCAAAATAACCCAGATGAAAACATGGTCTCCCTGTAACCAATACAGGCTCAAGGAGGATCAGATAGACAAGAACCTGGAGAAGCAGCAGCTGAGGGACACGTGCCAGAGACGACGCGGATGACACTATGGGAAGGAGAACAAGCAAAGACCCTCGTGACCCTACCGAAGGAAAGAGGATGGGACACGTGGTCTCCCTCAGAGCAGAGCAGCACCTGCTGAGTCCCTAGCTGGAAGTAACAGAAAGAGGGGAAAGGAGATTAGCTGAAGGTCATGGGACTACAGGAGTGCAGATTAGACAGTGGTGTGCAGGCTTGCGAGCGCACAGCCCAATACCCTGCTCTGTTGGAGGGACGGAGCGAGCTTTGACCAAGCTCTCGGATCTTCAGCCCTATAAAATCCCAGAGGCCTTCCAGCTGGGCACAGAGTGAGGGCGAGTTTCTGCTGTCCGCAGCCCCAAGGAGAGCCCAGCATGATCACACAGTGTGCTTTCAACTCCTCAGTACCGGAAAAGCAGTGGGCAGAACACAAGCAGCACTTGAGGAAAAAAAATGAGAAGAGAGCCATGTTATGAGATGATCAGGCTAACTCAGCTCCATTCAGCGGGATGCAGAGATGATAATCAGGATGACCGGCAGTGCTGAGAAGACAGAACATTGCCAAAAACGGGAAGCTGAAGAGGGAGTTCCAATGGTACCTCCAACTAGCTGGCGGCTTTTTAAAGCAAAACACTAAAAAAGCAAGCGGGTGGAAGCAAGGTTGCCCTAAACCATGAGAAGATTATTGTGGGACCCTGTCTACTGCCCCAGATTTGCCAGGGAGGGAAGATGGGGTCTGAGGCATGGCTAGCCTCAGGCAAAGGGAATTGGAGGCTCTGGGAGAGGAGGCCAAGCATGCTGAGGAAGGTGCTGGCTGCTGTGCAAGGCAGGAGGTAGCTGCGTGGGTGACAAGCCCCACAGGGCTCTGTGATCACTGCCTTTACATGCAGAGGTGCAGGTGGGTTGCCATGACGTCCCCGTGTGGACTGAGTCACTGATTAAGAGTGTCGATGGCTACCACAAGCCCTGGCAAGGCGCAGGACAAGTGGACTTGCAAGTTCTCAGGCAAAGGGACACATCTGAGCAGCATGTCCTCCTGCACCAGGAGCAATGCTGCACATTCAACGGCTGGCAGCACCAGGCAGCGTACACGTGTCCTTAACCCACCACGTGCCACTGCAGCCCAGCACAGAGAACAGCTGGGATGGGAAGCTGCCACCAGCCTTGGAGGAACACAGCCAGGACATGGTTTCCTTGCTGAGCTCCACAGGCTTTTGGAAGTTTGACTACCAACACCATCCCAGCTCAACCAGTAGGTTTTTGGGGGGGAAGGGCAGCAGAGAGCTCCAGCAAGCCCAGATGAAGAAGGAGAACAGGAAGAAGCAGCCCCTCGGAGAGAGATGAGCACTTGTGAGGATAACTGAGGTGGCCCCCCAAGAAGCCTCAGAACATGACAGCTCTGCTACCTCTGCCTTACTCCTCCTGCAAGGTGTTAGCAGTGACAACTTGCCAGACACACCCGAAGCAGGGCCAACCAGTAGCGAAGCACTCAAGCATAGCGAGGGGTCCCCTCTATGCCATGTACCACAGCTACCACCACCTCTGTTTTCACAGCTCCAACTGCTCTGCTCCTCTGGGGGGAAGGAGCAACTACAGATACAGGAACATCCCTGTACCCTCTTAAGGCAGTGGCAGGTACCTGCTTTGCAAGTGATGGAGAAGTGAGGCTGCAGCTTCCTCCCCCAGCCTCAGACATGCGTCAGCCTGGCCAGGGTGACCATCACAGGCTCTGTCCTGCCGGCTGATTGTGCCCTCTGCAGCAGGTACCACCCATCCAGTCAGCAAGGCACGGGGGATGCTCTTTTTTTTAGGCATGAAAGCAGCAAGAAAGAGGAAAGAAAGAGCAGGGAGGGAGGGTCCACAGCAGTGCTTAATGGACAACACTAGGCCAAGGTGCTGGAGGATGCTCTCAGCAGCGCTGAGGCAGGAAGTTTGCTTCTGCAGGGAGAGAGAAAGGACAAAGGTGCTGCCTTGCCAGGCATGCTGCCAGCTGGGGGTAGGTGGAAAGAGACAAAGGCCAACACTTGCCCTGGTACTGGCAGCCTCACGTGGGTAAAGGAAAAAGAAGTCTTGCAACTGCCTGTCAGATCCTCTCCATGCACCCACCTGCCCTCGCAGCTGGCACGGGAGCAGCACTTGCAGCACCCTGGCACAAGAGGGACCAGGCACAGGAGGCTCCCCCGCGCCTGGGTGACCTGAGTATGCTGTGGGCTCAGGCAACTGGGTTTATTTTCTCCATCATAAGGTGGAATAGCTGGACACAGGCAGGTAGAGCAGGGTATGTGACAAGGCACCCTCCACCTTGGCTGGGACTGGAAGCTCCTCAGCACTACTGCCCTTAAGGAGCATTTGAGTGCTACTAGGGGAAAAACAGAATGCATCCAGCTGTGGTAGTGGCTGACAGAAAGGTGAGGGGAAAAAGAACAGCATGAATCCACCGAGAGGCACAATTCCAAGCCCAAACTCCCAGCCACTTAAGATTAGTTCAAAAGCGAGACAGAAAACTGCAAGAGAAAAGGAGAGAGAGAGTACGAGCAAGAAAGAGAATAAATGAGACCCTGAAAAAACGACATACTATTCCCGCTCCTCTCGCTCCGTCTGCCAGTGTCGACGCCTGGGGGCACAGAAACAGAAAGGGAGAGATTACAACCACGGGAGCACGTGCTGAGGCTCCTCTGACGCAGGGAGCTAAGCACCCGACATGGCTCCACACCATCCTGAGGAAGAGAAACCTGCTGATGGTCACGCTGGAGAAGACCTTCCTTCCAGATCCCAGCACCGCCCCAAGACACAACACCCCAAAGCCCCCACCAGCCCAGGAGCAGAGTGCTTTGCTGCTGGCAAAAGGGAAGCTAGCTTCATTGGGAAGGTGGCCTGGCTCCACACCATGGGTGTCCCAGGGAGCTCCTGAGGGACAGGACCAGGCAGAGCAGCCTGCCAGGGCTGCCCAGCCACCATGCGAGTTCCCCTTCCGTGCCTTCCAGGCAGCCAACACACTTGCATCCCGCCCTCCTGAAATGCTCATGCCACCTCACAGATGGGCCAAGCAGCAGGGGCTCCTCCCCGGGAACCCGGTCCTGGTGACACCCTTACCACAGCCATGCTGTCCCTTCTCCCCAGGCTTACCAGCTCTCCCTCGCCAAACGGCTGGCACCCCTCTGCCTTTCTGCCTACAGCCGCTGCTCCTGTTCCTTCGCACCCAAGCATCGCCTCTGAGGAGGGCCAGCCCTCTCTCCTCGCTGAAGGTCAGAGCTGTTCAGCCTCCGTGGCTACCAGCCAGTGCTTGGGTCCAGATAGCTTAACCCCGAGGAGCTGCTGCCCTCTCCCCAGTGAGGTCTAATCCAGCTATTCCCTACTCCTCACTTTCTCCCAAGGCCCCTGGTGTTGCTGATTTCCCCAGCCAGGCCAGGAAAAGAGGGGCAGAGGAGCCACGGGGACACAGCTGCTTATCTAATGCTATCCAAGACTGTTTATCCAAACCAGGAGAGTTCCTGGTTCAGTGCTGGAAGAAAACAACTCTTACTCTTTCCACTGTCATGCACGGAGTGCTCAAGAGTAGTTTGTTTGAATTGGTATGGCTAAAGGAACTAAAGAGGCTGGAGCTTAGTCCCATCCAAGCTTTTGGGTGTGATGAGCTCATGGAGCTGATCAAGGGGAATAGACCTATTGCAGCCAGCCTTCAGAAGCCACACTGTCTCCAGCACATGACAAAGCGCCACAGGCACAGTGAACCGTCCCTGGAGAGAGGCGGACTACACACACAACCCCTCTTAGCTTAATCAATGAGAGTTCCTTATTCTGCACTGGAAGAAAATAATCACTGTCCTTGCTGCTAACAGCAAAAACAAGAATAGCATCTCACTGTGCTGTGGAGCTGCCATCCCCAACGGGCCTCGGCTTTTGCCAACAGACACTGTAGCCCACGAATGCGTTGGGCAGGAAGGATCCATACCCAGACTGGCTCGTCAGCACTTGCAATGCAAGCTAAACTCACATTAGCACAGCAGTACCGCACCTGGAAATGCAGCCTACCACTTTCAAGTGCTCTTAACAAGAACTACATCCAGCAGAGCCACAAAGACACCTTTAGAGGCTTAACAAAGCCTTCATTGTGGCAGCCCTCACCCTTCCTGTGACCTCTTTCCCCCTCTCCTCCCTCCCTTCCATCTGCTGTTCCTCTGTAAGGGCCCCTGCACACCTCTATCACTGTAGGGACCATAAGTGGTGTGGAGCCAGGGGGCACTACTCCCTGTGTTAGGAGAAGGATGCTGTAACAAAAAAAGCCGGTAAGCAGGGATTTTTCCTATTCCTGGAACTCAGGGTATACAACCGGCATTCTTGCCTCTCCTGCCCAGCTGCCTCCAGCACATGCAAGGGGATTAATCCCTTCTGCCCAGCAGTAAAGAAGGGTACTATTCATGCCTTGTTTTCCTGCCCCTCTCCCACGCTTACCTGTCAGCATCAGTCACCAGGGCCAGGCGTCCGTAGTCCCAAGCAACTTTACGCAAAATTGAAAAGACAAACAACAGTGCCTGGAAGAGAGCAAAGGAAGAGCTGTGACATTAGGCGTTGTCCAGCTCCATCCTTGTCCTCTGCATGCAGAGCCATGGGAACAGGGAGGGTGGGAGGGGACAGGATTGCTCAGCTAACAGCACACTGAGGCTTGTGCAACAGCACAAGTTCCCCACAGGTAAAATCAGACTATCTGGATGGCTGTGGAAGGCAGAGGTCCAGGATCCAACACACAGAATCACAGAACAGTCAGGGTTGGAAGGTACCTCTGGAGATCATCTAGTCCACCCCCCTGCCAGAGCAGGGTCACCTACAGCAGGTTGCACAGGACGGCGTCCAGGCGAGTTTTGAATGTCTCCAGTGTGGGAGACTCCACCACCTCTCTGAACAGCCTGTTCCTGTGCTCTGCCACCCTCAAAGGAATGAAGTTTCTCCTCTTGTTTAGATGGAACTTCCCATGTTCAAGTTTGTGCCCGTTACGTCTTGTCCTATCACTGGGCACCACTGAAAAAAGACTGTTTCCATCCACCTCGCACCCTCCCTCCCCTCTCACACTAGCCAAGTTAACCACAGGATCAAAAGACCCTCAGGTCCCAAGGAGGTGAGATTATTGGTCCAGCATATGTGGTCCTGCAGTTCCTAAGGAGGAACAAGCAAAGCCGTTGGGTGGGTAAAGCTGCAGGGACTTGGCATCACAAACCGGAGTTTTAGGATGCAGGACTGACCTAACCTGACGCATGTCCTCAGGAAAATTTGCAACACCCTTCCATGGGCTCAGTGCAGCTCAATGGTGGCTAAGCGAGACTATCAAGACCATAAAGTCAGCCAGCAGAAAAGTCTGGGATGGCATTTGGGGCCCTCAACTCAACCACCCG
Organism: Charadrius vociferus; assembly: GCF_000708025.1. Classification (NCBI taxonomy): domain Eukaryota; kingdom Metazoa; phylum Chordata; class Aves; order Charadriiformes; family Charadriidae; genus Charadrius; species Charadrius vociferus. The sequence goes on along the minus strand of NW_009647419.1, from coordinate 3,930,201 downwards.
ACCACAGCCCTCCCTTCACGGCTAATCAGGGGAGACAGTGCTGAAGCAGCAGTAGGTAGACTTACGAGAAAGCACATAAAGTCGAGGGCTAGGACAGTGGGCACCCCACCAAAGGGCAGCCCCTGCAGCACAGTGCTGCGGATGCGGGCACTGTAGCAGTAGTCCTTGGTGCTGTTGTTGCATGTGGAGGCTTTGCAGGCGGCCCCTGCTGAGCCCAGGGTGGCAATCACGTAGGGAAGCATCTCTACAGCTTCATCGTCTTCCCTGGGGAAAGGAGAGAAAGGCCCGATTAGACACACAGCAGCTGGATGACAGTATAGCCCTGTTGGAGTTAGGGTCCAACCTTGCCTGCTCTCTCAGGCTCCTCTGTGCTACAGGATTTCCCTGAGAAACAGCGTCTAAGGACAAGGTCATCTGGAGAAGCCTCCTGAGTTTGGGGGGTGCTGGAAGAGGCTGGGTGCTTCAGCAGCTGTGGTGCCACCATGCACAGTCCCAAAGCTCCCTTCCTTGTTCCCCAACTCTCACACCATTTAGCTGCACCTCCTTCTCACAGACGACTCCTCTTCTTGAGGACACAGTGTCTCAGCCCCTTCCCTCAGCAGGGAGAACGTTTGGGTACAGGAAAGAATGAAAGGGTGGGGTGGTGGGGACATGAAGTCACGTCTGGATGACGGAAACAAACTGCTACGGGACAGTTGCTGCATCATGATCCCACAATTTCCTTTGCCTAGCTGCGTGCCATTAGCTTTATTAGGCTGAATCACCACCCTCCGCTCACTGTGGGCCTCAGCCCCCAGCTCCCAGGGCACCCATCAGGGGCTGGTTACACCCCCTGCTTGTTTCCTTCCGCTGCCTTGAATGCATTTAGATGCAACCACACAGAGGGCAGAGAGGAGGCCCAGGCTCTACCATCTAGCTGATCAAATATTTTATTTATTTCAGTGCCCTCCTCAAATTGCTACAAGCCCCACAGCTGGGCTTGGGTCAGCATCACTGTAGCACCACTGCTTGGACATAGGAAGACCTTCCTCCTTCGCAAAGCAGATCCATGGGAAACACAGAGAAGACCATGCTAGCTATGGATAAATGCAAATTAAGCATCACCGGGATAGTCTAGAAACAACAAATCAACAACCACTTCGTGGAACAGGGGAGAGAAAACCCCACCAGCTGCAGAAGGAAGCAGCAACAACAGATGGGATGATGTATCCAGGCCACTGATCCGTGAACCACCCCCTCTTATCGAGCACCCACCAACCACCCCAAATCCCTCCCTACCACCATGTAGCAAGCAGAAAGACCAGTTGGCACAGTGTCACTGCTGGGCAATGCTCAGGATCTGCTTAGCCAAGCCCAGAAATTCCATCCCGGTGGGCTGGGCAAAAGAGCCATCACTTGCCCAAAGCAGGAGAAAGCCACCACCACTGCCCTCTGCTGGTTTCAGCCTCTTGTCCCAGAGAGGCCCCTTTCCACCAGCTCTGCCCTGCTAGCTCCACGCTGGGTGGTAACATTAGCAGAGAGGGTGCACAGCTCTTCCCTCCAGCTCACGGATATTATCCTGACAATCTCCCGCCTGGCTGCAGAGATTTATCAGCATCGCAGCACAACACTGGCTGGATAATGACCACCAAACCGTTCGCTACGGTGTCCTAGAGAGCTCGGCTTCAAAGTGATCCCTCTCAGTTCAGCTGGGACAGATGCACAGCTGCAAACCAGCTGAAGCACCGATGACAAAGGGCACTTCGATGAGCAAAAGCCTGGCTAGGTACAGGCATTGAGGAGGGTCAACCAAATTGGAAAGGCCACCAAGCAGCCATGAACAGAAAAAGGGAGTGGAAAAGCAGGAGAAGAAAATCAAGCCACAAGATCGCAGTTGGGAACCAACTGGGAAGCCAGGCAGGATAATTCACCCTGGTTGAATTAATGAGAGACTTGAAGCTCCAGGGGAGGGATGGGAAGAAATGATGGGGTGAGACTCACCAAAGGGAAGTCACATGCTTTGGAGTTGGAACAGTTACACCCCTGTTTTCACCTCTGAAGTGTCAGCCTGGATAGACTCATTGCAAAGAGAACTACCTCTCGCTCCTCTTCTTGGGAATCTTGTAAGTTTTTAGGTTGTAAATGGTACCTTGCAGCAATGAGTTTCACATGTTGAATAAAATACTACAATCTCACTGCAACTCCACAGCCTTCAGTTCTCCTTGCATTGCGAGAAAAGGCAAAGAATAAAAGCCTTTGCTTTTTCTAGACCTACTAAGCTCACTGCTATTAAGTGCTCTCTCCTTCCCATGACATGAGGTGTTTTCCAGCTCTAACCACTCTCACCACCCACCCCCAATATACTCCACTCTTTTGACCCTACAGAGAGGTGACCAGAACCGCATATGATATCCTGGGTAGGGAAACAACCTTGACTGCCAGAACAGTATCCTGATGCTCTCAGCATCGCTCCTTACGCTGCTCCTCATGCAGCTGAGCACAATTTATTTCTCTGATGGCATCTTTGCTTATTGAGGAAAAACGTCTCTGTAACTGGCCTGCAATTCTGCTGCCCTGAGTAGCCACAGTAATTCAGAAGCCAGCCATGTCCCTGAACAAATCATTCCTTCCAAAACATCCAGTTGCATGCTTCTCAGTACCCACTTTCTCCTCACCTCACACCACTTCGCTTCACACAGGATCACTTTGGAGTTGCTTCATCTTGACAAATCTGAACGACACCGGGGTAACTGGCAGATTTCGGGTACCTTGCTGCACATTATCTTTCCTGGGTCATTAATAGTGAAGGACCTTGTCCTTCTGATCTTGTCACACTCAAATTGCTCATTCACTCCTAGGCTTTGTTTGTGGACCCTCAGCTAGTTTTTGATCCAGGACTACATCTCATCCAGTGGACAGTTTTCTTAACAGTCTTTCGTGAGGAATTTCAGAGGTTTTCTGAACATCCAAGCAAGTTACACAAGCTGGCCAAATACTATCTATTATTTTATCGAAGTACTGAAAAACTTGCAACAGATCAGGGAAGTATGATTTTCCTTTGCAGAGACCAAACTATTTACCTCATTCCTGCATGTTTTATAGCTCCATTTTCCAGTCGTCTTTCTAAAAGAAACGAGGCTCATATGCTCACATTGCCTATGACCCTATCATAATCATTATTTATACAAACCATTATGTGTTCAAGACAAACTTTGCAAGCCTGTGGGTAATTTAAGCCACATTACAGAGAGACGGGTCCCAGAGATGCATTTTTTTTTTTTTCTGAAGTCTAGATGATGGACTAGTAGGGACTGGAGATAAACCTTCCTAGCCTCTCCAGTAACCCAGCCAGAATACCTAGTAATACAAAAGCTGTGGCATATGCCCAAGGCTTATGCTGCCTTTTCATCAGCCCAGCCAGGTGGCACAGCCGCAGTCAGCACCATCCTTAGGTATGCAACCTCCTGCCTGGCTGGTAAGCACAAGAAGGGGCTCCCCACAGAGACAGAGATGCTTCAGGTGTGCGGGAAGGCTGAGAGAGCTTGCAGAGATGTCTGGAGCACTTCTGTCCTTACAGCTCCCCCAGCTGCAGGCACACCCGTTGGCAGGCTAGAGGTGACCTGCCATCCCATCCACAGAATCACAGAATCACAGAATCACAGAATCACAGAATCACAGAATCACAGAATCACAGAATCACAGAATCACAGAATCACAGAATCACAGAATCACAGAATCACAGAATCACAGAATCACAGAATCACAGAATCACAGAATCACAGAATCACAGAATCACAGAATCACAGAATCACAGAATCACAGAATCACAGAATCACAGAATCACAGAATCACAGAATCACAGAATCACAGAATCACAGAATCACAGAATCACAGAATCACAGAATCACAGAATCACAGAATCGTTGCACAGGACAGCGTCCAGGCGGGTTTTGAATGTCTCCAGAGTGGGAGACTCCACCACCTCTCTGGGCAGCCTGTTCTAGTGCTCCACTACCCTCAAAGTAAAGAAGTTCCTTCTCATATTAAGATGGAACTTCCTATGTTCAAGTTTATGCCCATTACCCCTCATCCTATCACTGGGCGCCACTGTCCTTCATCCCTTCAAGTCAGACCCACCAAGGTGCAACACAAATGAGGCAACTAAGAAGCAGCTCAGCAACCATCTCTGCAGGCTCAATTGATAGTGTCTACCTAGTATCCTTCATCTAAAGACCTCCCCCAGGAGCCTATCGGCTGAGCAGATGGCTGTCTGGTCTTGGCAGGCACAGCGCAACCCATGGGCTTGGCAATACCTCTGTCCTCGCACTCAGTTTCCACCTTGGTCTCAGACGGCCACTCCAGGGCACCCTTGGTCCCCACCCTCAACCAGGCATGGCACGTTGCAACATGTCCCACGCTGCAAGGTGCAGGGCTGGTCCTGGAGGCAGCCGACGTTGGGTGCAGTGTTTTAAGCAAAGCTCAGGCGGGGAGGAAAGGCGGCGCTCGCAGCAGCAAGTACAGTCTTGGGGCGCAGCAGCATACTTGCCGTTACGAAAGGAAAAGCCCTCCAGCAGCACCGGAGGGAAAAGGGGACTTCTCCAGCAACAACTGTCCCACTCCTCAAACACACACCTGATGCCCTGCCTCCACCCAAGGCAGAGATGGTTTTGCAGAGCTTTCTGCTCAGATCCCACTGCCTGCCTCTGGGGAAGGACCCTGGGTGTCTCCTTACACCTATACTGCCACCGCAGGTAGGAGAGCCTCTGTGACGGCACAGGCTGTACTGTTCCAAGACATGGTTAAAGGTACCTTTGCTGGTCCCTCCTTCTCACAGGCTGTAGGACAGTGTGAGCTTGGGTCCGCCTGAGCTGGGATACTAACATCAGCACAAGCTCTGGAGCATCAAGACAGCCGAGGCGCAGGGAATTGTTGGGAAGCTGTTGTGAGGGCTGGGGCAATGGGAACCAGCCCAAGGTGTCCAACCCCTTTCCTGACCGCAAGCACAGCTTCCCACCACAGCACACAGCAGGGTCAAGGAGGCAGTAAGAGCAGGACATCAAACCAGGTCCCATGCAAGCCCTGGAGCCTTCCTCTCCTGTACTCTGCGCATTTAATGCTGACTTCCTCAAAACAGCAAGGACATCATAGAAAGACTTGCCAAAAGGCATTTTTGGCTCTTATTCAGCAATACTGGACTCCATTCCCTTCTCTATAAGCAGTGGGAACAGGGGAGGGAGGCATGGCAGTTCCCCTGCTTCCTCCTCACCAGAGAAGCCTGCTCCCTGCCCTGCACCACAGCCTCTACATCCCCAGCAGGACCAGCGTGTCCACACTACCCCATGTTTCCACCCCTACGTGTCAGGAGCAGAGGCATCCCACTTCCTTGCTGAACTCCCTAAAGAACATCCCACTGGGTCCTGCAGTGCTCGCAGCCTCCAACCCAGCTCCCACCTGCTAAGCCCTGGGCAAACGCAGACCTGGGAACTGCCGCTCCTGAGGGCTTGGCGGACACAGCAGAACAGGGGCTCTCCTCCTCGCCTTTTTCCTTGGCCTGAAGGTCAGCACAGCTCACTGGGTTTTACTCTTGGATGAGCATCCAGGTAGGAGTCAAGCAAACCTCCATGCTCCCGGCCGTGCATTGCAAAGAGAAATGGAGAAGAAGGAGGCACGAGGCTGGGAAGGCCAGGATGACATGCCTTGGACCTTCCATGACTGTGTCTCAGCCTGCAGAGGGTGCATCAGGATGCTCATGGAGTCATCCCACAGTCTGGGCAGGGGGTGATGCCCAGCAGAGCCCCAAGGAGCTCTTGCAAGGCAGGGGACCAGGAGACACCCATTGAGGAGGCTGCCTGCCCCACGCCAAACTCTGCCGTGTCACAGCACAGCTGGGGCATCCGCAATAAAAATAGCGCTGCAGGCCCTCCCAAATGGAGCATTTCCCATTCTCCTCGCCAGCTCACCCTGGAGTCTCTGCCCCTCATGCCCAGCGCTCGCGTCCTCTGCCAAACCCCTGGCACCAGTATGAAAGAAGAAAGAGAAAGCACTGCGCTGGGACTCAGGCAGGAGTGACGCAAAAGCTGGACAGCCAGCTTACAGGCAGACAGATGCATCGACATGGGTGAGTGTCTAGCTGTGTTCTTCCAGCCACACCACTGATGTCAGCCAGACATGAGGAGGTGGCCTGAGAAACACTCGCAGAAAAATATAAATCAATAAAGCATATGCCTGCGCTTGCAGCCAGAACGACGTAAGCACACAAGCTACATTCATTTGTTTTCTCACCGGTAAATGTTAATAACCCCATCTGTAATTAGAACAGAGAGATTGTGCTCCAGTAGAGACGCATTCGTTTATGGAAATGTGACAGTCTCACAACAGGCTGGGGGCACAGAGACAGGCAGCCGGATACCAGCAGGTCTGGGGTTAGGATACTAGAGATTTCCAGATTAAAAAAAAAAAAAAATCCCCAAATTTGCTAAATGTCTAGGACACAACATTCAGGGAGGTGAGGTGTGTTTTGGTTCCTGGCCGCAGAGGTTGCTAGGGGCATGGCCTGTACCTTGCAGACCTGCTCCTCTGGGGTCCCTTTGGTCTCCCAAGCACTGTAGGTGATCCATGCTGTGATGCCAGGGACCTGAGCCTGGAGTATGTACCACTGTGAGCCCCTGCCTGCCAGGGCCGCACACACCTGCCTGCACTGGGCACTTGGGGTCCCTCAAGCAACAGCTGGCACCCAAGCAAGGTTGAGGGAGCCTTTAACCACCCCATCTCCCCCTCCCCAAAACAGCCATCTAGGTTACCTGCACCTTGACAGCAAAACCCAGCAGAGCTCTGCGCAAGCTACTTGTGGCCAACGAACAGACCGCAGGAAGAACAGTACGACTCTTGGCAAGCAAGCAGGGAAAAGCCTCAGGAGAGATGGGGAGAAGGGTGCTTGCAAATTAGCTGAAAGCCTTTCCCAGAGTACAGCAAAGAAAAGGGGTAAATAGCGCTCTTGCTGCAGACACAGCGGTGGGAAAGCTGCCCTGCGCCACGCTTCAGACCTGGCATGGGGCTTTCAGGCAGCTGAGGGCAGGAGAAGCGCTGACGCACCGGGTGCAGCGAGGAGGAACGCGATCTGCAGGCGAAGGGAAAAAGCAGCAAGAAGCAAATGTGCTACTGCTGCATTTCCAACAAGCCTGGGCAAAGCACCCATGAGCACACAATAGTGATCAGTCCTGTATCACCAGGAAGGAGGAGGGCCTGCCAAAACCCTGAATCTCTCTGCCCCCTCTCCACGTCCTCCAGTCAACGTACAAGGCTCCCTCCACCCTTCGTCCTCTGGATGAGCTAGCCAAGAAGACACCAGGCCTCCAGAGCTTTGATCTGGCAGGCTCCGCTTCTTCAAAGCAAAAACTAAGTGCACCCTTGCCCTGGGTCCAAAGTCCTTCCAGCTGGCTTTACATCAGGCCTCAAATATCTACCAGCAAAGGGCATCACACCTTTTTTTGTGTATATAAGCTCCCAGCCTCAGTGCTGGCAGACACTGTCACTGTCATGGCCAGCCCCTGGCCCCACGCTGCTCAGAGCACTGCTCTGTGGCAGCTTGCATACTGCTGGCTGTGTACCTCCTGCTGCTCGGGAACCCCTGGTCCTGCTCCCAGCACAGCTGTAAGCAAAGCCGACCACACAAGTGACTCATCTGCACTGGGATGGTGCCTGGCAGGGATAGAAGTTGACTGTAACAGCGGGGAACCTTTAGATCCACGAGAAACCTGGGTTTGATTTTCTCCTAAAGGCAACCAAAACCTACAGAGATCACTTCATGATCAAAATGGGAAGGAAGCATGGCTTCCCCACCCAAAACAAGGAGGGAAACTCCTCCTGACATTCTGTCCTGAACCTGCTAGAAGGTGACCCTGAAGAGACACAGACATTTTGGAGACCCCCGCTTACTTCCTGGGGCTCAGTGCTGGCCTGCTCCTTTGTTTCAATGGCTTGAAACAGGGTTGTTTGAAGAACTCCCTTCAAGCTAGGGAATCTCAACATCAGGGAAATCTTCAAGTTTCAGGTGAAACCAAGCCATTTTATTTCCACAACTTCATCTTGACAGTCCTCCCTTGACCTGGCCACATTAAAACTTCTTTCTCGGAGGTTATTTTCTCATCCATGATTTTCAATAAGAGCAGCTTTTGGGTGCTAACTTCCATGAAGGTCAGGATACCTGTCTATTTCACAACTTTGTCCCTTTCAAGATGACCCAGGACAGTCAATCACAAAAACTTGCCTTTGAACATCAGCAAACCCCTTCATGCTGCATTCACCCACTGGAAACTGTCTGCCTTGCCAAGTGATACAGATTTAGCTCCAGACAGCTAGGTCTTTTTTATGCCTCTTTTTTTACAGGAACTCCCTCCAATCTGCTGGTAGCGCTTTCAAGTCATACGGTGCCCTGAACATAACGTACTATGCCAAGAGGGGCTGTACCACGGCTCGAAACCTTGGTATGCTGTGGTTCATGCTCCTCTCATCTCAGCTGGCTAATCTGTCCTCAGCATAAAGGTTCTCTGATCTCTCTGGCTCTGCATTTTGTTCCCATGTCGCACTTTGCGGCCCTGCTGCCTCAGTTTTCACATCTTTTTGGACTGGGTGCTCCTGGACACAGTGTGTCTGTCCCTGTCTGGCCATCGGGAAAGGGCTGATGGCATTCCCTTCCTCTCCAGGCATGTCTGGTGGAACAGCAGCACCCACGCAACACCATACTGTGGCTCTGCTGCCAAGAAGGGCACCCGACTGCCTTCATCTAGCTACAAGGAACCAACACAGCCACGGCACCCGGCATTCTGCACCACTAAGGAGAAGTCCGCAGCCCCATCTTGTTTGCCTCCTGACAAGGACTATGGAGTCTTTACACCACAAGGACAGCCCCTGGGTCCCATCCATGTGCCCCATCCTAGTCCACAGCAAGGGCCCGCCTCCTCCTCTGCCATCAAGAGGAAGCCCAAACCAATCCAACGGTTTTCCACATCAATCTGCTCTCAGTCTGCACGGCAGAGTCGCAGCCAACCTGATTTGCATTAAATTTTGAGTGTTAGATTTCATGAGTCACCGAATCAAACACTTTAGTTCCAAATATATCTACCTGTCACTTTCCCTTCAAGCTCCTGGGCTGTAAATCCATCAGAAAGAAATCAAGTTTGTCTGCCAGCTTGTACTTTATAGTCTATAAAGAAACACCGCTTACTGTTTGGCTTCCCTTGTTTCCTGCAGGCATATGCTGGTAGTGATACAGCAAATGCAATATAAATAAGTCAAGTGGTGAGACTGACAAGGCACTGGACTTCACGCTGTATATTCTGCGGAGCAGTGGCCATATGGCAACCAAGCCCCAGCAAACAGGGCTTCCTCCCCTATCACCCAACACCACAGCAGTAGCAACTCTACCAATTCCCAGTGGATGTTTACTAAACTCAAAGATGGAGACTCCGTCATCCCTCAACACCAGTGTTTTTCAGCTTCCGGTTTATAGATGCCAGTGGCACGTGGGCTGTTCCTCAGGGCTTGCCTATTTGATTACCTCCTGCATGTTCATTATCAGACCTTATGCTACTTGCACATGGTCTGCACTTTCCTTGCAAAATTTTTATGGGCCTGCTTAGGTTGGCTCTCCCATACTTCATTCTTTAGGTAAGAGTGACTATTCATACAGGATCTTTACTGCACAAATATCATTACAGCTTTTGAGCATTGTTAGTAAGAGCTGTTCAGGTGCGTGACATCTGGCTTGGCTGAAACATGGACCAGTCTCCCTGGTGATCCCATATTTACTCTGAATTTTTCCATGTTCCCCTCCATTTCTTAAGTGACCAAATGCCATCTTGCCTGTTTTGCACGGGCACACATTTTCAGCAAGCGCTTTGCACCTCTCCCAGCTCTCATCCTTTTTCCCTTTATCAGTAAGCTCACCTCATCTTAGAGCTTCTTGTTTATCTCTGATCTTAATCCTCTTGTGCATAGGGGAGTATTAACATACTTGCCTTCCCTCACGCCCCATATCTGTCCCCTACCAGTCATCACAGACTGGGTATTCTCGTCTGCACCCAGCTTTTCCTCTTGAGCGAGGCACATGTGTGTGTATCTCTCATAAAACCAGGTTTTTGAGCTAGTCTCTCAAGGTCACGTTAATTGTTTCCTCCTCCTCACTTCTGCATGACAGGCGTCTTTACCTCCTTGCAGAACAGCGCTCAAAGACACAGGAATTTTGTCCACTGGGCATGATTACAATCGCTTACCTACACAGTCTGATCAGCACTTCCCACCAAGGAAACCCTTGGTGATGCAAGTCATCAAGCAGTGGCAAGAAGCACCTCTCAGAGTTGTCCAAGCTGCCTCTCACGGCTTCACAGCTGGTTCCTCATCAGCAGCTGGTAGAATACTCTGCCATGTCAGTTCTGGGAGCATCCCTACTCCTTACTCTGCAGCATGCAAGCTACTCACTTGGAGATTATTGGGGGTTAGTTTCTCTCTTACCCAGTCCTCCTGTCCTAAGCACTGACACCACCACACTCAGCGTGCACAGGGTTGCGGCATTATCTCTCCTGGATGGTACTTCAGAAAAGCTTCGTGCTTTTAGCAAGTGCTCCTTAGGGACCCAGGAAAATTGAAACCCTGCATCAGTTCAGGAATGGTGGCAAAGTGGGTGGATAAGCCAGTCAGAGCAGCATGCCTGGAGATGACACTTAGCGGCGCACAGAAAAACCCTCTTTCACACCAGAAGATGAGGAAACTTGGCACTAGCAGGGAATGGCCTACCAACCTGACGCTCTCATCCAGCAGGAGACACACGGGATGCAAAACCAGGAAGCCCAGAGGGAAACCCCTTCCCTTGTGGGCACTGAGGGGCAAGGAGCCAGCATGCTGCATGGCCTCTAGCAGGAGCAGCCTCTCAGCATTGCTCCTACAACAGGAACATCTACCCTGGCACCTGCACCCTTCCTATAACAAACACAGGCCGATCCTTTTCAAAGGTCCTTAAGCAGCTTGCAGCTCCAAGTGTTTGCATTTCGCAGGCTGGGTAAGTTCTAGCCTTTTCCTCCTAGCACTCCTTACAACACTCCTAGGGTTGCACTTGCCTTGCAGGGTTGGTCTACAAAGGACCCACAGCACAGGCAAGCAAAGGTCAACGCAATCACAGCCCTGCAGCAGGCAGAACTGAGCTCCCTTTACGACTCGGTGCTGAGAAGAGATTCGTCAGCCACAGCAGGAGAAGGAAAGAAGCAATTGCTCCTCAACAACAGCAGACATCAGCAAAGGGCTCTCACAGCAAGAGGTCTGGATGTGGCCAGCAAGCCAGGACAGTTACAGGAGAACATCTAGGAACCAGCATTCTGCATCTGCTGGGGAAATCACAGCGCCAGCAACAGCAGCACAGCACAACCCATGGCACAGCACCAGGGCACTACACAGAGGGCTGGCACAGCACCCAGTACAACCAAGAGCAAGAGGGCAACCTTGGCCACAAGGCTGTCCAAACCAGGACACTGACACTGGAAAAACCTTCAGGCTTTACAGCACACAGCCCCCCTTATGCACTCCGTCCCAGCAGATATTGAACTCTAACAAGGTAGACAAGAGGCTGCGAGAGACCAATTTTGAGCTCCTGCTGGGCACTGAATAAATAACAAAGGTCCACAGCAGAGCAAGATGGACATTAAACACAGCCTTGAGACTGTCCTTGTCCCCAGGCCCTTATCTATGCTACAGAGAGAGAACGACTGGACCTCACTTAGCATATCAGTGCCTAAAGATGTCCCGATTCCTCTTCTGCAGGATGTTTGTTCTGATGCTGCCAGAGGGATCTAATCTAGAGGCAGCTCCCTGATATTCTTCCCAGTAGGTAAAGGTTAAGGGTTGAACACCTCTTCTTGAGCTTTCAGGGCGGCTCTGCCTGACTTCAACTGCCAAGGCTGGGGTCTGCAGGCAGGATTCACTTGCACACACCAGGCTGGGAACACTGGGCTCTCAGCCAGCCACCAGCACTTGAGAGTTGCTGACCAGACTCTTCTTTTCAATGGTCTCTCTCCACCCCATGGGGCTTGGCAAGAGGAGCTGGGCCTGGCTTGGAACACAGGGAACAAAGCACCGGTCAGGCACTGGGCACAGCGATGATGGCATCCAGCCAAGACCAGGAACACTGAAGTGGTACTTCAAGGCAAGCAGCCTGGCTCCCAGACCTGCAGATAGAGGTGTGCCAGATAAAGTGGCTGCTTGGATTTGGAAGAGGGCATTGAATTTTCAGTAAGACGCGCCAGTGCACGCCTCATGTCATCTGGACTCTATCTCAATGGTAGGACAAACAAAGAAACAGTCCTTTAACTGGGCAAAGCCGCTCTGAGTCACTGTTTATCCACGGAGCACAGCTCCACAAGAGCAAATATCAAGCCTATGAAAGTCCACTAAAGACTTGCAGCTGGTAACCTGGGCTACTCTTGCCCTCAGCCCTGGCTGAAGCTAGGGTGCTCACACCTAAGACCACTGAAACCCTGACTTAACATGAAGGGGCTGGCTTGGAGGTTACCCCAGAATCAACGTGGAGCACACCAAATACTGTGCACCAAAGACTGCTGGAGATGAAGTCAGGAAGGGACCTCCTGCCCAGATGGACCAGCATCACACAGAAGAACTAAGACTGGATACCCAACAGCCCCCTCAGGCACACCTGACAGGCAGCCACAGCATCTCCTGGGCTCTGCTCCTTCAGGGCATGGTGTCGAATGGAAAACAGCAGCAGGTGCTCTCCATGGGTTTCAGTTTGGAGAACATCCAGGAGCAGCTAAGCATCATGGCCTGGAGCTGCTGGAAGGCAGTCTGCACACCTGGAGGCTGCTTTTCATGGAAAGCACGACCCTAAACAGAGTGCAGATCAGTGGGGAACTGTTTAATTGGAGATGCAGCAGCAGCCCTGAGAGGGACCGTGCTTGGAAGAGTTGCGCTGCTCCCATCCCACTGCCTCTGCTGCCAGGTTAAGCCCTGCAGCCTTGCTCCTTACGTGTCAGCCAAGATCCATTGCTTATTCTGACCATGTTGCCCAATACCACTTCTCCCTCCCAAAGTACTCCCTCATATTCTGTGCTTCCACAGATGACTTCTAATGCCGAAAGAAAACAGCACCGATGGCTGGGGTCCAGGTGCCCCAAGCCTGGGGTGAATCTCATCTCTGACCTTGTGTCTCCATCCTTGCATGAAGCCTCGAGGTTTGAAGGTCACCCTGTACCCACAACCCAAACCCTCCCCTGGACATGGGTACCAGCACACAGTTCAACACTGGCAGGATGTACCAAAGCCCACAATATGTTTCCACCAAGAAATCACACTCCTGGCTGTTCCCCTTCCATGGAAGGGCCATCTGGCTGTATGGACTAATGTGAAGTACAGCATCCCAGAGGTGGGCAGGAGGGACAGTACATCCAAATAAAAAGGAGCCAGTGGACCCCAAAGACAATCAGAGCACCTTCAGACAATAAAACTGTTCTTTGCTGGTTCACATGCTGGACAGGGTGAACATGCTGTTCCATACCCCATTTCTGGATCAGGGCAACATACCACATGTACTGTGAGAAAAGACAAATCACTTGTTAAAGCAGTGGTTGAGGCCTCTAATACAACATGGCAGAACAGCAAGCAGTTCCTCCAAAATTTTCCATATAGGCGTAAAGTTTTTCTGGCCTTCCCAAACACATCACAGAAGCAGGAGTATAAAAACAATTAGTAGATTGTGGTATTCCAAGATTAATTACTAATTAATAATCCAGATGAAGTTACCGCTTAGTATTTCTCCCAATGCAAATCTAGGTTTGGCAGCTGTATGGGCTAGTGCTTGTTAAGATATTTTTCCAAGGGAAAGAAACGAAAAAGAAATCACCTCTGCTCAGGAAAGCTCCTAAGTATGTACTTATCTTGAAACACTCTCACTGAAGTCATCATAACTTAAGTATATGGCTAAATTAAAGTGTTTACCTTAAAAGGGACAGACTTGAGCACCGTGTTCTGCTTCAAGCACCAGATGTTTTCCAAGACCATTCTCTGAACCTCAGCTATGCGCACCGGTTATCAATCCAGCCCCAGTTGAGTGTCTCAGGGTAGAGACAGCAAAGATCAAGTAGCTTAACCAGATTTTTTCTTTGATGATGAGAAGTAAGTTCCTCCAATACCCTTCATAGTGACTAGTTAAATAAGTGATCCTAGACCAGAAAGCATTACTTCTGCTTCTGGCTGCTCCTCCAAAAATACTGCTCCCCCTTCTCAGCATGGGGATTAAAGATCCCTTGCTGTCAGGAGACATCTCACCTGCCTCCAACTCTCCTCAAGCTAAGCTCTGTACACCTGGCATTTTTCCAAGCACACCTTTCCAGCCTCTGACTGCTTCCACGGCTGATGTCTCTCTGTGTGATCAGCATCTTCCTAGCCCTATTGTGCCTGAACAACCCAAGCACGGATAGGGCCAGAGCCAGAGGGAGAATGGCACTGCGGTCTCCTTGCTCTGCAGCACAACTCCTTTGCATTCACAGCCTGAGAGGCCAAAGAGTTCTCTTTCAGTCACATCGTGGCCAAGTATTTAAACCCCTATACCCTGTCATCCTAGCTTGTCCTCTCGCTTCCCATTTCCTTCCGGCACAGCTGCCTCTCATGGTGTCCAAACTGTCCACAGCAGGAGGGGGAAAGCAAGCTTTTTTATTTTTAAATAAACACAGGAGTTTGACAAACGTCAACTGTTACATGGTGAACTTCAGTTTTCTCATTTATATCAACACTCAAACATCCTAGTTGTCCTCTTTTTACATAGTGGGACACACCTGAACCTTGTTGCCAGACCTGCTACAGATTATCAGCATTAGCATCAGGGCTTGCCTGGCTCTTGGCAAATGCTACCACATAACCAACACAGCCTTTGTGTCTCCATCGCTGTTCTGGGATATTTTGAAAAGGTCTCCTGCACTAAAGCACTTGAGTACCTCAGAGTTTCCCCAGGCAGCTGTATGATCTAGGGTCTCCTGCACTCCCACCAGGGCATGCGATCTACAGATGCCAAGGGCAGAGGCGAACTCCAGTAATGCATGGAGGAAAGGCTTCCTAACATTTGCTTTTCAGATCATGGTGTGGAAAGACACGTGCTACACGCTAGAGATAAGGCAGGAGCCTCTTACATGGCATTTTGCTTTTTATCAATGGAGAAGGTGCAGCCACACTGCCTCATCTCACATGCCGGTCAGGCTGTTCCTTGGACACCTTTTGCCTGGCTCTTCCAATGCATCCCAATCAGCTCAGAGGAGCCAGCCTGAGACTTCACAGGAAAGCACTAGGCAGCATTAGGTTTACATGGCTTAACACACAACCTGAACAACACAGAGTACGGCTGGACAACACTGCTTATTCGAGCAGTGGACCAAGCAAAGCCTCCACTCCTCAAACTGCAAGAGCTTTCAGATGCAGTTTGCACTCTGCAAGCCATCGCCACCCCCCAGAGAGCTCCCAAACAAGCCCAGCTGCTCCCTCCTCCCAGTCACTCCCCCAAGTTTGATGGGGGGCAGGCTGTTTAAGCAGGGAAACGCTCATTTTGCATCACCCTAGCAGGAGGCTAGGCACGCCAACCCACAGCTCCTTCTTGAATCACAGCTGCCTGTGGTAGGAACCTTCTCCAGCCTACGCTGCTGGGGCTGGGAGCACACCTCCCAGGCCAGCCTCCAGAGGGGAAGGTGCCCGGGTGCCACCAGAGCAAACCTGGCAGCCACACTTAGCTCCTCCAGGGCCTGAAATGGGGAAAGTACAGGGATGCAGGAGGGCAGCACCTCCTCCAGCCTCTCCTCCTGGGTGGCCAGCCCTGCTGCTGCCACCCTGCCTGCCTGTTTACGCCCCAGGCTTGCCACAGCAATTCTGCCACAGCCCCGTAAGTGAGCGGGGAGGTTGAAATTTCACCCTTGGCACCCTGCCCTCTGCTTACGCCACTCGACCGGCATCCCAGTCAAAGCCTCTGAGGAATCCCCACGTACGGAAATCAGGCCTCCACTGAGGCTGCAGTACCAGCCATCAGGCATGGCTGCTGAGGATTGACTGCCGGGTCCAGTGGCAGGGGGACGTGCCCTCTCAGGGTCAGTGACAGGAGTCTGAGATCAACCCTGCTGCGCAGAGCTCTGCTGGGCTCCACGTCACACACAAACCAGGGGACTGAGTCATTTACTGCAGCTCATCAGAAATCCACAGCGCTTGCAGCGCTTTCGCATCATTTCGCTCCCCAAGTGGCACAGGCCTAAGGACGGGCACGTGTGAACAGGCAGAAGAGAGATCCCTCGCTTGGTGCCTTGTACCCGGCACCCCAGTGGGCACTGCAGAGCAGCCCGGGGCAGTCATCTGCTCATTTTCAGGGTCTCACTGACATGCTGGCTATATACCTTCTCCTGAGGCCAGGACTACCTCAACAGGACGAAGCTGACGGCTACCAAGCCCCAAGTTTTTACCTCACTGCCGCCAGCTGCAGTTCCTTTGCCCCTACAAGAAACACCGGCAGCCCCCTTGGGGATATCTGTAGCCCAACACAGCCCTGCACATCTCACTCCTCCTGAATCCTAGTTGCTTTCAAGCCTCCTCTCCAATACCCGCCATGCACATGTCGGTAGAGGTGGGAGGCTGTGGATGGCTCCTCAGGGACAGGGGGACAGAGCTGGCGCTCAGGAAGCTTCCTCCCCAGCTGTCCACAGCAGCCACTTGACAAGGGGTCATCAGCACCTCTGCACGCCCGCCAGCCAAGCTCACAGCTTCCAGACCCAGGTCCCACTATGACTGTGCGCACCAGCAGAGAAAACTCCTCCCAATATAGCATCAGTTACCTATTTATAACATGCTGTTTACCAACACCAAGCGCTCTCTCTTTGAAAGCGGAGGATGAGATGAGTCAAGGGAGCATGAGCAATGGACCTTTCTCCTGTCATGGGAAGATGAGAGGACCGTTGGAGGGTTACTTCAGGCTGGGTGCTGCAGAATGGCTGATCACCTGCAGCTCCCTCACCAATGCAAGCAGACTCAAGGGCACACAGATTTTTTTTTTTTTTTTTTTTTTTTTTTTTGAAATCAGACCCATGAAAGGGTGAGATCAGATCCAGCACATGTGCACCAGCATCCCCTTGTAGCCTCCTCTGGGCTCAGGAAGAACCAAGTGCCATCTGGTGTTGAAGAACAGATTTAACATAAGGTCTCCAAAAACCTCCTGACAGGTCCCAAGACCCTCTTCCAGCAGCTCAATGGAGGGCTGCTGGTTGCTACAGCACTTTGACAGGGCTTCTTCAGGCAGTGCCCATCTCCAGGAGCAGCCACAGCCCTGCCAGCCAGTGGTCCTCTGGCAGGCAGGTGGGAAGGCAGCCCCCACTGCTCACCCTCACCCAGCATCCCTTCTGGACAGTCACTCTGTTATTGCATTTGTTCAGCACCCCTGGGAAGAGTTAGATTTGGGGGGCCATATAAAGCAAGGATATCCAACTGCTAAGGCGAGTTATGGGTCCCACAACAGGGTTGAGGGGGAAAGGGGTTACAACCCTAGGCTCCCATGGCAGAGTCCCACGTTTGGCATGCTATCCAGGAATATGCTCCTGAGCAACAGAAGGCAAGAAATTAGTACCTCCTAGGACTTCTTACATTTTATAGAATTTCTGCAATGTCCAAGCTCTACACCCTTCTGGGTGACTGGAAACAGACCCCGCGTGATGTTATTGAACCACACACCCATATGGTAGCAGATAAGACTCTTGAAGCCCATCCAGGCGAAACAACCGGTGCCAGCCCCTGGCTCCTCCCAGAGCCACCACATTTTCCATTCCTCCCTCCCAGCTGCACCCAACCATGTCCTGAGCCAGGCTCATTTTTAGACCCTCACATTTTCCTCTCCATCTTCAAGAAAGTTATTTCTTTCCTGCCCTCAAATAGCCAACGTCTCTTCCACCCTACCAAACTGGTAATGGACCTCCTGGCTCTGTTCCCGTCATTTCCCGGATCCATATCCTATGCCATTGCACTTACCAGCCCCAAACAGGCTGGCGAGGACATACGCTTACGTTAAGAGGCTGGATCGATTTCTGAGTTTTTAATCTTTCCTAATGGGCAAGGAAGGGTTGTCTTGGGAGCTTTACCAGAAAGCCTCAGCTGGGGCTTGGTGCATGTTCATCTAAGGCTTGGAGTCCAGAGGTGTGCCTGGAGCACACCGCCTTAGCGGCAGGAACATGGGACACCATCACACAGGGCCCAGGAACTGCTAGTTAACTGCCTGACAAGTTTCAGCTACAAGCTGTCCAGTCAGCTTGCCCTCACATGTCAACCCTTCAGTATACCTTCTCCCCACCAACAAGCCACAGGCTTCTGCACTCCATGTGCTGCCAGAGGCATCAGCAGTGCTGCTGGTGCCCAGGATAACCCTTTGCTCTCTTCATCCTCCCAGCTCACCCCAGTACCTGCTGTTGGGCCCCCACTCTCTGCCAGCTTCCCACACGTCCACATGGCAGCTCCCGGCCATCCTCACCCGTGCCCCAGCCCACCTGCTCCTCCGGCACCGATTCCCCCACCCTCGGCACTGACTCACTCCCCACCACGCATCCAGCTCGCCTCCGGCATCTCTGCCACCCCGAGTCACAGGGCGAGGTGTCAGCACTCTGTTTTAGAGAGCAGCAGCAAAGCAGCATGGACCCACAACGCAGGACAGCCTGGCTGTGCTCTGCATCCCACCCCAACTGGCTGCACGACCACAGGCATGCTGCTGACATGCCCCTCTGTTTCTGTCTCTCAGAATCACACACAACCCCTCCCAGGGAGATCAGGTAGTTAATTCATGGGCATTAGAAAGACACTCCACTTTCCAGATTAGACGTACAAGCAGCACACAAGTATTTCTTGCTGCTTGCACCCCCACCTACTGTCAGCTGAAATCCCTGTGAGTTACGAGGAGTGAAGCATATGTCCCGGAGCTACGGTCCTCCCTCCGTTCACATCAGTAAGGTCCGGGGAAGCGGCAGGGGGCTGCCATTGCCCTGCCGCCCCTTCCTCCACCAGGGCTTTTCGATTCACCTGGTTGCTCCTGGGTGAGCAACCCCTATCCTACCCCTGTTCGAGAGTGTCACTAGCCACAGGAGTAAAACCAAAGATGTTTTCAGATGATTTCCCAGCTGCTTGCTGGGGCAAATGCAAGAGCACAGGCTTCATGCTGCCTCCACCAGCTCAGGTCAACTTCAAGCAGCCAGAGAGATGCCCAGGTGGGCAGCAGTACACCTTATGAAGTTTTGACATCGCTAGTTTAATCTTCCATCCAAGGTCAGAGCTTAGGGCTCTTTAGGATCAGGTACACTCCCTGCCCTCGACAGATAGGACGGTGGCACCAAGTTTGTCTCAAGGAGTGTGAAAGAAGGCATAAAACGCTCCCTAATCCACCCGTGGCCTGAGTCATAAGAACCCCCATCAGCCCTGGCACAGCCTCTCCTGTCTGCAGGCAACATCCACCTTCTGGTACCTGCAAAGAGCAGCGGTGCTGCAGGGTGCTCTGCTCAGTGTCCCCAGCTGCTGTCCCCCTTCATTCCACACCTCACGCAGGTCCTACATGTTGCCTCCTGCTAGCTGCCGCTTGTTTCCACCGTAACGTTTTCTCTTTTACTTCTTCCCTTCCTGGAGAGGACTTCAGGTTTTCGTTAGGACCAGGCCAATCCCCAGCCCCAGCAGCGGATTCCAACTAGGGACAGCACATATATCTGACCACTTTCTGTGATCTGTTCTTCTCCCACAGCATCCACGTTCACCGGATTCGGAGTGTAGAAACCACATCTCTGCTATTCCTTTTGGTACTTGTTTCAGTGCTGCAGTACTGGGGAAGGAGCGGGAGGGAGGTTTCTCCCCTGGCATGGCAGGCAACTGTGTGCACCAGCAGGGCCACCTCCTCCTGGACCTTCTCAACTGCTGGGTTACCAAGGGATGGGGCAGAAATGCCTGTTCTACCATCCCCAACGCACATACCTTAAGAAGCAAAAACCCCAAACAAACCAAAAACCCCAAAGCACCCCCCTCCAGCCACATTTGAGTCTCAAACCCTCATTGATCCTGAAATCCAACTGGCACGAGGCTCCTGCAGGCAAAATGGGGCACGAAAATGCACACACCTCTAAGTGGGGAGGCAGAGCAGGAATAACAAGGCAGCCAAGCCCCAGCACTTGGGTAGGAGGAGAGGGTGTTGCCGCAGAGCTCTCCTTGGAGCCTCCAGATCCAGCTCTGCAAGAAGGGGTTGGTAGGAAGGGCAGGCTTCGCAATCAGTAACACGTTGCAAGACAAGGGATGCTCTGAAATGCTGGGGTGGGCTGGGAGGCAATTAGAGGTTGATCAGGATGATTGACAGGCTGGAAACAGCCAGGGGGAAGGGAGGGGAGCAGAGAGAAGAGCAGGCAGGCTATGGGCCAGACAAGCTCACCACCCTGCAGTAGCTTTTCAGGACTTGGCTGGGAAGTGCCACTCCATGCACCCACTCGGCCACAATGCATAGCTCTACCTGCACCACTGCTTGGATGGGCTGGAGTCTACCTTCACCAAATGAGTTTAAAAATCCCTTTTCTTGCTACAAGAAACACAGTGTAAACAACAAAAGAGAGTATATGCGCTGCAGTCCAAAGAGCAAAAGCCCCCTCTCCCCAAGCTGTCTGAAGTCTGCTTTGTTCTCTATTTACCAGCCACACACTTCCAGCACCACTTTCCTACCCATACATCAGTCACTCCCATATACTTTGAACACAGGCTCATTAAATCTACACACCTCCTCTACTTTGATTACCCCATCCCTTCTCTTCCCTAGATTTCCAAGTTCCAACAAGAGGTCCTATTTGATCTTTCACACCCAGCCAACCCCAGAGACATCTACAAGCACAGCTGTGTTAGACACAGAGGCGAAGACCCAAGCGATCAACATGTCTCCACAGGCATAAGTCTGCTGATGGATGTGCAGTTATACTGGCAAAACTGCTTCTCAGTGTTTTGAGGTGGTGGAATAAGCCAGACTGAGAAGCAGGAGCATTTTTGCCAAAATAACGTATCAGCAGATCAATGAAACAGGCAATCCTACACATCAGGCAGATCAGAAGCTGCAGGTGTTTTGAAGGAAGCACCTAGCACACCACACAGACATGGCCCAGACCACACTCAAATACCGCTACCATACCATGTTTTTATGCCTCTGATTTGCAAAGGTGTGTTCCTCACCCCATACCCACCAGAGGAAGGCTGAGCTATGGCTGCTACTCCACAAGACTCTTCTGGAGCAACTCAGGCTGTTCCACCCTGCAGCACTCAACTCCCCAGAAGACACAAACACTTACTGGGGTTATCTCCTACAAACCAAAGCTCTGCTCCTATCAAATGGAACAAAGCTTGAGAGAAAACAAAATAAAGGAGTGAAACACTAGGTTCCCCCCCC
>NW_009647419.1:3900356-3908708 GCF_000708025.1 Charadrius vociferus | reverse complement strand
CCCCCGTCCCTTCTCACTTAAAGCACATCAAAGCATTTGTTTTCCCCTGACTCGCAACCATAGTCAGGAGCTATCTACTAGCTTTGAAATTCCCCTCCTACCCCAGGCGATAATAAAACATGAAGATACGAGAGCGTGAGATTCCAGGAGCACTAGGCAGCAGGGATTTACAAGGGATACATCCTGTCAGGCACACTGGATCATCTTTATTTTTAACAGCATTACAGCGTTAGTGGGTGAAAGGGAAGTCGTGGATGTAGCAAGATTTTAGCGAGCCATCTGCTGTGGCATCTCACCCAATCTCCCTCCCAAGGTTTGTTCATCAGGCTAAGGCAGAAACATCACCTCATGGACTGAATATGGGCATAATGACCCTAAATAAACCAGCAGTTACAAGTGACAGAGCACTGGACTGCAGGCTGGCAGGAACCAGAGGGAAGGGTGATGTTTGGTTTCATTCATCATTTTCACTGAGTTTGGAGAGGTGGTAAATGCTGGCTGCTCCCTGGTACCCATTTGGCAAAGAAGCCAGGTGCCACAAGGGAAGGGATGCTATAAATCACTCAGAGGTAGACAACGGGCTGGGGCAAGGAGAGGCAGGGAACAATTTCAGAGGTACATGCATGGAAAGTGGGTGTAGGTTTGTCAGGGCATCACCCTACATTAGCTGGGGCCAGGCTAGTGCTTCCTTTTACTGGAGATGCCTCCTCATAAGGTAGAGGAGTAGGGCTTAGACAGATACCAAGGCAGGAGGAACAAACAGGGCAGAGCTTTGAGAGCCAGAGAAGAAGGGGCATGCCGAGAAAGTGGTAACAGGTGAAGACAGGGACCTCCACCCATACAAGAGGAGAAGGGAGACCTGGCTGCACGGCTCTGAAGGTGACCGCCAGCCCCAGCATCTCACCACAGTTTTTTCTTGCCAGTCTTCATGGCCTGCCATTTCTACCGTACCAAGCTAATGATACACAGTCATAAGATATGTTATGCTTATGCAGGATAACCAAGCCCCACCTTAATCTTTTCCTTGATTAGATAAACAGATTGATCTCCTTATGTTTCTCACCATAAAGCTTTCTCTCCAGCCCTCAGATTATTTTGTAACTCTTTTCTGCATTCCCTTCAGTTTTTCAGCATTCTTTTCTGAGCACTGACACTGGATTTAGACAAGAGTATTTTAGTACCAGTCTCCCCAGCACCTCCTACAGCAGTAAAGTCTCATTCCTAGGGCTACTCACTGCTGCCTTTACAGGTGTCAAACAATTCACAGAACTGTCAGGCTTGAAGGGGTCTTAATAGGTCAGCTGGTGAGATTCTTTGCTTGAGGCACAGCCAGCTGCAACTCATCTATCTCTACAGACTTTTGGCTAATTTGTTCTAAAACAAACCAACCGTGCCCACGCCCGTGCCCCCCCCCCAACATACATAAAACCCTCCTTCAAGATAGCCTCCTCTTCTGCTTCACCATCCCAACTGATATTAAGGAAAATCATAAAGTCTGAACTCCCTCATTACAAGTAAAGTGACTTCCTGCCCAGTCTGCATCACAGCTACAGTCTTCTAGAAGTACATTGCTGCACATCCTTGAAGACCATGAAGTTCTTTCTTCCATCTTTTCTTCTTCAAGCTACACAGTCCTAGTTCTTCTCATCCTTCCTCCCACACCATATTTCTAAAGACCTTAATCATTTCTGTTGCTTTCCTAGATACTCTCTTGTTTGCGCACATCCTTCTCCAAGGGTTGCATCTACATCTGAGCCTGGTCCTTCAGCAACACCTCATCTGTGTCAAGCAGAGCACTAATTGCTTCCTGCACCTTAGAGGTGTCACTCCTCATACACAAGGCTTGCCTCGTGTTTTCCTCCTCTCCAGCAGAGCACTAATTCATTCTGCTTACAACCCCTGGTAATACCAACATTCTCCCCTGCCCTGCCTAGCCAGGGTCTCCTTATCAGACAGGAGCCCTTCCGAGTACAGCTTGTCAACCTGTTGTGGGTCCACCTGAGGGATGCTTCCTATCTCCCACCCATTGACGGTTTGTTTATGAGGCTGACACTTGGGTCAGTGACACAGACTGACTTAAGTCAAGATCTATCACATCCATCGCCCCCGCTCAGCCAGTAGGCAAGCCATCCTTCCAGGCAAGGGCGTTGATCAACTTGACAAGATACGTTCCAGACAAACGCATGCTGATGGATTTTTAATCAGCATATTCTCCCACCTCCTTAACAGGATAAACACTAACTGCTTAACTGTTTATTTCAGTTTATTTAGACAGGCTGGTTGTAGTCCTATTCTTCCTCCTCATATTTCAAGGGATCAAACCTTGGCATCTCCCTCCACTAGATGTTCTCTAAGGTGGCTACTCACCGTGCAAAAGTTGCCTTTGTTTATTCTTTAAGTAGTTTCAGGGAAATTTCATGAGGCTTTGCCCACATCTAATTTACGTAACTCATCGTGTAACCTGTTCTTACTTGTGCTTAGATTCACTTTTTAAAATTAACTCCTTTAAGTACCTTGTCACTCCTGACCTTCTTTGCAAGGTGAAGATGGAGTTCTTACTGTCACATTTTATTTGTTCCTCTTTTCCAAGTAGCCAGGCACCAATTCCTTTTTCTATCCAATAGCTGCATTGGCTCCTTCTGCCCTAGCTAGGAGCTCACACTGAGTTTCGCATCCACCACAAATCCAGTTCCTTCCTCACAGATTTATAACTGCACGACTCATGCCAACTCAGGCTGCCTTTTCTGTGTTGTGAGTAATACCGAGCCCCTGGGCCACTACCGCAGTTCAGCTGACACACAATAATTCATTTCCAGGTCTATGCCTCAAGTGAAGACAAGAGTCCAGCAAAACCAAATCACCAACTTGCATACACAATCATCCCAGGGATGATGTCAGCTTTACCAGCATTACCTGAGAGCCTCCAGAGTCCAGTGGTTTCACACAAAGGGAGTCTAGAACATATACACAGGGAGTTGAGGGGTGGAGCCCTTTTAAGATCTTCCTTGGGACCCCAAAAGCTCTAAATTTTTGGCTCAAGAGCCCAAGTATCCTAAGGTCAGCTGCAGAGAACTCCCCAGCCTGTGTCACTGCCAGGCTCCCTCTGACTTCCAAGCAGAAGACATCATATGTTGATAATTATTTCAAGCAGGAGACGGGCCTGCTTCCATCTGAGTTTTCTCTAAGGAAAAAAAATCATTGTCTCGCCTCCTGGCTTTGAAGGGACCGGAGCCAGAGACTACTAAAGGCCCCTATTTAATTAGCAAAAGCAGGGCCAGGCCAACACACAACTCTCCTACTAAATGCACTCTCATAAGAAATTCCACTTAAGAGTAGCACCCTGCCCCTGACCCACGCCAGCAACACATCAGGAGACAGTGGGATGCTCTTAAGGGAGCCTGTCAGAGCTGCGCTTCCATGCAGGTCAATAGGAGACAGCACAACACATCCCCACAAACACCACCATGAGGCCTCCCTGTTGGCATGACAGAGCCAGAGGTCACATCACTGGCAGCAGCTGGCTGTCTGCAGGGCAATGTTCTGCACGGAGCTGGGAGAAGAGACGTGCATGGACCCAGTGGGAGCATCCCTAGGGAAAGGGGTGTCAAAGCAAGCAACTGCTGCGCACACAGAATTACAGGGGTGCGGAGGGGATGAGTACACCCAACACTGGGACTCACAGGAGTAGTTCTGGGGACAGACAGTTCTTCTAGGGAGCAAAAGGCCATGGTCGAACAGGAGTGGCCTGCAGCAGCCACCCTTCCAGCCACAGAAAGGCAGAGAGGTTCTTTGGGTTGCTGCTCAGATGCAGCATGGTTTGTGGTGGTTCAGGAAAGCAATTGCAGAACGTACCGAAAACAGGCAGACATGAATCCTGCCTGCAGCTGCTTTCTCCTGGTGCTGATGCAATGTGCCACCTTTTGAATACACAGTCCCTTAAGAGATCCTTCTCCTTTCTTTAATGCAATAGCACAAACATCTTCCCAGATTGGGCCACACAAATGGGAACCTTCAAAACCTTGCCTTAAGCCAGACCTGTACTACCAACTGCCAGTTTCTCTGGGAAAAGCCAGCATGCATAACACAAGACCTCTCTCTCTTCCCAGCACAATAACCACGTGGACAGAAGCTGCTGGCATTGACAATTAGACCAAAGCACATAAAGTACGGGAGACCTTGCTCAAAAGATGCAGTAGGCTATGCCAAGCAGGATTCCCATCTTACCCACATAAGCTGTGTAACCACTGTAAGAGCCTGGCCTAAGGAGAGCACTGGGATACTGGGAAAGCATTCCCACTCCACCCCCTAGCTTTATGAGGGATGGAGAGGAAGGACTTGAAAGCAGAAGAGGGGGAACAGCAGGCAGGCAACACCAACATGCAAGAGCCATGGGGAGAACAGAAGTATCTCCAGCACTGCTCAGCAATCATGTGTCGGGAACGCGTAACGAGTGTGCAAAGAAAACCCTGTGACGGGCAGGGAGCATGGCGCAGGGAAGCATGGAGGAAATGTTCTGCATCTCATGCTTAGCAAGAGAGTCTTGGGCTTCCTGCAGCTAATCTGTATTTGGAGCAGAGGGCAGACACCCAGTTCCAAGCTGGAAGGACATGAAGCGAGAGGGCAGTGCCAACTGCAGGCTCAGAGAAAAGCCATTTCATACTGCAAGCCTTCGCTCTACAAGCTTGGCACCAGCGTCACGAACCTCGGCCTCTCTGTTGCAGAGTGCGTACACACATGCATGTTTCTTTTTCAGGCCTCGGTTTTTGTCCTTTCAACCAACTTTCTAGCCAATGTATCGAGCCTGCCCCACCAACTCACTCCCCTGAGCGAGACAGAGAGCTGTTGGCAGGATGAGGGCTACGGCCAGAGATGCCTTCTGAGGAGGCCACGCTCAAGGCAGTTCCTGCACACACCAACTCCCCATATGGCTGACAAGACAAGGACTCCTTCCCAGCAAGAGCCCGATCTGCACAGGGCACAGTAGAGAGGCTGAGGGCTTCAGTATCAGGCAGCAGGTGCTGCCACAATGAAGGCAAAGTTACCCTCAGAGAGGCCGGCTACCCCTCACCGCAGTCCTTCAAACCTAGAGCATCAAGACCAACACCACGCTTGAAGATCAAAGTGGCAGAGGGACGCAGCCCCACCCTCTCTCCCTGCCTGGAAACCTGGATTTGGGTTTCCAGCTCAGCCTGCAAGCAAACTCTGAGCTCTCCAGGCTCATTTCCAACAGGCACGGCTGCAGCCAGACCCCAAGCAGGACATCTGGGGCTGGAGGAACAGAGATGGCCGCAGGGCATGGATGTGAGCATCACCGCAAGCATGGCTCCTCAGCCTGCATTCACCCCAGCAACGGCCTGCTTGGTGGCTGGGCTGTCCCGGCAGCACTGGGATCACCGGTGGTCCCAGCGAGCCCCCGGCTGTACCTCTGGACTTCCACTCCTGCTGCCATTGAGGGGTGGGCGAGAGCAGCAGGGCCCCTTTGCACAGCCCGAAGTACACATCCAAAGCCCTC
The DNA here is from genome assembly GCF_000708025.1 of Charadrius vociferus. Lineage (NCBI taxonomy): Eukaryota > Metazoa > Chordata > Aves > Charadriiformes > Charadriidae > Charadrius > Charadrius vociferus. The sequence goes on along the minus strand of NW_009647419.1, from coordinate 3,903,196 downwards.
TCCTCATGGGTCATGTCAGGAAAATCCTGCCAAAACCTGAGTGGGCAAAGAAAAAAAAGAAAAAAGAAAAAGACTCTCTGCGGTGCTTGTAGCTGTCATGGGTGAAAGCAGGCAGGTCTACAGAAAGGTGCTCGCTTCCCACTCACTCAGCCCAGAGATGGGCTCTGGCGAGCCAGGAGAGCAGGAGACAGGTCTACTGAGACCAGACACAAGTGAACCTTCCTCTGAATCATGCAGCATCCCAGATGCCACAATGACCCATTCGAGGCTCCGCTTTTCCCCCCCACAAGATGCCTCCTGAGCCATCAGGCAAGACCTGGGACCCTGCAGAGCCAGTTCAGGCAGTAGCAAACCTGCCCCTTTGCTTCAGGCTCCTTGTGCAAGAGCCAGCATGGAGAACAGGCAGTAGGCTGGCACACCGTCTGCTTGCCGCAGGAGCCACCAGGCAGGGGGAAGGCTGCCGGAGGGCAGCGGGGGCTGCTGGGCAAGCTCTCACTGACAGGAAGGAGGTAAGGCAGGAGCAGCCTGAGGTACTCCCACCAAGGATTGCTCCCCCTTCTCCTTGGCTCCCACCCCCTTGGATAGCAGCTGGTACATTAAAAAAACCTTAACAGTGCTGTCATTCAAGGACACGGAGACAATCTCCATTTTCCAAACATCCCCATCATCTTGTCTCATCTCTGCACCACAAAAAGCCCCGGGGAAGATCTGGCCCCAGCCTCCAGCAAGACCTATCATCCCTGCCTCCTGTTAACCCACTGCGGAGCTCTCAAGATGCTTTGATATGCAAATCAGCCACAGGGTCCATAACCAGCACCGTCTGCTATTAACATCGCGCGCACGGAGTATCCTACGCCCAGGGCCTCCTCCGGCACAAAGCAGGCACCCCACGGCTGCGCAAGCTTCACGTCAGACAGCGCAGGTCCCGACTGTCTTTCCTGGGAGCGGGAGGTGCCGCCCACAGAGCCCGCTGGTCCCCAGCATACAGCGTCACCCTGGCCACAAGGATGGAGACGAGGCGCTTACAAGACAGGACACGGGCTGGGGTCACACCTCGGTATAGATGGGGAGGGTGACAGAGGAGCCGCCAGCAGGACGCTGCGGGGCTTCCCGTGACCCGAGGCACTCCAGCTGCCCTGGGCTAAAGGAAAGTATAATTAGCCAAGGACAAAAAGCAGGCCCTCAGCACTACCAGCTCTCAGGCTTTAATTGCATATCTCACTCTACCTGGGATTTTCTCAAAGTCCTAGTTCCCAGAATGAAGTGATTTCATGAGGGTATTTTATTTTTTCCCACAAAAATTTGTCAACTTCCCCCCCAGCAAGTTCCTAGCCCATTTTATTGCTGAAGGAAGCTAAAAATTATGACCAAGGATATTTTAAAAGCCCAGAAGGAAAAAAACCCGAACAAACAAGAAGCAAAACACTCAATATTTTTCTTTTTTTTTTTTTGGTCCAATTCATTACTTCAGGACATTTCGGGACAGTTGCACCATGCTCCGGTCAAAGGGGAAAAAAAAATGGAGCATTTGCAAAGCCTCAGGGCAATGCCTTCTTGACAAGAAAACCGACACCCTCACAAAATACAGTAGCTTCAGTTCCTTCCAAGGTTACCAAAGACAGGAACAGACAAAAATAGAGCAAACTTAGTGCAACAAAACACACTCGTGAGCCAAACCAGAGTCTATTCCCAACCCCCCCAAAGGCATCTTCTTTCATGTTTATCTTGCTCCTATGCTATCCAGGTGAAGACTGCACAAAGGACTTTTCTGCCTCTAAAGACAACATATTCCTATCACTAAAAGGCTCGAGATGAACAGGGCCTTTCCTAGGTAGACACCAGCTAATTGCAGTCATTAGAAGCAACATCTTTAATGCTTTGCTATTTCTGGTTTCAAGGGAGTCCTCCTGGAGCCGGTTACAAACTGAGTGGTTGGCTTTCCGCTTTCTCTGAAGCATTAAGAAAACAAAAGGCTATTAGGGACTGTACAGTATGGGTGTTTGGAGGGGAAGGGTACCGGTCCCCGCAGTGCACATGCGAAGTCTTTGTCCCATGCGTGGGTGGGGCATCTGCAGGACCATTCAAGAGGCACCTGTGCCACGCAACCCTTCAGTGGCTGCTAATGGGATGCTCTTCCTACAGCCCGTGGCCTTCCATGAGTGCTTACTCCAGAGGATGACACGATGGAGCAGGACATTTCCACAGTAACAGACAAATATGGGGGACAGGGGGAGGGACTAGGCTCGTGGACTATGCACAATTAAATTAGCTCACCCTGAGCGTGCACCGATCAGCCTTTTGTTTCCAACTCCTGCTGTTGAGGGAAGGGTGAGGGAGGGAGGTGCCCAGAATCCCAAATTCCCTAAACACCTGGTCTCCATCCAGCTGAGAGCTATCAAACCTGCTACGGGCACCAGGCTGGCTGCAGCCACGTCACAGATTTTTGGCGTGATGCCTCCAAGCAGGTAGCTACATACAGACATCCAGGGCGCACTCCAGGACAGGAGGAAGGAATAACCATGGTTTGCTGATTTGGAGGGGTCGGCGACCAAGGCAAGAGCAGAAAGGGACGGTTTGGTTACATGACCGTGGACACAAGCCCCATCTAATAGCTCTTTGCTAAGTTCACCGGGGTACCGAGGGCCAGGGCGACATCGCGGCCCGCTGTTCCCAGCCCCGAAACACCCCCCCGGCCTCCCCGCTGCCCTCCCTCCCAGCGATGCCCGGAGGAGAGGGGAAAAGAGGAGGACGAGCGGCTCTCCCGCCACCCCGCACCCACAAAAAGCGGCCTCGGCACCTCCGGCGGCGCTGGCAGGGTAGACGGCCGTCCGGCCCTATCC
>NW_009647419.1:3890361-3899437 GCF_000708025.1 Charadrius vociferus | reverse complement strand
CGGGACTGCCGGCTTTCCCCCGTGAACCGGCGCTGGGCCCTCGCGTGGCTGAGTCGCTCGGGGCGCGGGCGGTCCCCTCGGCCTCCCGGGGCGGGGGGGGGAGCGGAGCCGCGGGGCCTGTGCGAGCAGCCTGTCGGGCCTGGGCTATCTCGGTCCTCCCTTACCCCGGGTACCGCCCTGCTGCCCGTCTCTTATAGGGAGGCGTTTGCCGGTGTCCCTGATGCTCTGTGCGCAGGGCCTGAAACGCCTAAACGCTGAACATGGGTGGCTGCTCTAAAAAGACTGAGAAACGCTGGCCCCGGAGACGGCAGGGGGGGCGAGTTGGAGTGGCACGCAGCAGGGCAGATGGTTGTGAGCTCTTGCAAAAGCAGCTGGGAGACAGAGCCTGGACTGTGCAGAGCCTCGAGTCTTTCTTTGTGTTGCCTGCGCACAGGGTACTGCAGGTGGGGAGACGGGCAGCATCTCACCTCTCTGACAGACGGCACCCCCTGGTCCCGCTGTGCTTCAGCTGGTGCCCTCGCAGTCTGGCCTGGGGGAGGAGGAAAAGACGGAGTCTATTCTGATACTCTTGCACATGTATCCTTCAGAGCATTTCTTTGCTTCAGAATTCATGTGGGGCTGTGCTGCCACGATTAGGCTTGTGTGGGTATGAGTAGTCATGCAGCAAAGTTGGACCAAAATTCCTGTGTCCTGACAAGTATGGCATTTAGTTGTGTGTCATGGGGACTCAGGAAGTGTGGGCGCCAGTCTGTGCTTTGCTGGTTATTCTCCAAAAAACTCCTTTGGAGGTCCAGTGAGTAAGGGGAGGCAATTTGGGGAAGAAGACTGCGTGACAGGTTTCTTACAAGTGTGAAAAAGTTACTCCTAAGAAGAGCAGGCAGCTAGCCCTTGTGAAACCAAGACGCAGATGTTCATCTGAGCTGCATTCACTTGCCTGGTTCGAAAGTTCCGCAAGCTTACCCAGGAGGGTCTTGTTTGGAAGGAGAGAAACTGAGTTAAGGGAGGGTTTGGGGTGAGAAGCAAGGCTTATTCCAGAAAAGCTGCAGGTAGCTGTGTGCTGCCTTGTGGCATGAATATGCCTTTGTCTCCAGGTTAGGTTTCTCTTAAGCCTGAATTCTGTCTGTATTATCCTTTTCTGTTGTAGCTTTATCAGGAAGTCCTGGAGCCACTGTCGTTCTTTGTTCTGTAAACAACTAGCCTAGGTCAGCGGTTCCTGACTTTGTTTTTTATGGTTGAGCCACAGCTCCCCACCTTCTCTTCCTTCTCGCTTGTGTCCTTCTCCCTGCCGCAGCCCCCCTTCTCTCCCCAGCGCGGTTACTGCTATCTGGTTTCTGATTGCACCTTGCTGGTTGGGACCAGGTCAGGGCTGGGAACAGTCTTGTGGGTTGCCACCTATTGTCCTGTTCCTGAGACCTCAATACTTTTAGAAATAGTAAAGATACATTATAGAGGTGATAGCAGCGTTAAGTTATGGAAGTGTGAGCAGTTGTCTGAATTGACATGTAATTCCAGAAGGCAAAGACGGGGAGCTCGCTTGCTGGGCTTCAACTCCAGCCCCACAGACCATACCAAAGCAGAGCTTTTGGGGTTAGGTACTTGCTTTACCGCTCCTTTCCTTTGACTTCACACAGGAAGTTGTCCTCTCTGTAGCTTTTCTGCTGGTGTACTGGTAAATAGTCTCTTCCTATTTTAGTACGGTGCTGTGAATATATAGAATGGCTTAAGGTGCTCAGATACTTGAACAATAAGGGCTATAAGTACCTTAGCATTGGGACTTCTGGAAACTTAAAATGTCAAAAGTAAGTTTTCCGTTAAAAGTATTCAACTCTTTTTTTTATCTGCCTTTCCTGATTGTGATCTGGAAAATGAAGCTAGCATGTTTTGCTTCAAAATTGTTAACAGATGCACCTGTAATGTGTTTCTGTCGGTAACTTGGATCAATAAATATCCTGTTTGATAGCTAATCCTATTCATAAATGGAATTGGAAGAGGCTTAATTCCTCTTTGTGAATCCTGGCCTTTCTGTCTGTCATTAATGTAAAACCAATTATGTCTGGGTAATGAATATCTTGTGTATTTTTAACACACACAAGCCCTTAATCACATCGTTTCCTTTATGAGGAGAGCTGTGAATGGATTGAGTCCCGTAGTCACAGTTGGCTCTTGTAGCTCACCCTGGCAGACGGTCTATAAATAAACCTGCAGTGGCAGAGTAGGGGTTTAGGTATTTGCATCGCGCATATTGTCTTGCTTTTATTTCCTGTGTTTTAATGATGGATGACAGATGCAGTTCAAATCTTTGTGGTGCTTGGAGCATGTCTATTTTGGTTGCTTAGAAGAATAAAGGGGATGTTGGCCCCAACTGTTTGATTGTGCAGATCAGGTTACTACTATTAAAGTGAAGAATATTTTTCCCTGTTTTATTTTGTACATTTGACAGCAGACTTTGGGTAGTAGGCCTCAGCATTTGCTTTGCAACATCCATGGGTTTTCCCTGGGGCCTGTTCGTTTGGATGAGTTATTAGCGGAAAGAAGGAAAAGAAATAGCTGCATGATTGTGGAACTACAGATCTTGGGAATATTGGGAACAGGTGTCATTTCCAAAACTTGTGATTAAAAGGAAAGTAATACTGGATTGCTAGGTAACAGCACTATTTAAAAGTATGTTTATTCTAAGATGCAGGCAGGGTAAGAACAGCACCTTGACTGGTTTTTAGGTGATGAAAACTTGGTCAGAGCCATTGCACTGGCCTCTTGAGTGTTCAGATGCAGACCTTTTTAGTGCTCCCATGGCTGTGTTTATAGTGCACATTCATGCAGATCATTCTTGTGAAGCTGTATTTTTTCTGAAACAAAAGAGAACTTTTTCCTGTCCAAATCTCTCGGTGTTTCTCCGAAGATACTGTCACAATATGTCTGGGTTGGCAGTGAAGGAGAAGTCCCAGTCTTGTGTTTTGCCACATTCCGTCGCACCAGGATTCATGTGGCCACAGGATGAGTTGGATCAGGGAACTGATGTAGCCAAAAACTGTGACTGATTTACATGAATGCTAGAGCCAGCATAAGGGAGGTCATGGCAATGTGTGTTGGGGGGACACAGGGCTTGCTTTCTTGGTACTGTGTGCCCTGGTGCTGGTTCGAAGTGAGCATGTAATCCTGTCTTCCTTATCTGGAAGATGTCCTTGCCTTGTATCAGCTCCTTGAGGTGGTCTACTTGCGTGTTTGCATGCATTTGACGAAAATATTGTATGTGGCCCGCTTCTCTTAGCTGGCATGAAATTTTCTAGAACTCCTTCAAAAACCACTCAAGATTGCAGTAAATACAAGTTAGTTCTTTAATCTCAAGAGAAAATGGTGAAGGTGGTAGCTTTAGTATGGCACTTGAAAATGGTGCAGTGGCTAAATAACTTCCAGAGGTTTATAACTGGTGAAGAGTTCCTTTGTCGTGCGGTGCTGGAATTTGATGTCGGTCTGTTGCATTGAGTGGGGTATAGCTGAAGGGCCCTCAAGAAGGGAGTGTTTGCTGCAGCAGGCTATCGCATGCTCAGACTTACTCAGTGAAATAGAAATTGGGTCATTTTTGTAAATATTTGATTAACAGACTCCTTCACCCTTTCTGAATCTTATTCTGAAGTCAGTCTGAGGTCTGTGCTAATTTTTACCTGATATGTGGAGTGAAGCAAAGTGTCTCTATGATTCTGGTTTTAAAAAATTAGTCTCTCTTACCATGAGATAGAGGCACTGCTAGAATTTAGGGGCAGTAGGGTAGGAGCTGGGACAGAGGTTGCTCTGCATGGTTCTTTGCTTTGCTACAGCTATGTGTGGCCTGTGCTGTATCAATAGTTGACTTTGTGTTGGGCCCTTCATTTTAGAATAGTGTCTGTTTAAATACTGCTCTTGGCTAGCATGAACAACTTGGAAATTAATCCTGCTTGAGCAGGAGATTGGACTAGATGACCTCCAAAAGTCCCTTCCAAGATAATTCCTTGGTCAGGAGTGTATTAATGACTAAGTACTAAGCAGCATTGGTGTTTTGCCTGTCCAGGGTATTGTAGGGTGCACTCCTGTGTCAGTCGGGCAATTCTGGCAGCAGGCTTCTGGGAATTCCTGCAAATTTTCCTGTGCTTGAGAGTTATGCGCATATTCTTCCAATAAAACTCCAAGCACTGAAACCTCTTCAGAGGCAACCCTGGGGGAGCCACCTTCAGATGCATAGTCGGGTCATGTGCGATCCCCGTGTCTGTGCTAAGTGCAGCCTCCTCTGAGCCTTTTTAAGGCCTGCAGGTATGAGGCAACATCAGCGCTGGGAAGGAGAGAGGTGCCGGCTGTGCCGGGGCCAATGGCTGTCATCGCTTTATAGCGGCTCTTCAACTTTGGCACTGACTCGGAGCATTTCTGTGGCGGCACCCAGCGTGACAGAGTGAGTGGCCTTTGGAGTTTAGGTTAGTAATTAGCTGCTCCACAGAGGGGGAAACTGAGGGTGGAGGAGATCAAGCACTCTGTTCACAGCTGCAGAGGGAGCAAGTCAGGAGTGGGTCTGGTTGAGGAGCGCCTGGAGACAGACACAAACTATTGGCTACTCATTTCTAGAAGGGAAGGTGACATGTTATGACAGTTGAAAATGTGATTCACTCTTCATGAACCCACTTGCACACTTGCATGCTGTACTCCATGCCACAGGTGCATTCTTCTCTTCTCTCCACTCTGAACCTTCCTGGTAATTGGAAGCATTCCCCCTCTGTTTACTTAGTTGCTAACAGGATGCTTCATACCAAATAATCAATCATACGAAGTTTCTTAGCTCATGACACATCTTAATGTGCCGAGGAATAATTCTTAGCAAAGAAGGGGGTACTGAGTCATCTGGAAAAATAAACAATCCTTGGACACTTAACGCTGTTGATGCCTCTGCTGGTAGTTTTGTAACTTCAAACCTTCACTGCTGCCAGAGGGTAGAAACGAACGGTGACTCCTCCCAGGAGCGGGAAGTGAGTTCAGAGTTTAGGCAGTGCTTTAGGACTCTGACAGGTGGCCTTGAGCACATCTAGCTATGCTGGTCCTGATGCTGCTGTCCCTCTGACAGCAGGCAGAGCATGCGCCTGTGCCTGCTGTGCCACGAGCCAGCAGACATCTCCTATCGGTCTTATGTTGCGGTGAGGATGAGCAGGCCCATCCTCTCCTGCTGCCAGGGCCATCGTGCCTGCTAGGGGAAGAGAGCCAGACTCCCTGGGAAGCAATCGTCAAACGCAACAGAGAGGCTGACTCGCTTCTTCTTGTTTGGGTTTTCTAGAAGGATCCAAAACCTCGGTGTGATTCTGGAGGAAGTAGGAGCAGTATTACCTACTGGGTTTGAGTTTCACACAGGGAAACAGTACACCGAAGTGCAGAACGGGACACAGGCTGTCCTCCCTGCCAACTCAGAGTATGGGCTTACAGCAAGGCAACGTAGCTGAACTTGCTTAGAAACCCTAGCAGCAGCAAGGCCTGCATAATTGGACCTTGATTGCCAGCAGCACTGTAAATACTGTAGGGCCTTCTTTTCATTAGGATCACACAGCTAGGTAAGGAGCTATGGCAAAACCACAGCCTTCTTGGAATCTCATTTCAGAGAGGGGACAGTGCAGATAAGCTCTGAAGAGTAGCTCTGAACTCACTTGGAGATCTACCCCACTGAAAAGCAGCCTTGTTTAGCAAATCAATGTAAGCTTTGGCTGTTGCTGATACCTTCCAAACCTGCCTGTATGACATACAGAATGGTTTGCCACGTGTCACCTGCTTTGCTCAGGGAGCGCTGCTACAAAATTGCTGTGGTGCACATCTCCAGTGGTTCTCATTTTGCTGTCAGGTAACGCTTGCTCTGTAGTGCAACTGCAAACCCTAAAAATTACATACATCCCCAAGTAAGCAAACACACAGGGCAAAAATAAAAACAAAGAGAAGATTTGGCCTGGGCTTTACTTGGTTGTAGTAAGTACAGCTGTGGCATTGTCTGTTGGAAGGCTCTGTGGGTATTTTTTTTTTCTCCCTAGAGAAGTTAGGTCAGCTTTGGTTTTAAAAAAAAAATTAAGAAAATGGCTTTACAACGTACTGCTACGATTTGGCCCTAAGCTCATCAGAGCTGGCAAAGGGAGATAAGAGGTCAATGTATTTTTAATGTTTACTTTAGATAGGAGAGAAGCGGTGTATGTGTTGGTTCCACTGCCAAGGTCTAAGCAAGCAGTGTCACGCAGTGGTAGTTGCAGTCAGATGGAAGGTCTTAGCTCTGCCGAAGCTGGCCTGAAAAAGGACTTACTCTAGGTCCGTGTTGTTTTCTCCCTTCACTTGGATCTGCCAGCGTAGCTACCTGGGTCATCACTCCCTAACTGATGTCTGGCAAAATGATCCGGCTTCAGGCAATCCTTTGCGATTGTGAGTACAATCTGGTCCCCATTGGTTTGACAGAATGAGGTTAGGGAACTGCTGCAGATGCAGTCAGGGAGGAGGGTGGTGGTAAACGCAGAGGTTAACCTTGCAACCCAGCTCTGCTGCAGTTGGAGTGGTGTTTTGGTTTGGGTTGAGCGAGCACCATAAAGTTACAGGGAATTGTTTCATAAAGTTACAGGGAACTGTTTCATCTGGGCAGCCCCATCAGAGTGAGATTGGCAGAGGTGTGATTCTGGTCTCTAAACATGGGCTGCTGAACGCCTTTGTGTATGCTGAAGGGGAGCGTGCCCTTACCAGGAGTGTTTTGCTTTGCTTCTTTGGCCAAACTGTTTCTTGAAGCTCTGATGCTAGTCTGCAGAGTATCTCTGGCTTTTTGCTTGGTTTTATAGGTAACATTGGTAGCTTTTACTGGTCACTGCGGCCTCTAAATTGGTTCACATCCAAAATTCTCAAACCTGCTTGTTACATGGTTCATTCACAGTGCATGCAGAAGGGCCCTTACCTCTGTGTGCAGGAAACTGCAGTGCAGTGATACCGAGTTCAGCTTTGTAGTATACGCATCAGAATTATATTGTCTGCTGAATTCAGGCAGGGGTTGTTGATCTGCTTTGTAGCATGCTGCAGATGCTGTTACCGCTCTGTGTGATGTGGATTGCAGCTTTGGAAGAGGTGCTGAGGCTCTGCTGTGTGATTCATATAAGGGAAAGGAAGCAAAACAAATTCTGTCCGTTCTCCAGAGGTCCTAATTCTCTTATTTCTTACACAGGGCGGGCTACCAGAATCCAAATGGCTCTCTTGAGTGCACGATTGGGTTTATCCTTAACCCATCTGAACAGCACAGCGATCCAGCGATACTTCAGGTAATTTTCAAATCCTGGTTTAGCTTTTGTTTTCTTGGGAGAATTTCCTGATTGAAAGAGATGCTGTTAAGTAGGTCAAGTATAAGATACAGTATTTCTAATTCAAAAAGGATAATATAATAAAACAAAATCTCATAGTTGTCTCTTCACAGGTTGTAAAGTGAGCCCAAACACAACAACAGATGCTAGGTTCCTGGCAGTCCCAAGTGTGGTCTGAACTCTGCGTTTTCGTGTGCTTGTAAGGAGGCTTTTAGGCCTTTGAGGGTGATGCAAGGGCCTGCAAGCAGTAGTTGAGAGTGCCTGTGTTTCTCAGCCAAGTCCAAAAAAGCAACAGACAGCCCCTGCTGATGTAAAGCGAATTAAATTATTCCAGAGTTTATCATTTCAGTTCTTTAGAACAAGACTAACCTGAAAAAGTATGGCCTTGTGTCTTAACAGTGTCCATTTTGTTATTTTCCTTGAGGTCCTTATTCCAGGCTCAAGGCATTTAAAGCTTCTTAAATTTATGGATCTTATGTTTTACAATGCCTTGCACAAAGTTTAGAGCCTAATCCCGCAATACACTCTATGTGGGTGTGGGGAATCTCTAGCATATCGCTCATTGAAGGGTCAGGGCTTCAGTTTATAGGGTGAGAATAGTCATTCCCATGACTGTGCTCTAAGAGAGGGGATTAAGACAATGTTCAGGGCTAGGTTGTGTGATAGTCCCAGGAGCTATGTCGAGGAGGTATCTAAGTCTTACTGTCTCTCTGTAAATGGGCTGCACGAGAGCATTGGCCAGTAGACATCTAAAGGATTTATAAACGCTGACAGCGAGAGGGAGGCCGTGTCCACAGAGGTGAGCAGTGCTATTGCAGGGCGTCAGCAGTCTTAACGGGAAAACCTTTCCTTTGTGGTGGGCCTGCTTTGGATGTGGTGGGGTTTTGCTCCAAGACTGGCAGAAATGAAGAAAGGAGGGGAACGAAAAAGTCCTGTGCGTGCAGTTACTCTTGCCTAGTGGTACCTGGGTAATCACACTTGTAGTTGTTTGCTGCTGCTGTGTTGCGGACTTGGTCCCACGTAGGTTTCCCCTTCTCCTTCCTGTGACAGTGCTCTTGTCCCTTTCCAGCTTCCTTCCTCCCGCCTTCCCTGCTGTGCAGCCACAGCCTGGCGAGCGAAGTATAGACAGCGTGGTATGTCACAGTCCCTGCCAAAGGATGGGATGGGAGAGGGTGGCTGGTTGCACTCACTTGGTGAGTGACTTCTGAGAGAGGAGAGGTGTGTCTGCTTATAGGAGAAGTCTGGGGCAGGCCTCTGCTGTGGGAAAAAAGTCTTGGAAGGCAGCACTGGACCTCTGGAGCAGTTAGACTAACACAGACTGACCGAGCCGGCCTTCCCTTGCTGCATGTGAAAATGTCTGCTTCAGCTGATGTCCATCTATGGTGTGTTTGACATGCAGGGGATGGCTTGCTCTTCTTTTTAGGCAGCATTGCACATATGGGTCCTTCATCGTCAAGAAGGGGTGGTGGTCCCGGTTGGTCTTTCTTTACTGTACATGCTTCTGCTCTGCAAAACAAGGTTAGGTTGATTCCATATGATGTCTGTTTGAGTAGGTCATCTGACAGCAGCTTGGCTTCCCTGCCGCTGTCTGGCCAGCATGTTTCTAGTACCTTACTGCAAAGCAGTTGTTTAGCAGTAGAAAGGATCTTCCTGCTTTTCCGATGGTCTGTGTTTGGGCGTCCTTTGAAGAGAAGCAACAAATCACTTGAATTTGAGCTTACTGGCTTAAAGAATAGCCATTCCTGAAAAGGAGG
>NW_009647419.1:3886460-3890331 GCF_000708025.1 Charadrius vociferus | reverse complement strand
GATCTAGCAACTTTGTATCATGCAGTTTATTTCTGTTGTTTCTAACTGCTGATAATGCCACAGAGCAAAACGGATACAGAAGAGACTGTGTCTCTCTGGGTTTCTCCCACATGGGAAAGGTGGCGTTCCTTTAGATTTTAGTTGGTGCCAGCTTAGCCACAGCCACAGCAGGACCTCGGAGGTCTCACTGAGAGCAGACTAAGATGAGAGACCCTCATAGACTTCACTGAAAAGAAGATTGGTCAGAAAAAGTCCTTATTGTTGGGTACTATGTACAATATTGAAGGAGCCTGACTTGAGTCTTAGCTTCCTGTAGGCTGTTTGTGGCAGAAGCAAGCACATTTTTTCGCTTGTAAATTGAAGTTGAATGGAATCATCTGCAGTTGCTAAAAAGCCTAGTAAATGCAAGCCACTCTTCACACCATCTTTTAGTCGTGTTTCAGAGTAGAACGGTCGTTTTATGTTTGACATTTAGTGAAGAGTGTGCAAAGCCCAGAAGTAGCATCTGGCTTTCAAAGAGCACATTGAATGCAGTCAATGTGTCACCCGTATGGTATGTATTTGTTGCTGGCGCCTTCCGAGTGGTTTCTGTAATGACAAGATTCTGTGCTGGGTTTGCCCTCGCTCCCCAAGGGTTTTTGAGTAGATCTGTCTCTCATTCTTTCCTGTCCTTTGCTAGTATCACTGGAGCATGCCGAGCAATACAGAAACTCACCCGCGTGCGAGTGGTGGACAACAGCACCTTGGGGAACACACCATACCACCGACCACCAAAATGTATCCACGTGTATAACAAGACTGGAGTTGGCAAAGTAGGAGACAAGATACTTCTGGCTATCAAAGGAGAAAAGAAGAAGGCTTTGATTGTAGGGCACAAGATGCCTGGCCCCACCATGACGCCTAGATTTGATTCCAACAACGTGGTACTCATAGAAGACAACGGAAATCCAATAGGGACTAGAATAAAAACACCAATACCCTATATCTTGCGACAGAGAGAAGGAGAGTTCTCCAAAGTATTGGCCATTGCCCGCAACTTCGTATGAAAGCTAAGAAAGGTTTCTGGCAATCCTGTCTATATGCTTTCATACAGTATCTGTTCCTTGGTCCTTTTCTAGAAAATGGTGAAACGTGAAAAAGTTGAGTCATCAGGAATCTCTATCCCTGTTTAAGAATTACAAACAACTAGTTTAAATACCTTGTTTTTCTCCAAAATAAGGTTGATTTGTTCCGCAGAACTTCTGTAGTATGTTGGGGAAATGCTCCTTCACTCTTACTGCTCCGGTGGTGTTCATTTGGTCTCTAATCATTAAAATGAGAACATGAAAATCCTTCTTGTTTTGTACTGCTTATGCTCTCGTTTCCCTATTTCTGCCTCTCCTGGTTCCCCAAGGGCAAGACACAACGCACAGTCCCTGGCCCAGTGGCACTGTGGTCTACAAAATGGATTCACGTGTAATAGAGTAGGAGAGAGAATGAACTGTTGGTGCCTTGGGCACATTCAATAAAATGATTAATTTGTACGTCTTTGCCTGAGAGAAGTCTTCAGGAGGAATCAGAATTGGGAGAGCACGATGGCCTACAACTTTGGTGTTGTGTGGTTGAACAGGGTATGCCAGAGGTGAGGAAGCAGAGGTGGGAAGGGGAGGTGGATGGGGGTGAGTTTGAGATGCAGCCTATGCTCTCCACCTCACCCACCTCAGGAAATTGTGTTCTCTGAGTGATGCAAGGGCTGGGTTCAGATTGAAAGGTCCACAGAAAGAAGCTTTCTTTTGGACTGCTTTTCGGGACCACGTCAGACATTATCTGTGATGTCAGTTGGTGAGGCTGTTGTCCAGCCGTGCTTCTGAAGCTCGGGCACAGTAGTGGGCAACTGCTACTATATTGCTTTCAGGGCCAGCTGTGGTCCAGGAGCCAAACAGCTGCCTTTGTATGTAGCTGAGCAGTGAAGCTTGGTGCTTGTGGCAGGTAAAGGGACATTGGGGCAGAGCACTCCTACAAATAGCAGTGCTGGTAAAGAGGGTGCAGAGGAGACAGCCAGTGGGAGTCTGGCCAGCTTCAGGCCCCTGAGCTGACTCCTCGTGGGTCCGGTGGCAGTGGCAGTTGGCTGTGCCTTGTCCTTCCACCTCCCCTCCCTGTCTTGCTGGGAAAGCTCCTCACCTTGACCCTGTGTGAAGGTCTGAGGACTGCAGCGCTGAGCTATACCACGCTCCTGACAGGTTATCTGCCCCGTGCTCCCTGCTGTGGAATCCACATTGGCCATGGAAAAGGTGAGCCCTGGATCCCCTCATGCTCCATAACTCCAGGTAATGCAGATAAGACGGTACTTGCCTGCTGGCTTCCTGGGCTTCCGCTTGCTGACGTATCAGCGGAATGGACGCTTGCCTGGCTGATGTCAGTGTTTCCAGTCTATCTGAGTGCAGTTGACTTCCAGGAGGAACTTACCGTGCTTGGAGGTGATGTTTATGCCATCTTGCTAAGCAGGACGGTGAACAAACTCTTCGTGCCGGTCACAGCGATGAGCATGACTGTCCCCCCTCCCTGGGCTGGGGTTTGCCTCCATGTCACAGGGGCACAGAACGACCCGACTGCTCGGGCATTGTTCACCACCTTTTTTTCCCCTGATAGAATTTATTCCCGAATGAGCATGGGATGCTCTCGGGACTCCTTTCTTTTGGGAGGAGCACTGTTTTACCAGTGGCTTCGGGGGTCGGGGTGCGGGGGAGCGGCCCGGCCCTGGGAGGCCTCTGCCTGGCCTCGGCATCCTCCAGCGAGCCGGCCGGGCCCTCTAGCGGCTCCCTGCCGCCGGTTGGGGCCCTCCGCCATCCCGCATCCTGCCAAGCTTCAGGAGCGGAGTCGGGCTGGAGGCGTGAGACTCACTCAGCTCTGCTCCAGGTGAAGGGCTGGAGGGTACCGATCTACTCCAGTTGGGGTAAGGGGTGGAAAAGTCATCACTGTGCCCTGCCGTTAGCGGGTGAGTCTTCACAGCCCAGTTTAGGTGTGTTTTTTAGCTTTTTCAAAGCACATCCTAGTAACAGGCTGAAGTATTTCAAGTAAAACAAAAGGTATGTGTTTTTATGCGTATTTAGGGGAAGTGTTTGCGCCACTTAACAGCCCTGCGCTTACCCTTTAGAAAACCCTCTGCAGCCTTTGAAAGTCCCCTAACCCCAATAAACACATAAGCAAATACTTTTATAGTTTCTTCTTTTTTTTTTTTTTTTTTTTTTTTTGAGAAACAAATCATAAGCCAGTTGTTAGGTCGGTCATGCCCCTTCTGCAGACAGAAGGAGCTCAGTCATCCTCAGTGTAAATCCTTTTGAGAACAGAAGAGGAAGATGGCTTCCCCGTACATTGGGCCAGAAAATATACTTTCCAATGTCAGCTGTAGGAGGTATTTTGTTTCTTGTGCAAAGGCTGCAGGCACAGTGGAAGTAGGGTCCATCCCAAGCTGGAATACCTCAGTCCCAGCTAGCCTGGTTTGTAACTCATCTAAAGGGCTGCTTTCCTCTGAGGTTTTTGCTTGGCAACAGCTCCAGCCTTGAAGCGTCTCTCAGTAGGACCTGGGGGCCTGCAAACAATCCTTGTTTTTCTTGTCCTGACCATAAGGGCTATGAGTCCCTCATGGGATGCGCAGACCCCGCTGTTTGGATATTAAATATTTCACAGAATATTTGCTAATAACTTTCCAGCGTTGTGCTGGGGAAGAGGTCGTGGGGAGAGGGCACGAGAGGAAGCGGGCAAGACAATGCAGCATACTTGAGATTAAAATGTGAAGCGATGCTTTATTTTTAAGTAAACTGATATGTGGAACTAAATCCTTAACCTCGGAGCTTAATAAGCAGACATGCAGACAGCTAAGCTAAGCATATCC
>NW_009647419.1:3875985-3886388 GCF_000708025.1 Charadrius vociferus | reverse complement strand
GGTGCCGGCTCCAGGCTTGGCAAATCCCAAGCGCTGCCTGTAGCATCATGTCTCCGAGGGGAAAGGGCCCGGGCTCGTAGATGAGCCCGTAGCCTGCTCCCACCCATCCCGCTGAATTCGGCCTCGCTGTGGCTGTGGGATGGTTGGATCCTGACTGCCCCTGCGCTGCTCCGGCGGCGGAGCCCGCACAGGCAGGAGCAGATGGATGGCACCTTGCCAGCGGCCCCAGGCTGATGTAGGATCTCTGGGCTTTCTCTCTTTTCCTTCAAGCAGGCCCCATATTCCAGGTCCTCTCTTTTGTTTCGGCACAGCAGATAATACCTGCTTGTTCTCAATTCCAGGCTGGCCACCGCTCTGCTCTGGATGCGCCAGAGCCTTCTGAACAGCAAGGTGGTGGTGTCCTGGGAGCGGCTGCTGGGTTTCCTGGGCTCCGGCTTGAGGCATCCATCTTTGCGATCCCTCTGAGCCTGTCTGTGCTCTCTCCAAATGGGAGGCTTTTCCTCGTGCATCCATCCTGCTAGGAAATCAGATGTGATTTCCTCTGTGGGCAGCAGTTCTTGCAGGTCATTTTTCTTGAAGGATGGTTGCGAGCTGGTGGGATGACTCCATGAGGAGAGGGAAGAGAAACCAAAACACCACCTACCTCAGCTGCTGCCAGAAGGTCATTCTCTGCCCTGCTCCCTATTTGTGTTTATTATTCTGCCATTAACATGATTTTATATGGTAAATGGGAAAATTTCCCAGCGTGAGACGGTGCTTAGGAGGAATTCTCTCATCTCCTGTGCAGCTTCTGGGAGAGCTGCCACACGCTGCAGAGGGAAGAGGGCAGAGTCCTCCCAGGGTCTTCTCGCCCCGTTACAAATGTGCATCCCTGGTCAGCTCTGACTGGGTCCCTGTGTTAGTGTCCGTTCCCATGTGTTTGGATATATATAGGGTTTGCACCAGATGAAGATCCTGAGAGGGTGCCTGTTCCCCTCACGACTGTGGGGACTTTGTGCCCAAGCATTCTCCCATGGGAGGTTGGGGAGAGAGCTCTTTTTTTAGGGCATCCTGGAATGGGTAGGGAGAGATGGCCTTTGGGAAGATGCTTGCCCAGAAGAGACATATGGCCGGGCTCTCCGGCAAATGCCGGGGTCTGGAAAGAGACAGGCGAGCACTGGGGATTAGGTGGCCGTGAGAAGGGGTGTCCCTGAAAGGAAGTGGGCGAGACAGATTATCACAGAGGGATGCAGCGGGAAGCTGATGTCTTCCATCTGCTTGGAGACCGAGGCTGGGAGACAGGCGGCCCTGTCTTGTGGCCCTGCGCCAGCAGGGTGGATGGACCACAGAGCTGGGGGAGGCATCTAGTGACTCTGGGGGCTGGGAGGAGGAGGAGATGGACGAAACCCCGTCCGAACTGGGGGTGATGCAGCCAGAGGCCAGACTTTGGTCCAAAGTGAGCATTGCTTGGTTGGTGGGGGGTGAAGGCGGCGAGCTGCACATCCCAGAGTGGAAGGCTAGATGGCAATGTGGGCGTGATGGTGTGCCCAGCAGCCTGCCCCCACGATCCCCCGCGCCGCTCGGCGGGCCCCTAAGCCTGACTGACGCGACGGAGCCAAAATCTCCCTCTGTCAGCATGTTCCCCAGCCGCCGACCCGCAGCAGGGCAGCGGAGCCGCAGCCAGCGAGGAGGAAGAAGATGGAGACTGTGGGTCAACCAAGCCTGAACTGGTCCCTTGGGGAAAGACCCATTGAGAGCCAGGGAGCTCTGACTGGGGCTGAGCCCTGTCTCTGTGGAGGGGTGTTGAGTGGGCAGGGTTACACCTAACCCCCGTCCCATTTTGGGGAGAGTTAGCTGGGCTAGGGAAACCAATGGAAAGATGGGACTGCAAGTGGCACTGTGGCTCTCTTGGGAAGCCTGGAGCTGGGCCACTCTCCTGATGCAAAACATCCCCTCACAATGCATTGAACCCCCCCGCCAAGAGGTGGGTGCCAAATCCCCTTCACTGAGGGAGAGGCTTGCCAAGCCTCAGGCAGTGAGGGGGGGGTTAGCAGCCTAAGCAGCGTTTTCCACCCAGCCGCTGGCGGGGAGGCAGCGGGAGGACTCCACCGAGCCCTTCTGGTGAGGGTTATAATTTTTTTAGCAGTCTGCTTCTCTTCTGGATGTGGCTGTGCTGTTTAGCATCTGCATGACCCAGGGAGAGCAAAGAGGACCGGGAAACAGCTGGACCCAGTGACTCTCTTGTTTATATTCTGCAGCTACTGTTCGAGATATAGACGAGGGCAGGGGGAGAGCCTGCATCAGGGAGGTTAATACGAGCTGGACACTTGTACTGGGAAACCCTGAGGGGCTTGAGGGGGTGAAGAGCCGGGAATGAGAGGAGGAGGCTGGGGCTGGCACCGCTGCCAGGGCAGAGCCCCGAGGTCGAAGCTTACGTGGTCGCTGCCCAAAGGGCTCTCTCCGAGCGAGTTAGTACCGACTGCAGCCTTGTCAACTCGTTTTCTGAGTAGTTTCTCCTGTTCTCCAGCATAAGAAATGGGGTGGTGAGCGATACTGAACCTAGTCTTAATGCTGTTGCATAAATCAGTGGTGGAGCCTCAAGTGAGCCAGTGCATGCCGGGCTGGTCAGCTTATCTCAGAAGCTGTCAGAGGTAGAGGATGGGAATTTTCCTCGGCCTCTTGCAGATCCACCCTCTAACAAGCAAACAGAATTGGAAAGCTCAGGAATGTCTAGCCTGGAGAGAAGGAAGATTAATGAGGGCTCATGATAGAAGGAAAAAAAGAAGGATGGGGAGAAAGCACCATCAGGCGCATCCGTTCACCCTGTCTGAGAGTGCAATAGAGGTGACATTCAATCACACAGGCTGGCGGAGGAAATAAAATTAGCTTCTTTTCATTTTTCCTTTCACTCAAAGCACAAGTTGCCCCATGGAATTCATTGCTCCAGGGGACAAGCAAGTTTCACTGGTTAATACTGGCCAGGCTGGACGTGGCCTTGGGCAACCTGGTCTAGTTGGAGGTGTCCCTGCCCATGGCAGGGAGGTTGGAACTCGATAATCTTTAAGGTCCTTTCCAACCTAAACCATTCTATGATTCTATGATAACAGAACTCAAAATGAAGCTGGACGCTCACCTCCATGCCAGCTAGAGTGAGTGTGCTCAGTATGAATAGTACACGTGCCCTCCCCAAAAGGTTGGGAAGTGATGTGCCCGGTTATTGTGGTGTGGACACCAAAGACAGGCTGTCACTTGGGCTTCTGACATATGAGCTTGCTTTGAAAATGTCTGAATGCTGTAAACTCCGTGAACCTAATGTGGTTCTTTAAAAATAAACATGCAAGCCCTAAGATACAGCAGAGACCAAGACAGAGCTTGTGAAACAAATACAAGGTCATTCGGTATAAGATCATACCGCAGGCTCTTCCCTAACTCAAATGAGCTGCTCTTCATAGTTATGGCCTCACAGCACTTGAGTGTGGAGCTCAGGGGTGAGAGGGGCACTGGTGAGTATTCCCCAGGACCAAGGCCAGGACTTGGTGGTCCTGTTTGGTGAGGCTAGCCCTCTGCTTGCCTGGAGGCATGGCAGGGTGAGCTCTGCTGGCTGAAGGATTGCAGCTCTGCGAAGGCCTTGGTGGGCATCCTGTGTTGAGTACTGGGGTGCTTCCAGCGCCGACCTGCAGTAGCTGTACCCCAGGTTGTCTGTGGAGCATGGGGAGAGGAGCTGAAGCTGCATTCAGAGCCCACCAGCTGCTCTTTCTGCCACGATCTACCAGGGCAGGGCACAAAAAGGAATGAGCCAGGCTTGGGCCACCCCAAGGAAATTCTCATCTCCTACCCCTTGTATAGCAGTCCCCCCAGATGGGGGTGTCCTCGTACCAAACCCAAGGGCAATGCTTTGATGGGCTTCCTGACTGCTGCTCTAACTCCCCAGTATGAGTGTGGCTGACCTTCAGCCCTTGAGAGCTGAAAAATCCCAGGTATGGTAATGTCACCCTGTGACATCCACCCCTGGCCATAGAGGGCCATCACGGAGCTCACAACCAACAGTCATGCAGTCCAGACTCTGAACCAAACCTCCTCCTCTGATGGGACCCCAGTTGCAACCATGGCATCCCAGTGTGGCTCCTCTGGTTTCCTGTATTAGATGCATCTCTTGGAATCAAAGGATTTGTTGTTCTAGCTTGCGAGCTGACCCCAGAGGAGAGGAAAAAGCCCTTCTTCCCATTTCTGGGACAACATGATGAAGGGATTGGAAATCACAGTGGTGCCTTCTGGGGTCTGAAATGCAGAACATTTTGTGGGTTGGGAGAGCAGCAGTCGAGCATTAGGGGCAGTCTGCACTACTGGGGACCATGTTCCACCTCCTGCATGCGGGAGGTGGGAAGAGCTCAGGTGTTCCCTGACATTGGTCCTGGCAAGCCTGGTCCTGCTTACCTAAACAGGCACCCTGTGCTGGGCCAGGGGGGTGACCTACAGAGGGGTGAGTGATGCCTGACCCATGGTGCTGGCCCAGCAGCAGCTTCCTGGAGGCACTGATGAGAGCAGACCACTCTTGGTTCACTGGGGCTGGCAAAAGCTGAACAGACCAGAGCGGGTTTCTTCTCACCGTGCTTCATGCCATCCCAGGCCCTGCCGGCCCCCCCCGGGTGCTGTTGTGTCCTGACTTTCACACTTTGCTCCATGGTCTGGTCCAAGCTGCCTGGGATGCACAGGAGACTTCAGAAGATGGTACCCATCTCCAGTGCAGGAGGGGCTATTGCTTCTGCATGATGAGCTTTTGGGCTTTTGCATTTGTGCATGCCTGAAGCAGAGAAAATGGTTGTGTGCTGCCCAGTCACCTGAGCTTTGCTCCTGACCGTGTCTACGTTCCTGTTCAAAACAAGGCTCAAGATCCCCTGTGTGTGTCTGGAGGGTGGTGGGAAAGGCTCCAGTCCACTGATAGCACAAAACTCATCGCTCAGAGGGGTAGATAAAGTGAGGAGAGGAGGTGGTAGGATGGTAGATGTTATCTTTGCCCTTGCTTCCTGAGGTTGATGCTCGATTTTTGGCCCTTCTCCCGGAGGCCCTAGACAGCTCTAGGAAGCCTCGAGTCTGTGTTTCATGATGCTAACAGCAGTAAATAGGTGGTTTAACTGGCTTCTCAAGTCTGCCTTGCAGAGGAGGGGTGGGTCCCCAGGAGGTCTCACCTGCAGCGGGGTGAGCTGAGGACTTGGGGACCTACAGGGCATCAAACCCAGACCCATGGAGGCAATTCCCTCCTGGAGGCTTGGCAGGTCAGGCAGCAGGGCAGGGGACAGAGTGAAGCCAGGCAGGCCTCCTGCCTGCGAGAGAGGGTCTCCAAACACCCGTTGGGCTCTGCAGGGCAGGATCCATCCTTCCCTCGCTCCCTGGGCTCCCTTCACTGCTGGTGTCTCTGCTCAGCCTGCTCCCAGCAGCCTGCGTGGCTTGCTGGCAAACGCAGTGGCAAAAGCCTCTGCCAATGCAGAATGGTGGCTGGCAGGTAGGTGGCAGGTATCTTTTGTTTCTGCAGAAAGTTGAGCAAACCTTCAGACTTTTAAGAATAAAGAAATGCAGAGTTAATAGGCTGTCCCGTGCAAATTTTGGGTCACCTGAGGCGGGGTTGAACTCCCTTCTACAGCCTCCAGCTCCTCCTGTGTGGGGTGGTTGAAGGATGGGAAGAGAGCCTTGCCTAGATGGCATCACATGGGTAGGAGAGGGGCTGCAGGGAGAGGTCTTGCAAGTCAAGAGCGAAGGGGCTGCATAACCCGGGAGGCACATACTGTAGTTTTAGGGCAGGTGTGGGCTGATCTGGCTGCTGACAATTAGAGGGGACGCCATCCCATGAGACATGTGAGTTGGTGCAGGAGCTCTGTGCTTCCTGCGCTTCAGGAGCTGGGCTTTTACTGACTGAGAGGATCGCAGATCCCACTTGAATTCTGCCATAGCTCTGCTTTTTCCTGGGTGGGCTATGTGGGGTGGATAGGGGCTGTTTATCATGTCCGGCGATTACGGTTATGTAGTTTACAGTGGGGATGCTACTGTGACCCTTTAAACTGTGCTGTGCAGAACTGGACCAAGGATTTGTGTGGTCTTTGGGGAATGTCTGAAGTACAGACACGCTAAGAGAGGTGAAGATCAAAACCAGGCTGCATTTACGCTTCACAATCTGTCACTTTGTTATGGGAACTGAAACCACGGCAGGTGTTTAGTGGATTTTAGCATGTGAGTGAGGGCTGATGTTTGCCTTTCCTTCTCCACACACTCAAGCCATGCTCTGATGCTGGCGGGACAACCGTCCCATATGATTAACTGGTCTTTCCTATGCATCTCTCTCACCCCTGCTTTCGCCAGGCTGTGCCTCAAGCCCCCCCCCCCCCCCTTCCCTCCCCCCCCCACCCCCAGCCTACCCCCCCCCCCCCCATTCTCTCTCCCTCTGAATCAGCTGTATATAAGGGACTGTTCAGGCAAATAAGCCAAGTCTGATGGTTCCTATGCCCTCATCCTGAGATGCACTGAATTTCAAGACAGGCTAAGGAAGGGGGTGTACATTTCAGAGCGTGTTAAAGCACATATCTTAACCATGGGCTTTCTGGTCCCAGGGAGGGCAGAGGGAGGGCTGAGCTGCAGTTTGTGACCCCGCTGGTGTTGCAGACCTGGAGCAAGGTTCCCCTGGGGTTGGCTGACTCAGTTCCATACATGCCTGACACTGAGCGTGTGGGGTGGATAACTGAGCTGGGGGCAGCAATCTTCTCAGCCTGGGGGCTGACTTTGTTGGCCTGGCATCTCTAGGGTCAAGTGCTTACCCAGCGGTGTTAATGCAACACCACCTCGCTGACAACAGCCCCCAGTCCTGCCCAGGCTCTGCCTCCGAGCACTACTCCCTGGCCTGCCTTTTTAATTAAGCGGTGTTCTCCCCATCCAAATGTTTGAATGGGCTTTGGGTTGACTTTCTGCCAAGAATCAACCTGGCTCGGGTGCTGGCCACAGGGTGCTGAGACCTGGTGGGGCTGCGCAGCCTGTGGCTCTGCTGCATTGAGACGCCAAACCCACGCCAAAAGCCCCTGGTGCCATGCAGAAGGGTTAACAGTCCGCTCGCTCCCTCTCTGCTTCGGGGAGCTTTGTTCATTGGAGTATTAAATTCCACAGCTGTAAATAATCTGCAGCAGGAGAGATTATCAAGGCCTTGGGAAGAAGCAGCTTTTATTAATAAGATCAGTTCTCCCTGCAAAGTGTCACGTAGTCGCTCTCCACCCTTTCCTCACTGTCTCAGAAGGCATTGCAGAGGATCGGTGGCGTAGCTTCACCACCTCCATCCCGTGCCACCCATCCTCCTGCCACGCTCCCTCCGTCTCGCCGGCGCAGATCAGCACACACGTCTCTTCACAGCGACCCGCGGCGCAGGCTAGAAATGCTCCCCACACTGCCTGAAATATAATTGTGGACTCACATGGCCGGGCTGCCGCTAGCCAAGGCAGGGAGGTGGTGGGACACATCCTTGCTGGGACAGGAGCGTGGCACGGCTCGCTGGCACAACATGTGCTGGGTGCTGGGCTGGAGGCTGCTCCATCTCTGACTCCTGCCGGGGTACGACTGTGGGCAGGCACGTCACGGGGGGCCCAGTCGTTGCTTTCCACAGCTGTCCTAGGAGCAGAAAACAGGCCGGGTGGGTGCTGGGAGGGAGACACAATCCCGGTGATTCAGAGCCACGTGGTTTGGTGTCTGAGAGCTTTTTTTCCCAGAGCATCCTGGGAACCTCAGGCGAAGGGGGGAGGATCACAGATACCCAGGGTGGACCAGGCTCCAGCCGGGAGGTCAGCCTGAGAGAGGCTCTTTAGGATGGAAACAAGGGCTTGGCCCTCTCTCAAGCCTCCAAGTCCCTGGGGATCCCACACTTCTATGTGAGGAAAAATCTCCTTGCCTAATTCCTCCTCAAACCCTAGTCCTGCTCGTAAATAATTTCTGGTCTTCATAGCACATTCCCAGCAGTGATGGATCCCCTCTGCCACCAGAGCTGAGAGCATGATTTGCGCCTCACCAGGAAGGACATCAGACTTAGTGGTTGCTCCCACTTCCAGGAGGTGGCTGTGGCTGTTGCGGCTCCCCACCACGCTGCAATAACTCACCTGGTGCGGGGCACTGCTGAGCTTTAAGCTTTCTTTTCTGTCAGAGGTGGAGAGCGAGCGTGAGGCCCCCATACCCCCAGACATCCATAAGCAGCATACAGACATCCTTCTCCTCTGCTGGGAGAGGGATCGGTATCAGGGAGTAGCAAATGCTTTGAGTGTGGAGGAGAGAGTCCCCCAGTTTGCACCGGGCTTCCAGGGCACTGTAAGCATCGCCAGGAGCACCAGTCCCATGGTGAGGCCGCTAGGAAGCAAGCACCGGCTCATCCTGCCACATCTCACTTTCCTTGCAAAGCTGCCGCGTCCAGAGCTAACCCTGAGCAGGCACGTCTTCCCCCCCACATCGCTCACCCACCTCACTCCTCCTCCCCATATCCCCAAAGAAGCCTGTGTCCCGCTGACTAGAGCATCGCTTTTAATTAAAAAGGTTCCCCTGCGATGTGCTGTCTGAATGTCTTCGGTTTTCCCCGCTGGGCTCTGGCCAGAGGGACGTGCTGGGGCAGGGTATCACGTTGAAATCTCTCCGAACTGCAGCCAGTTTAGAGAATCACAGAATTACAGAATCACAGAATGGTCAGGGTTGGAAGGGACCTCTGGAGATCATCTAGTCCAACCCCCCTGCCAGAGCAGGGTCACCTACAGCAGGTTGCACAGGACGGCATCCAGGCGGGTTTTGAATGTCTTCAGAGTGGGAGACTCCACCACCTCTCTGGGCAGCCTGTTCCAGTGCTCTGCCACCCTCAAAGGAAAGAAGTTCCTCCTCATGTTAAGCCGGAACTTCCTATGTTCAAGTTTGTGCCTGTTACCTCTCGTCCTATCACTGGGCATCACTGAGAAAAGACTGTTCCCATCCCCCTGGCACCCTCCCTTTAAGTATTTATAAGTACTGATAAGATCCCCCCTCAGTCTTCTTTTCTCTAGACTAAAAAGACCCAAATGCCTCAGCCTTTCCTCGTAAGAAACTGAAGTCGGAGCAGAGCAAGCAGCTGAAAGCCGTACTGCTCCTCTGCCAACCGGCTCTATAGCATGCTCTGCCCCAAGCTCTGAAAAACGAGGAGCTTTGGCCGCCCAGCCAGGAGAAAGCCTGGGAATGAGAAATGGTGTCTCTTCCTGCAGAGGTGCGCAGGGCTGGGGATGCCCAGGGGAGGCTGTGAGTGCTGGGAGCACTACTGCAGGGTTAGGGGTCACCAGCTGCCTGGACACAGCTGATGTCCCTGCAGGAGAACCAAGCTGGCGGCCATGCTTAGCACTTGGTGGGATTTGGAGGTCTCTCTCCAGGGCCCCGTGAGGGTGGGACATTCATTGGGGTTTGTAAAACGGAGAAGGTAAGCAAGGATCCCCTCCTAAATGGAGACAAGCTTTTCCATGAAGGTTGCAGGGCTTCACGTGGGTACCTGGATGAGCACTTGGAGCAAGGGCTGCCTGCTCCATGGTGGCTAGTATCTCAAAGTACACACCTTCATCTGTGCTAGACCTGCCCCTTGTGTCCCAGCAGCTTTTCCAGGGATAAGGGCAGACCTCAGCTCTCCCTGCAAGGGGGGGATGCTGAGGGTCAGTAACTTCCCTGGGGCACCACGTGGAGCCATTCCTCCTGTTTCCCTGGGAAGGGTGAGTACCATCCCCATCCCCAGCTGCTGCTGGAGCTTCCCTGGGCTGGGGACCTGCTGTGTCGTGGTGTCTGGTGGTGCCTCAGACGTACTGCAGGGTCAGCTCTGAGCAGAGGGAACTGCTGGGGTGTTTTGACTCTTGCAGGAGTGTGTGACACTTGGCACAGACACCATGACGCGTGTTGGACATGCACCATACAGGGCCACTATGACCTTCACAGGTGGGTGCAGCAAACAGGCACCCCATGGTGCCACCCTGACTTCTGTGTTTTAGGGAGTGGAAATTCAGCCTTCTGGCAGGAGGTGAGCAAAGCCATGGAAGGGCAGGAGAAAGACCCTGCTGTGCAATGGGGAGGACTCTCTGAGGGGCTTGAAACCCAGATGGGTGTTCTTAGGGGCCTCTCCTCTGCCGGGGCATTATCATAGCAGCTCCTGCTGTCACGTGCTGCCTGTAGAGCAAGAGGTCTTGTGCGCTCCTATGAGTCCGGGGCACCAGCTAGCAGTAAATTGAAATTCTTTTCCTTCTGGACACGCTGAGCTGAATCCATGGGCACCTATGGAAACTGCCGGGACGCGTGTGTGCTGCTTTATTAAAGTATGCAGCATTTTTCCCCCGCGTGGCGGGCGGCAGCACTCAGGCACGCGTCTCGGTCTGCCATTTCTCCCCGCTCCTGTTAGCTTCGCTCTGCCCAAA
>NW_009647419.1:3874536-3875915 GCF_000708025.1 Charadrius vociferus | reverse complement strand
GCGGCCCCACGGTGGCAGGCGGGTGCCGGCCTTCCCACGCAGCACCCGCTCCGGACCCCTCGCTAACACCCGTGGGACCTCAAATCCAGTGGGGCCCGGGGAGGAAACCTTGGAAAATTGCAAATAATCGGCTGGATTCGCTAGAACCTATACCCCTGAGCGCGCCTTTCTATAGGGGAAGGATCCTTCTGCTCCTTTTCCTACGGCACGTAGGAAGGGTGGGAGGTTTTTTTTCAGGTGCGGTGTGATTTTTGCCTGGTCTTTCACAGTGTGGGGGGGAGGAGGAAGGAGGGGAGGTGGTCTCCTGGCGGGAGCATCCCAGGCGAGATGAGTTGTGCCGGGCCTCAGCCTCTCGCTGCGAAAGGCGGCGGAAGGCTGCCCTGTGAGGGGAACAAAGGGACTTGGATAGCGAGAGCGACACTTGCGAGCGGGGAGTGTTGTCGACACGGCTGCTGTTGCTTGGGGAAGAGAGCGCCTGAGTAGGGGTGTGGGGAGAGGCTGAGCTCGGGGTGTGTGTGTGTCCCCAGCAGGAAAATGGGATGGGGAGGTTTGTGCCTTTGGATGCCCCCGGAACGAGCGGGACCTTGAATTGAGTTCGATTGTGCCTCTCCTGGCTCTCTGCTTTGTGGCTGCAGCAGGGGGGTGTGTGTGTGTGTGTGTGGGAAACCCATTTTTCTGGCTGCATTTTCGTGGCAGAGGCGGGGGAGCCGGTGCTGAGAGAGGACGGGCTGGGGAGGATGCATCAGTAAGTGACGTGTGATGCTGGAGCGAGCAGTGGCCCAGCCTCGCTCAGGTGCAGCTCTCCGTGCTGTGCATCACGTACAGAGACGCCGTCTATCCTCCAGCTATTTACCGCCAGCTCATTTTGCAAACGCTGCACTCACAAGATTTTTTTTTTCCCCTCTCTCTCCCTCCCTCCCTCCCTCTCTCTGCTCCCTGTAGAGATGCTCAGACAGTGCTCCCCATTCAGCTTCAAGCATGAGGTCTCCCACCTGCACATGCGTTGCACACGCTGACCCGCCTGCAGGTTGTTCTGTTGGGCCCGTCCAAATTCACCCCCTTCGCCTTCTCCAGCTCCCCTGGGGCTTTAGTCTTGGTGGGGGGAGCTCTGGTGAACAAAGAGGGAGGCTGGTGCGAGCTGAGATGCTGCCAGGGGGGAAACTCAGCCAGGGAGCCCGCTGCTCCTGCTCGCCCACCCATGAACCCAGAGATCCAGCCCCGGCTGCCCCGCAGGGCTGCTCGCTTCCCACTGGGGTGGGGGATTGCCATCTTTGCTGCTCTGGGATAACCCTCCCTAGCGAAGGGAGGGAAGGAAGGAAGGAAGGAAGGAAGGAAGGAAGGAAGGAAGGAAGGAAGGAAGGAAGGAAGGAAGGAAGGAA
>NW_009647419.1:3868685-3870435 GCF_000708025.1 Charadrius vociferus | reverse complement strand
GCGAGGGGTGTGTGTGTGTGTGGGAAACCCATTTTTCTGGCTGCATTTTCGTGGCAGAGGCGGGGGAGCCGGTGCTGAGAGAGGACGGGCTGGGGAGGATGCATCAGTAAGTGACGTGTGATGCTGGAGCGAGCAGTGGCCCAGCCTCGCTCAGGTGCAGCTCTCCGTGCTGTGCATCACGTACAGAGACGCCGTCTATCCTCCAGCTATTTACCGCCAGCTCATTTTGCAAACGCTGCACTCACAAGATTTTTTTTTTCCCCTCTCTCTCCCTCCCTCCCTCCCTCTCTCTGCTCCCTGTAGAGATGCTCAGACAGTGCTCCCCATTCAGCTTCAAGCATGAGGTCTCCCACCTGCACATGCGTTGCACACGCTGACCCGCCTGCAGGTTGTTCTGTTGGGCCCGTCCAAATTCACCCCCTTCGCCTTCTCCAGCTCCCCTGGGGCTTTAGTCTTGGTGGGGGGAGCTCTGGTGAACAAAGAGGGAGGCTGGTGCGAGCTGAGATGCTGCCAGGGGGGAAACTCAGCCAGGGAGCCCGCTGCTCCTGCTCGCCCACCCATGAACCCAGAGATCCAGCCCCGGCTGCCCCGCAGGGCTGCTCGCTTCCCACTGGGGTGGGGGATTGCCATCTTTGCTGCTCTGGGATAACCCTCCCTAGCGAAGGGAGGGAAGGAAGGAAGGAAGGAAGGAAGGAAGGAAGGAAGGAAGGAAGGAAGGAAGGAAGGAAAAGAAAGGCATGGGGGATCAGGGAGGGTCTCCTGATATGAGGGAAGCTGGGGGGGAGACTTTATTCTTGTGGATGATAGTAAGGGATGTGGAATAAGACACAACCAGGGTTGTCCCATTGCATGCTTAGGAGGGGAGAATAAAATGCTGTAAGCAGAGGAGGGTAGGAGTCCAAGACCTCCCCAGTGGGGAACTGGAAATGGCTCGCCGGGCCTTCCCTCATGCCAAGTGAAAGGGGCTGCCCCTCAGCATCTCCTCCAGGAGGGGGCTGCTTGGCCCTGGGAGGGTTTCTTCCCGAGCAGGGACCACGGCTGATGGCTAACTCACCCTTCTCCTGGCGGGCAAGTCTACTTTCATCTTTTTTTTAAAGCCTCAGGCCCATGGCTCAGTTACAGGAGAAGCTGGGGTTTTATCTCCCTTATCTCCCCACACAGAGAGAGGACTTTGTGGTTTTAAGGAGGTGCTTGAAAACAGGAGCTGAGGGTTTTCCCAGGGGTGGGAGACCAGACAGCAAAGGTAGCAGACCGCTGCCTCTGCCGCCTCCGGATTTGTAGCTGCTTGGTCGGCGGCGGTGGGGCTGACTGCTCAGCTCTCGGCTGTGCTGCCAGGAGACCCCCCTCAAATACAGCTGAGTCAGGCCTGAGGCTGGGGTGAGGGGCTGGGCGGAAAGACCCCCAACTTGGCATTTAAGGGCAGGGACAGGGCCGCCTTTCTGCCCCGTGGGAAGTCTCACGGGGCCTTTGGGAGTGCTGCCGGGATGATAGCTGGCGATGGGGTCAGGGACCCACGGGCCGGGGGTGCCGGCGGGGCGGTGGGCTTGGGGTCGGGGAGTGCTGCCCGTGTGCCCATCGTGGCGGCGGGCTGGCCGTCACACGCTACGGTAGATGGCAGTGCCGCCCGGATTTTATGAATGGAGGCGGAGGAGGAGGAGGAGGAGAAGGAGGAGGGGAGGCAGATGGATGCGAGGAGGTGGTGATGGAGAAGAGGGGAGGGGAGGAAGCGGGGCGAGGGGTGTGTGTGTGA
>NW_009647419.1:3867584-3868378 GCF_000708025.1 Charadrius vociferus | reverse complement strand
GCGCCGGTCGTGCGCTGTTCCGTTGGGTTCCTGCCGTGCCCCAGTGATGCTCTCCGTGCACCCCTCGGAGAGCTTTCGGCAGCACCGGGGTGGGGGTGCTGGGCCGAGGGGGATGCGGGGGGTGTCTAGGAGCAGGCTGGGCTTTTTTTTGGGGGGGGGCCACAGCTGCCTCTTGCTGTCCACAAACTGCCTTCTCCCCACTGCCCGTTTCCATGCCCGGCCTCGCAAGGCAGCGCTGGGGCATCCTCCTCCCCTGCAGCTTCTTTGTGCCCCGAGGGATGTTCACAGCCCCCCATCCTGCTCCCCCATGACATGCCGCTTGCATCACTTGCATCGGTTGCCCTTTGGTTGGGACAGCCAGGAGAAGCAGCTGAGTTTGGTGGCTGAGAAGATGGGGGTGATGAGTCCCTGGTGCTTTGAGATAGGGAGAGGAAAAGCCCCCCCCCCTTTTTTTTTTTTTTTGGTTTTGGGGCCTCTGAGGCATCACCTGGGACTGCATGTGTTGGTTGGTTCCCGCTGCAGCTGGGATTTCCCACTCTAGGGACAGGGACATTAGCGTTGCTGGCACAGCGGTGGGACAGGTGGCTGAGCATCAGAAGTGGTGACTGCGCAGAGCCCCAAAGCCTTCCCATGGGTGTGGGTTGTGCCTGTGGTGCAGCACGGGCAGCCCTTGCTGTTCCTGAGAGGCAGCGGGCTGGGGGCATCGCTGCTTTCCCATCCACTCTGCCCGCTCTGCCACATGGGAGATAAAATTTCCTCCAGAGGCAGCTTTGGCTGCCTGCCTTGGGGGGGTC
>NW_009647419.1:3840828-3867455 GCF_000708025.1 Charadrius vociferus | reverse complement strand
CTGCTGGAGGCTCCTCCCCTTGTGCCACCCCAGTGCCACAGTGCAGGAGCTGAGCTGGCCTGCGGCATGGGCCAGGGATGCTGCAGAAAGCCCCAGCATGGTGCTTGCAGGGGCTGGACCCCGTTGGTCAGCAGTGCTAACGTTACTTGTGGGATGAACAAGGCTGATGTTGTGGCACTGACCCCCTCCAGTGCCTTGGAGGGTGGTATCCTGCAGATCTGGTGGTGCCTTTATCACTCTGGGCACTGGTTCCTGCCCGCTGGTCCTGCTCCAGCCTGGGCTATCCCACCTGCCTGACCTAAATCCCACAGTGGTTTCAGGAGGATGCAGGGTTTTTCATCACCCCTTGTCCGAACCAGTTAGGTAGGACTGCTGTGTGCTAGAAGGTGGTTACTGTGTGCCACTCTAAAGGCCTCCATACTACAGCAGCATCCTGGATCCTGCAGGATCCCTTGTCCAGAGGGCACAAGAGAAGAGGACTCTCCAGGCAGGGAGGTGAGGTCCCCCTGGGGCCAGGAGGTGATGGAGGAGGAGGAGGAGAACAGCAGAGCCTGCATAAGTGCAGGTGCTTCTACCTCATGGTCTGGCCGGAGGTCCCCACCTGGCCGAGCACCTCGCAGTGCCTTGAAGCCACCAGCAGCCCGCACCTTGATGGGGCTGGAGC
This sequence comes from Charadrius vociferus, assembly GCF_000708025.1. Lineage (NCBI taxonomy): Eukaryota > Metazoa > Chordata > Aves > Charadriiformes > Charadriidae > Charadrius > Charadrius vociferus. Next base: position 3,866,791 of record NW_009647419.1, on the reverse strand, counting down.
CCAGGGAGGACTAGGGCACTCCTTGCCACCCTGTGCAAGACTACCTTGAGCAAAGGAGAGCGGCTAAACTTCAGAGCGAGCATGAGGCAGAGCCCAGCCCGGGCTGCTCGCCTGGGCCCACAGTTTCTCACCTCCATCCCGTCACCAGCGCTGGCTATCACTGCTCAGCCGCCATGGCTCCCCCCACACCCTGCATGTTTGCCAAGCGCTCGGATGGTCCCTTGCTTGGCGGAGCTGACAATCCAAGGATTTTTGTTTGCATATTAAAACCCGCTAAGTATTCAGAATCAGCTCCAGCTACCGCCGCGGGGAAAGCAGCTCCAAGATACATAGTTCCCTGCCAAACCTGCCTGCGCTTCCTCCGAGGCAGCGGTGCTGCGGCCCTCTGATGCTGCCAGGAGCGGGTGCGTGGCAGGGCTCCGACCTACCCGCCGCTGCTCACGCAGGTCTGGCCGAGCTTGTGGGGACAGCACCTCTCTGTAAAGCTACCATCGAGTACGCGGGGAGCTCACCCCGCAACCACCATGTTGAGGGGCTTCTAAATGCACGCCCAGCTCTCCGTCCTCGGGAAGCGGTCAGAAGAGAGTGGGTCATGCCTGCCTACACCCCAGGTGCAGGGGAGCAGGATGGGGGAACCACTGTGCACCCCACTGTCCTGTGCCCAGGTCCGTGTGGCCGTGGGTAAGAGAGACCCACTCCACATCCATGCATGGGGCAGGATGAGACCTCACCCTGTAGGACAGTCACGCTCGGGCCATTTGCTGCGTGCCTGGCACTTTGTCGCTGTTTTTTCCCCATGTGGTTGGAGGGACCTGGAGTGGGTTGGCCTGCCAGGCGCAGCACACAGCGTGTCCCTTTTCCCGGGTAAGCTAGTCTGGCTCTCCCACTCCCGTTTTGGGAAGCAGGGATCAGGGGAGTACACGCTGCCCGGCACGTAGGCCATCCTTGGGTAATGACTGTGAGTGTTTGGCCGGTCTGATGCAATGAACTAATTAGGAATTTGCTGTCACCACAGCTGGACTCACCTGGCTTGTATGCTACAGCCGGGTGATTCTCACTCTGTGTGACAGTCCTCCAGCCTCCTCGGGGACCAGGAATAGCAGCGAGGGGATCACATGGCCGCTCTGGCTGTCCTCCTCTGCACCATGCCAGCCTCCTGGCAGCCATGCGTGTGAGTGTCATGAGGTGGCTCCGGTGGCTGTGGAAGAACGTGCTCCTCTTCACCAGCCCTGGGGACAGGCAAGTGACAAGTCTCCTGACATGCTGGCAGCACACGTGGCCAGAGCACATCCCCGACAGGGAGGCGCGGTGGTCGTGGCACCCCTCCTCTCTGGGATTTAGCCAAGATAAGCCAAGGGCACTGGGGTGACCTGCTGCCTTTGGAAATGTCTACCCAGTGGTTTGCAAAGGCCCTCCTGCCAGGAACAGAGCTAGGTGGAGCAGCCCTGTGCTCCTTGCGGGGGGGAAGCATCCTGCTGGTTGGCCGGGCATGGCACTCCACTTGTCCTGGCTCTGCGGTGGGTGCCCAGGAGCTGGGAGCTGGGGTAGGCACAACATAGAAAGACTCCACAGCCCAAATCTGTCCCAGGTAATACGCAATATACAGAGAATCTGTCAATGCCAATGAATAATTTTAGCAGCTACCTAGGTGGCACAGGTCGGCCACTGGGCCTTCAGTGCTGATGCTAGCTCAGGGCATCCAAACATCACTGGGTTTTTCCACAGTGAACCCCTGGAAAGAGCCAACTCCCAGCACATCCCAAGGGCTGGGGTCTGTGAGGGGACAAGCTGAGAACCCCCTTGGTGACCATGAAGGTGGGGGGTCCTGGGGAAGACATGCTGGGCACAAGCAGAAATCAGCTGCAGCTGCTGGAAGAGCCTCCGAGAGGAAAACTTTGCAGCCCACAGAAAATGAATTAGTGTTGATGTTCACAGGACGTTTGTTTAGATTAAGCAATATGGCTCAAAGCTGCTCAGCTGTGGGGAGCCGGTCACCACGGCACTTACTAGACATCTTTTGGTGTTGCTGCTCATGGCGCTGGCCAAGTGGCTGGGTGGCGGTGGGGAGAGCTGGCCCCGTCCTCACAAGCCTCCTCCTCTGCACCGCACCTTCTCTCCCTGGTTGCTCCCCATAGCCAGGCAGCTGAGAAAACAGTGGTTTTCCTTCCCAGAAGTGGATGCTCTGGGTGATACCATCTCCAAAAAGGAATTATGTCTTGTAGCATTTGCGATGAGATTGTGGTGGGGCCAGATAACCCCAAGGACCTGCCACACTTTCCCGTGGACGTGGATGCTGGAGATCGAGAGGCGACAGGCAGCCTTGCCCCAGCTCTGCTGGGCTGGTGACACCGGGGACCCTGCATTCATCGGGGCATCAACTCTTCCACCAGCTTCTCAATGCAGAGTTTAGAACAGGCTGTGGCCGGGGAGCATGAGCTGCGCGCTGCTGGCATCGATGCCTGGGAGCTGCCTGTGTGCGCAGTTCTGCTGGCTGGGGATGGGCATGTACGAAATACCTCAGAAGCACGGAAAAACCCCATATATATTTCCTGGAAACCTATATAAATTGGAACCATCTTCCAAAAAGAAATGCTGCGTTCGGTTTTCCAATGTAAAGCGGGAGCTACAATGAAGAAAAAGACAAAAGAAGGCTGGACCACCCACCGTCCGCAGAGAGAGCACCCCGGGCCCCCAGGGCGTTTGGAGGGGGAACCGGCCGGGCCCTGGGGTCTCCGCAGGTGGGACGCTTGCTGCCTGCAAATGCGGGGAAGCCTTCCCTCAGCCCTCCCCAAACCCAAGGGAGCCACCTTAAGAGCTCTCCCTCCATAGGACCAAACGGGGATCCGCCAGGCGTTTCATATACCATATTCTATAGCCAAGGAAACCTTAACAAAGAGCTGTACGCTCTCACGTTTCGCTTCAGGCTTCTCCCTGCTGCAGCTGGGGCTGAGTTTTTTAAAATCTTTGTGTCATTATTTCGTTCCTCTTTTGATTCAGCCATCGAGGGACAAGGAGATGCCAAACGAAAAGAATGGGCATTTAAACAGAACTAGATTGAAGAGGCAGTGTGTGCGCTGAACAACAAGGCTTTTTACATTTCATATGATCTTATACATGGGCTCCATTCAGTATATTTCCCCTCTGTTTCATTTGAATGTACAGAATTAGCCATTCACATCCTCTGGAATTACGGCTCTTTAACATTTCCATTCTGAGCTGCCTCCATATTTTGGGGGTTGGGAGCATTATTAGCTCAGCTGGGGAAGCACAGGCTGAGGTCAGAGTCGGTCTTGCAGCCTGGAAATGAGCTTTTTCTTTTTTTGGGAAGTGCAAGATTTGATGCTTGATGACTGCGGTCAGAAAAATATACGAGCGTACACAAATATACATATGTGCTGGAGCACGCGCGCGTCTGGTTTCAGCCAGAGGGGGGTCTTTTTCACGTTAATCTTGGTGGAGTTATTTCTTCAGATAGAAAAGCGAGCCTCAGTTTGCCGATGCGGGGGGTGCTGCGCGATTGCCCGGGGTCGCACGCGTGGCCATGGCCGTGTGCGTGGCTGCGTGGCTGCTGCCTCATTGTCTTTTTGAAAGACAAATATTGAAAACAAATATTTACCGTGTTATTTACTCAAGCTCCCTGGATACTTGTACAAATTTAGAAGAGTTGGCCCAGAAAACTCCGTTGAACGGAGCTGGGGGTCACAGGAGGAAAAGCAGGAGGGACGTGTGCGTGCCGCTAATCCTGCTGACAAGCTCAGGAGCCAGCACAGCTATCCTGAGCAAGCCTGGGACTGTGTGGTGGTGTTTGTGCATCTTGCAGCCCACGCCGCGTTACCTGGGGAGTCCCGCAGCATTCAGGTGGCTTTACTTCTTGTACCCATCAGCACGAGGAAGGAGGCTGGTGTGGGAACATTTCGCTTGTGAATCTGCCTTTTTTCCTGGCTTTACTTTTCTGCTGGCACAGCCAGGCCAGTGTTCCACTGGGGATTGTCCCACCTTTCCCCAGCATCTATGTGCAGGAGGGTGTCTTGTAAGACAGCCGAGATGTAGTAGTGGTAACAACCCGCAGAGAGGAGAGAGCAGGACCTACTGTGTCTTCTCTGGCCACTTTGCAACATCCCCGTGCTGCAGAGAGGTGCTTCCCTCAGAGGACCCCAAGGCTGTGGATAAAGGGATCCCCAAGGACGAACATCCCCAAAAGAAATCTCTGCATCCTCCGCTGCCCTTTCTTCCTTGTATTTTGAGCTTTTTCTATCCATCTGTGGTGTCGGCATCATGATTTCCTCAGGCCACCTTGTCTGGTTGTTGTGGAAATGAGGACAAGGTGGCAAACAAGAAACAAACCCCCCGCAATGGGGCAAATGAACCCAGCAAGGTTAAGTGTGGCTCTGAAGGCAGCCAGGCTCCCATTTTCCACTTTACTTGGCTTTCCGCAAGGCACAGAGGGCGGGAGCACAGGCCCGGGGGCTGGGATATCGCGCTCTGCGGGTGATCACGGTCAGTTGACTTCGCTTTAATGCACAGCATCTGCTGGGGAGAGCTCACCTGGGCCAGGCGCAAAAGCCAGGTCCCCGGTCGACCACCCCTGAGCTGGTAAGACACAATCAGGCTGCAGGATTTCCCAGCTTCAGTCACAGCCCCCTGCCTTAATTTAACCTGGTTATTTACACCTTTTCCTGAGTGTGTTTAATTATAGTAGAACCTGGCAGTACTGCTGTGCTTAACGGTCTGTTGGCGTTTCCATTATGGGCCCAGACTGGAAGGGATTATATAGCCTGAGTGTTTGAACTGAGCCTCAGACAGAGATTTGGCACAGACCTGCAGCCCAAATATAAAGATTTTCAATTGGCTAATGGCAGTTTCGAAAAGGGAACATTTTTCACATGCTTAGGCCCTTCTGTGTTCCTAAGCTGTCTTCCTCTGTTTTAAACTCGGCAAGCAAGGAGTCGCAATTCAGCCTGTTACAACAGTGACTCACGTTCATTGCACAGCGATGCCGTAACCAGCCAAGGCAAGGCCTTCTGCCTTAAGAGGAATTACGCTCAGAAAGATGACTGGAGGGAGTCATCTTTTTCAGTCACCGGGGTCACACCATCTGTGAGTCCAAACTGCAGCTGCCGTGACCAGCACGAGTTGTCTGACCACGTCTCAGGCTCTGCAGTGGAGACATATGATGTGACCAAGATGTCCTGGGCTTTGTGAGCAGCCAGCAGCACTTACAGGGCATCAGTTGTTTTGTCCTCAAGTAGACAACTCAAATAGGTTAGCTCGATCAAGTCCTAAAAACCCTTTTGCTTCCCACCAGCTATATGGGGAGCCTGGGGTAATTAGCTCAGGCAGCAGCGTCCACGCTGGGGATAGTCTGGTGGGACCAGTCCCAGTTTGAGGGAGTCTAGAGTAGCTCCTGTGGTGAGATGTGGTGCATGCATCTATCTCCACAAGATTTTTCTCTAACAGCATGGAAGGCAGAGCAAGAGCAGGGGAAAAGCAATGTCTTTTTTTAATGCATGGGAATCTTCGGTACAGAAGGATCAAGTGATTTGCCCACGGTCTCACAGCAGGTCAAAGGAAAGCCTTCCTTGGGAGCAAACCTAGATCTGCATCCCACACCGATGCCTCTGCAATGGGCCTTCCCCCGTGTGAATGCGTTAAACAAGCAAGTCGATAAAACAAGCAAGGGAATATCATGTGCTGGGAAGAGTTGTATGTCAAGCTGGCTCGGCACCAGCAAAGAAAACCAGCTTGTGAATTCAAGAGGAGCTTATAGCAAAGACCGTGGGTTGCAAACAGCCTTTCTCTCTAGAAAGCCTGCCTTTGCCTTTGGTGGTGGGTGCTCTGTGTCTGTGTCCCAAGGACAACTGGTCCATCCTTTGCTGTTGTCACCAATCTTTTGCCTTTTGGAGCCTGAGAGGAGATGAATACCAAACCCCACTCTCAGCTGAATGAGAAGCAGTAAACCTCAAAGCTGCTGCGTTTGCAGCGTGGTCCCGGAGGGATGCTACACAAGGTGCCCCATCTCAGGGGATGTTGGAGCTGGGTGCGCTCACCCAGGCTGCACCGGGCAGCTGCACCCCCCGACCTGGGAAGAGCTAGCGGGGACGGGGCAGAGGAGACAGATCGGTTCCCACCAGGACTGTCACCATGGGAACTTTAGGGACTGAGGCCATTTACGGCTGGTTGTAAACCCTGACGCTGACAGCAAAGGCTTTCTTCGCCTCTTCCTCTGGGCTTGGCCCTGGCTGCCTCAGAGAAAGCAGGCTCGCATTTTACCTCCGGCTGGCTCTGCACACACATCCCCTGGCACCGAGCGCTGGCCCGCTACGTGGGAGCCGCTGGCGCCCAGGGAAGCGCCCTGGCCGACTCTTCCAGAGAAAGTAGAGCAGACGCCCGAGGTTGTGGAGCACTCTGGGTCTCATGGCTCTGCAGACACCTGGGGATGCAGGGGGAGAGAGATGGTGGGCTCACTTTTCTTCTGCGCTGCCGTTGCCCCTTGGAGGAGCTCTCAGATCAATTTGCGAGGCTAAGGATCTCTGCTAAGGTCTAGCTCCCCGCAACAGGCTCCTCGCTTTCAGGCTGGAAAGGCTCACCTCTCGGCTTGGCCAAAGCTGGCAGTGCTGCAGCGAAGAGACGGAGGAACAGCTGGCAGGAGCCAGCCTGCGGAGGAGAAGTTGAGAGCAGAAGGACTTCAGCAGCCAAATCTCATCTGGTCCTTCTTCTGATGCCAAACGCTCCTGTGAAGCCACTTCGGCTGTGCAATTTCCAAGTACTACCCCAGTTATGATGCCCGCCTGGCCCTCCTCTAGAGAGGGAGGCTAAAACGCAGAGCTGGTCAAGAATTGCTCCTTCTCCAGCTGCTCAGCTCCAGTCAAGAAAAACCTCACACTCACAACTTCTCGATGCTGCTCGATCTCCTGGGAGCTGCAGTCAAGGTGGCTCGTGCCCACCTTCCCCTTCCACAAGACCCAGCACCCTGGTTGGACTGCAGAACCCACCCCTGTGTGTGTGCCAGGACGCTCCGCTGACAAAACGTGACGAGATGACCACGGTGCTGGATGGGAACCTGGCAGGGCAGGGCAGGGCAGAGCCTGGCAAAGCAGGGCTCGGGGACCAGGAGGCAGCCCCAGAGCTTCGGGGTCAGGGCCTGGGGGAGGGAGGGCGTTTGGCCAAACTGCCTGGCTTCCAGGAGTTCAGGTTTGTGTTAAAAAGTAAAAACTCCCTGCAGAATCCAGAACCTGCTGTTAAAACAGAATAAAAGAGTCGATACAAAGAAATAGCTCCAGCAGATCATCTCCAGCCGCTCCGTATAGGAAGCATTTAAGCGGAGAGCTGCCCAGAGACACTCCCTTTCTCGAAGACGCTCGCATGCACAAACACTCTCCACCGCAGGTTTCCCCGCAGCTTGAGGTCCAGCTCTGCCCGTTGTGTCTGCCAGGGCCTGTGACCCCGTCTGCACAGGAAGACATCTCCCGGCGGAGTGACGCACTCGGAATAACATGGACCACTGCTTTCTCCATTCTTCTTCTGCTTCACGCTCCCTGATTTCCATCGCAGATGAGTCACTGGCTGGCACCCCAGCTGGAAGATGGGCGAGTCAGCCCCTGTGCTGCTGACACAGCTTGGATGCAAACCTTCTGCTCTCGCCTAGGTATGAAACGAGGAAGAGGAGATGTGTTTCCTGAAGAAAAAGTGACTGGGCTTGTCCTGGGTTCCCTGTGGGATTCTGGAGGAAAAATGAAAAGGTATTGCTGCTTTGTAAGTGTAAGTGTAAGTGCATTTTTTTTTCCTGTGTGTTGTTTTATTTTATTTTATTTTAATTTTTAAGAAAGTGGTAAGAAAATTTTCCTCCTTAAGGGAAAAACAAAGCAAAAGCAGTCGGGTATCATTGACCGCTCATCCGTGGAGAACAGCGGTCCCATGAAAGGCCAGCTAACGTCCATAGAGAGACTGTTTGCATTGGTGCCTAGAGCTAATGAAGTATGACTGTGAAGGGGGCTCTTAATGCTAGTGCAAAGCGAGGCTCACAAGCTTCAAATGTTTCCCTGGATGGTCTCCAAACCTTCTGCCCTCCTTTGGGCCGTAGCTGAGGTCGGAGACCTTGGAGCTGCGAAGATTTCAGTGCGGCTGCTTCCAAGCAAAACCAGAGCATCACAATGAAAATAAATAAACAAACGGAGCTATTCTGAGCCTCTGCCACGTTGGAGGGTTTCGTTTGCACGGTACCAAGCAGGATGTGTCCTTCCCTGTTTGGAAGCAACATCCTGATTTACAATTTATTACTTTCCAGTGAATTCCCTCCTCTGCAGAGCGTGGAGCCTGCACACCTCCACAAGACCCTCAGCTCACACTTACAGAGCTCTGCTGCCTTCCATCAGCAGGGCAGGACCCTGACGTCACGGTGCAGGACTGATTCAGCCCCTACTAGGATGAGACCTCATAGTAATCTGTCCATGATATGCAGCTTCCCCTTCATGCTTCGTGTTAAAGAAACCTCTTTGCAGATGTGGTTTTGTCCTGTTACCCCAAAACGGCAGCTCTTATGCTCCTTGCTCACCTCTTGGCTGTCACTTCTGCCTGTGATGCTGTCCAAGACCTCTTGGTTTCGCCGGGGCTCTTGTCTCGTTATGTGCTGGTGATCCTCAGCAGCTGGCTGCCCCCCCTCCTTCCCTCCCTGTTCCTCATTTCCTCTGGCTCCCGGGATACCCTGGCTTTCCCCAGGGCTGCATCCTTACAGGATCCTCTACATGCTTGTGCCGTGCTCTCACAGAATCACAGAATGGTCAGGGTTGGAAGGGACCTCTGGAGATCATCTAGTCCAACCCTCCCGCCAGAGCAGGGTCACCTACAACAGGCTGCACAGGACAGCGTCCAGGCGGGTTTTGAATGTCTCCAGTGTGGGAGACTCCACCACCTCTCTGGGCAGCCTGTTCCAGTGCTCTGCCACCCTCTAAGGAAAGAAGTTCCTCCTCGTGTTAAGATGGAACTTCCTATGTTCAAGTTTGTGCCCATTACCTCTTGTTCTTTCGGATGGTTGCAGTTCTTCATGCTGACTCCTCATGGAGGCTCAGCTTCCTTTCCCCTCCCAGACCCAGTCCAGTTTTCCTTCAGCCAAATCCCCATCCCAAATCCTGTCTCCTCCCCACAGTTCCTGTCATCTCCTTTCTCCACCTGCCTGTGCGTGCCTTGCTCAGCTGCCTGGGCCAGGATGGGGAGTGTGTGAGGGGGCAGGAGCTGCCTAATCTCAGGGAGGGACTGGACTTGTGGTCTGGATCACAGTGATCTACAGCTTTGCTTATCTGGAAATCCTGCTCAGCCCCTGGCTGGAGCACATCCTGAAAGGGGAAAAGTTTCAGGGAATTTAGCCGGTGAGCACTATAAGGCTGTCTTAAGGGAGCACATGTGAAACGGAATATTTCAAAGACTTGGCTAAGTTTGGCAGCAGCAAAGGGTGCATCTGGACTAAACCAAAGGCCTTCCTTGCTTCTCCTTTTGCCAAACTTCAGGTTTGCATGCCAAAAACATGCAGCTTCGAGAGCTCTTCAAAGAAAAGGTCATCAGATTTCTCTGTAACAAAAGCAAGAGAAACCAAAGTATTTCCTCTTACAGTGTTCTTGGAAGAAGATGAATCATTTTGGCTGAAATTATATATTTTATATCTATATTTGTATAGATAGTTCAGCGTTGGGCAGCTGACCAGCAAGACAAAGTCCAGCCCAAACGGTTTAACTATGGCCATGTTAAAACCGGCTGAAAACCGGTGCTTGGCATGGGAAGAGCGACAGCATGTTCACAGTGCTTGGCAGGAGTGGACCTACCTGCAACGCCTGTCCCTTGTACCTCCGCTTTCACAACGCTGCTGGAGTGGAGAGCGTGTTTTGTTGGGGTGAAGGAAGTATGAGAAAACTCTACAACTTCCATCCTTTTCTGCCTTCACTTTCTTTCTCCCCTGAGCCAGAATGGCAGTGCCCAATCTTTAACCTTTGAGTGGTACCCAGGCTCCGGTCGTAGTTTGGAGATAGAGCTCGGGGTGGACAAGTGTATGGTTGCATAGGCACAGGAGCATTGGTCAACTTATACCAGTGCTTTACAGCTACCTCAAACATGACAGCTCTGAATGGTGTTGTATCCTGCAACACATCCTGCATCAGGGGAGGCTGTGTGGTCCTCACAGCAGAGCGAGGAGGGGAGAAGAGAGGGGAGCCAGGCATCACAGGCGGGTGTGCAGGGAAGTGCAGCTGTGCAAGAAGAAATGGCAGAAGATGAGGGCTCTGGGCGCAGGCAGGGCTGGGTGAGGCTGTACCACTGCTCAGGTCTGTACAGCATCCTCTCCCATTTTTCTGCAGCGTGAGGAAATGGTGGTTCACTGGCCATCCCTCCTGGTGCTCTGTGGCATGTCTGCATTTTGTCAAGCTGGGAAGTTAGCGTCCCAAATAAAAGTGTTGCTGCCCAGGACCGGGAGGAACTTGTACTGCAAGGAGACCAGCACTGGGACGTATAGCCGGGCCATAGCAAATGGCATAGAGCTGCACTGCAGCGGTGGAGGTGTTGTTAGAAGATGGAGGAAGCACCACCCGCTGCAGCACCGTGCGTTGAGAGCTGGGTATGGATGCTGCATCCCTCCTCTCTCTCCTGCATCACTGCTGTGCCCTGGCATGGGCCACTGCCACCGCAGATGAGGAAGGCGAGAAGCTGGCCCAGCCGTGGTGGTGCCATGGTGGGCGCAGGCAGGGCTGGAGAGCAGGGCTGCCCTTCGCAAAGGTGCTGCGTGTCTGCAGAGGTGCCAGTTTTGCTCTGCTGCCAGAGTCTCCCGTAAGCACACTTCTTCCCCTCTGGGAGACTGAAGAGCCTCTGAGCAAGGAGAATCTGGCAGCTATCACAGGCCTTGCTGTGTTGCTGGGGTGTTTTGGGGAGGGGAGAGAATACCCTGAGAGCAGAGGCTCGTGGTGCGGCAGCTGCAGTTTTCACAACAGCCTCCTTGCTCCCCACCGCTGCCATGTGAAGGGCTCTCCGCATCTCATCAGTGCTCAGCTAGCGGCAAGCTGCACTTCCCTGTGTGCCCATCTGCCAGGTCTGTGGCACCAGTCACCCTCTCCCGTTTAGACACCTCTTGCCCTGGTGGCATGGACTATTTGACGAAGGGAGGAGGGAGGAGGGACACTTCAGGACCTGGATGACGAAATAAATATTTAGACTCAGATTGACAGAAGATAACATGGTGCCTTACATCTGGCTGCCACCAAGATGCGCAGAGTAGCTTCTGAGGTCAGGACAGTTTGCCCATCCTTGACGCAGGTCGCTGGTGGGCGCTCAGCACGGCTCCAGCATTTCAGTAGCTCCTGCCATCCTCGGTCTTCTGCTGATGTTCCTCGGTCTGAAGCTGATGGTGGTCGGGGTGTGTGAGTCACCGGCCTCCGCTGGCCTTCGTCCACATGCTCCATTTGGTGCTGCTTTGTGTGTGTGAGAGCGCGCTCCCCTCTCCCAGCTGTGCGTGCCTGCCTGCCAGCGCGTGGCTGATCGAATTTGCAGCTGTGCTGGTTTTCGCCTCTCTTCTAGCTCTGGGAGTCTTGTTCATGGATTAGGGGGAAAGAAGGAGGAGGAAGAGGAGGAGGGAGGGAAAATGAAAAATAAATTCATAAACCAACAGAGGGAGAGATGCCTAGTAGAAGGAGATGTCCGCTTTCAGAGCTGTTTTCCCACCAGGCAGCATGGTGTGCCATCATTCCCACTGTGCTTTCACCACCAGCAAGCAGAAGATGCCACCTCCCCACACCTTCCTGGAAGATGAACTGGGGTCCCTGTTGGAAGTCCCCTAGCTCCTCCGGGCACCACGTTGATTCCCCAGAAAACCCATGGCTTTGCACCCAGTTCTGTGGCTTTTGGGGCTGCTTCTGCTCTCTCCATGTGGTGAGGAGGGACACCCGTCCTGCAGATAGATGGACTGGACCTTCCTCAGTAGGCACCATCAGCTCTTGATCACAGTGTACAGCCCATAGAGCACAGACATGGTGAATAGAGCTGGACGGTCCCTCCAGCAGGAGATGGCTGGCAGCTGCAGAGCTAGGATACAACCTCACGACCCGGCACTCGACAGACTTCTTCATTGCAGTAGGTGCACAGGAGGTCTCCAGCCGCGGCACCTTGCAGGGGAACCATGAGACATCTCAATGGGGACAGTCCCACATCTCAGGAGGTGTTTAGAGGTAAGTTCTGCTCTTTGCAAAATGTTGGGGAGGGCCTCAGGGTGGATTGTTCAGGATCCTGATTCCTGTGGCATCCACCCCTAGAGGATCTTGTGGGTCAGGAGGTGAACTAAGAGACATTTTGGAGAGCTTGAGTGCCCTCCTCCTCTCTCCACTGGGTGCTGAGGGCTTGGGTGTGTCAGTCTGAAGCTTTCCTCTGCATATCACTTTGCCAAATGATCTGTACCCCAGTGTGCTCCACAAAAACCTGCAATGGGTCATGGGACCCATCATGTGGGGTCTTCTGAGGATGAGCAGGACTATGAACACAGGGGTGGACCAGCCAAAATAGTATGGCGCACACTGTCTTGCTTCCCTGTGTTTTATGGTCGATGGATTTGATGAAGACCCCACAGCCTTCAAAATATTATGTGCCCCCCAAGCCTTTCCTGTAGCAGACCCAGTTTCTGAAAGGGGCTATTTGGATTTTGTGTCGCTTGGCCCTGTTAATCCTGTCTTTTCCCAGGAAACAGCAATGGCCTAAAGCTTGATTGTGTTTTAGCTGGCATGGAGGCAGATCTGTCGACTCCAGGGGTTCCTCACCTGTGGGACACCTGTGCAAACGAGATCCGACAAGGCCCCGGGGACACGGGTCAAATCGGGACAGAGCAGCGGCTTCCCAGCAAGGGGCTGGGAGGGATGTAACTTCCTCAGCAGCTGCGAGCCTGCAGATAGGATGGGGAAGGCGCTCAAGGCGTCTGGACCAGTGTTTAGGCACTGGAGCGGAACCAGGCTGACTTTACAGTTCACAGCCGAGGTGTACGCTGCAGGCAGCAGAAGGTATTTTCCCTATCTTTCTGGCAGTCCCCACTCACAGCTGGAGAAGTGCTTTGGACGTGAGAGTCTCCCAGCGAGATGTCAAGCCCATGTGCGCTGTGGGCTGTGCCGGGCAGGGGCTCAGGCGCCAGAGAGCCGAGGCCGCAGCAAAGACCTCCTTGCTCTTCACCAAGGTGCCCGGGGTGGGGTGGGGGAGGACGTCTCATGACCTGATCCCCAGCCTAAACCCCCACCCCGCACCCAACCTTGCTCATCTTGTAGTCCATGGACTTTCCCTGGCTTGCAAAGACCGGGGATGATTGTGGCAGACCTTCTCTAATCAGAGGCTTTGCCTCCTGGTCCAGGTGCAGGAGGTAACGTGGTGTCACCCTCCCTGGCACAAGGATCTCTCTGCCCTGGCGAGGCTGGCAACTGGGGTGGCCCCCAACTGGCACTGGGGACAGGCAAGGTGGGGTGGGTTTTGGTTGCTTGCAGCACGTCTTGCTGTGCTGTGGAGTAGGGCAAGGAGCGTGGACCCTGTGGCACCAGCCCGGGAACACGTGTGTGGGTGAAGGAGGGGTAGCTGCTGTGTTGGTGAGGATGGTGGGAGTGGGGAAGGGGTGGTTGGAGAGAGGGGCCCCCCAATCCTCTAAGGTGCTCAGCTCTAGAGGGGGATGCAGAGTGCCTCATGGGATAAGCCCTCAAAATCCCAGGAGGGCTTCAGTTCCCTTCAGGCGCTGCATCCTCTGCCACCGCCCTGGAGGCAGCAGCCTGGGGGCGCCTCCGATAGGGACCTGGGGCAGGAGCATCCTTCCCCTTCTCCTGCCCTGGGGGTGCAGGAGGAGGCTGCCAGCTGGGACGAGGGCTGGGGGCAGCAGCTACCAGGCCCAGGGAGGGGACAGTGGCACAGCTGCAGTCAGGGGAAGAGGGGGACGACGACATTGTAGCCCTTGTCCCACCGCCCCCACGCTGTTCAGAGGCAGGCAGGGGGGATGTGTGGGAAATTTGCCCTCACATCCCCTTGCCCCTGTTTTGAGGGGTACCCCATGGGGAGGGGGGCCGAGCTGTCACCCCAGGTCAAGAAGCAAGCCTGCCAACACCCCCCCCCACCCCTCCCCCGCGGCTGGGGGTGTTGGGGGGGAGGGGAATTTAGGCAGCACCCAACCTGGCACTCCTCCCAAAACGCTCCTACAACGCAGCCCCTGTATTTTCCCCCCGCCCCCTATTTTCCCCAGCCACCTGCAGCTCAGCCCCACTGCCCCTCGTCCCGCGTGGGTGTGGGGTGTGTGGGTGGGAGGCACCTTCCTCCCTTCTGCAGATGCCCCGGCCGCCCCTCCTCCCCACCTGGGACACAGCCGCCCTTCTCTTCCCGGCCCGCTGCGCAGACACACAGCTTTGCACGTAGCAAATGGAGGCGATTTCCTCCTCAGCAGCAGCACATGGAAAGTATTGAGCCGTGTGTGGTTTTTCCTTTTTTTTTTTTCTTCTTTTTTTTTTCTCCTTCTCCCTTCCCTGCCCGACACTCTGTCAGCATGCTGTTGGACGCGGCGTGTTAAGAGCTGCCGCTCTTCTCTGCTCCCGTACATCTGCTCCTGGTTGTCCTGCGCGCTGCTGAATGTCAGGAAATGGCTGAATCATACAGCGAGAACAGCCGGACAGACCCCGCTGGGCCAGGGAGGGAGGGAGCTGGGGACGTTGGTGGGGGTATTGGGAAACAGGGGCGAAAAAGGAGTCTTTTGGGAGCTGTGGCTTGGCTGAGATCTCTTGTGCTGCTTCTCTCCCAGCGGGAAGAGCCATGCGGGGTCCCCTGTGTCTCTCCCCTCCAGTTTAGTCGGTGTCTTTGGGGTTGGTTTGCTCACAGAGAGGGACACAGGGGTACTTACTCATAGAATCATAGAATGGTTTGGGTTGGAAGGGACTTTAAAGATCATCTAGTTCCACCCCCACCTCCGCCATGGACAGGGATACCTTCCACTAGACCACGTTGCTCAAAGCCCCATCCAACCTGGCCTTGAACACCTCCAGGGATGGGGCATCCACAACTTCTCTGGGCAACCTGTTCCAGTCTCTCACCACTCTCAGAGTAAATTCCTCCACTTTTCCAATGGAATATTATTTCCCAGTAACCAAGGAGGGTGAAACCACCAGGCAAACCCTGGAGAAGAGCCCTTTGCTCATCCTGCTCACCATCTGAGGCTGGAACGCAAATTCACTGCATGTATTGATTGTGTGAGGTGCCGATCAGCCGGTAGGACTGGGATGGCCAAGGAAACCTTGTACTGACTGGAAGGGGGTCTCTTTAAATACCCAATGCTTAGGGTACCCTGCTCTGACAAGGAAAAGAAAATGCCAGGGACCCAGAAAGGACAGGCGCTATGAGTGATGAATTGAGTGTGGCAACCAGCTTGGTATCGGTGGTTGTGGGCTGCGTTATGAGGACTTGTGCCATCATCGTCATGTTGGGACGAAGTCTCTGTCCCCACAGACCAGCTGCAGCACTGGGAAAGGGAGAACTGGGGCACCTGCAGCCAAGGCAAGGGCAGGCAACAAGCCAGTGTGGAGGGGCAGGACCTGTGCAGGGCACTGGTGGCAGAGGCCAAGGGCTGTTTGTGTGTGTGGGGGTGTGTGTAAGAAAGGGCAGCAGCTAGGTAGGCATAGACCTATAGAGGTGTAGACACCTCTGAGCTAGCGGTGCCAATAGTTAGTCACTACGAGGACATGGTCCAGGCTCCGTGCTGGGGGTAAATGACTCATCTTGAAGTCTAGGGGACCAGAGCTTCGTTGCTCTTGGCACTCAGGCCACCTAGATTTAATGCTAGGTTGGGTACATCCTTCAGGGCTGATAAGAGAGTCCTTCGCAGCATGCTGTGCCATTTCTAAGGACAGCACATATGCTCTCTGGAACAAACATCCTATGAGCCCAAGAGCCTGTCCTCTCCATCAGTACCCTGCTGCGTGTTTGAGGGAGATACCAATGGAGCTGAGAATTTTGCTATTATAATAAGAATAAATTCTTACACAGACTGGGGAGAAGGGGGGAATTTTTACACCAGGCAGCTCACCAGCTTGTCTCGGTCCCTGTATTGCACATTGCTGAATCCACATGCAGACGTCGCTGGAGGGCAGGGCCACATGGTGGGCAGGCTTTTTTAGGACACGTTCACAAGGCGAGTGCCTGGGCTGCCACTATGTTTTACTAGCCAGAGCATTGAGGAACTCCCCCGTTTCTGTTGATCTGAGCTGGGCAGGTGGAGCGAGTTCCTTCCCCCAGGTCCTGCTGCTGGTTCCTCTTGCAGGAACCTGCAGGATGTAAGAGCCAGAGCAGTGTTTCAGGAGGGGAGGTGGTGGCCCTTCTCTCCACCTGACTGGTGTTTGTCCTCTGGACCGTTTCCTTCCTCTAAGTAAGCGCCCATCTGACTCATGTTTGAATCCCTTCCCTGCCGCTGCTCCGAGAGCTCACTGTACGCAGGAATGGCTCTCTGTGTGCAGACCTTGTGCCGTGCCATCCCTCGGAGTACACTCCCTGTCCTCCCACCAGCTGCTCCCCCTGAGCTGGTTACAAGCTTTCTCTCTTCCTTGGAGTATTTTACATCCAAGCCTGGGCTTTTGTCTCCCAAGATTTTAACGCTGTCCAAGTTCTCCTTAAGATCCGAGCTCTCTTCTTCTGCGACCTGCAGTCACAGAGTGGCAGGTGCTTGCGGAAATTTGCAGAGCGTGAGGTGTTTCAGAAAGCTGTGGGGGGTCTTTAGGCAGAAGACATCAGCAATGTACCAATTTCTCCTTGTTTCGGTACTGACCTGACCCCTCGGCAGGGTGCTAGGAGGCACTGGTGAACACAGGGTGCTGTCTGCTAAACAAGCTGCAAAAAGTGGCTGCATCTCACTCACAAGTCAGAGGGATTTTGCTCTCAGAGCGCGTGGGGGATCTTTGGGCAGTGGTACGGGGTTTTCTTTGTTTCCAGCTCCTCAGTAGCATCCCCAGATGGAACAACCTGGGACGGGCTGATCCGAACAACGCTGATGGACTCAGCTCTTGGTGGCCAATGGTGGAAGAGGCGACCGTGGGGTGATGGGAGATGCAGCCCATCAGGAGCCAGGGGAGGGCCCAGGAGATGGGGCTAGCCTGGGGGAGGTACCCAGCCTCCAGGGAGGTCTGGGCTGGTCCCCCCACCCCTCACCACCTCCGCTGCCGCAGGCGCACAGTCCCATTCTGGCACCCGTGTGCCAGCTCTGCTGTGAGCGTAGGCAGGGACATACTGAAGTGGGGCTAAAGGCTTTGGAGGGAAGAAGCTTCCCTCAGTGTGGTCCTGGCAGTCGGAGCAGAACGAACTCACCCCGACTTCCAAGCATCCCCGTCCCTCAGGATGCGACCGCAGGCCTGTCCCATCACCCGGCATGCAACGCCACTACTCGGTCCTTGGGGTCCCTCCTTGCTTTGCTCTCCATCTGAGAAGGGCTGATCCGGCTTCTCCCTCCTCCACATCACCCTCCAACAACCCACTGCTGCCCGGGGCCCTCAGCAACTCCCGTCAGGCTCCTCAGAAGCTAACCAGCACTGTCACAGCACCATGGCATCCCCCAGCTCTGCTTGGCCCTGTTAGCCAGCGAGCTGCATCCCCGACAGTCGCCTGCAAGGAGCTGCCACCAGCTCGGAGCAGGTCCCCCGGGCACAGGCGAGAGGCACAAGTGGGTGGTTGCCACCCTCCCTCCTGTCTTGCCCTGCGGCTCTGCCCTGCCTGTCAGGCTTGAGAGAGGGCACCCGGCCTGGCAGGGCTGGAGGCAGCCGGCGTGTGGAGATGGGAGCGCGCTGCCGGGGCTCCCAAGGCAAGCCTTAGTCAGAGCCCTGCTACCGTACGTGCAGCCTGGCACTGAGACGGGGTGTGAGCCTCCGTGAGAGGCAGGGAGGGAAAGCGGTGATAAACGAGCCTGGGTAATTAATTCTCACTCCTGATTGCATGTTTGCTCTCCAAAATGTGTGTGTTGGCATGATCCTTGGCAGGGCTTGGCCCAGCATCCAACAGACACCTTCTTTTATCTCAGTTATTTCATCAAATCTGTTAATTGTATCTATCTCAAGCCCTGGGCTCAGGATGAAGATTGCACATCAAACGGTGACAGCTCATAAAGTGGATCCTAGCTGGGCACTGAGCTCAGCTCTGAGGCTGTGAAGAGGAATAAGAGACCTCCCAGACTGTGATTTCATCCCAGGTTCTCTGCAAACATCCTCCTTTCCCTGCTGGGGCAGATGGGGTCTTGCTGAAGGCTGTCAAACCCCACGTTTGACAGGCTAGGCAGGGAAGGAGTTTCCCACACTGATGACCTCTGCTAAAGGATGTCCCGCGGCAGTCAAGAAGAAGCGGCCACCTGAAGCTTGGAAACACGTCACATTTGCAGTGGTTTTAAACTGGGAGCAAGTAATCTCTGTAAAATCCTTATCTGGAAGTTAGGCAGTGAGGCTCATCCCAAAATACACGGGCTTGAAGCCAAACCTCCTTGCATAGCACTGACACAAGGGTATTACATATGATGTCCCTCTTGCAGGAGCTGGCTGCCCAGCTCCAGGAGGCTCCCAAGGCTTCCAGACTGTCCTGCACATGCCCTGCAAGACAGCTCATTAATTTCCATTTCACAGCCCAATCTCTTCTTCCTCTGACAAAATTATTTAAAAGTTTCTTCACAGCCCTCCAGGTGTCCCACCCTCTCCCTGGCTTCCCTTTACACAGCTCACTCCAGATCATATCCCCAGGACTTTGCCCTGAGCCTCTCTTCAGATGAGCTTCACAGCTGGGGCACAGGGGGGGAAATGTATGGGAAGACCACGGGGGTCTTCCTTGCCTTATACCCCAGATCTGTAGCTTCAGTCAAAGAGGTGAGAAGGCCCTAAAAGAGGCATGGGGGAAAATGGGGACAGTCCCTTGTTCCCAGGAGAAAACAGTTCTGGTCTGTGCTTAGATGGGGCAGCATCTCAGAGGCCCTCCCAGAGCTGTTTTTGGACGAGAGGCTTCAGGCTAACAAGCCAGGTCAGCAAGCACAGGCTTGCTGCTCTTCTGGAGTGCTTGTCCCTTGGTGACATGAATAATAATAAAAGACTTTGCTGCCTTTGGTGGCCTGCACCCTGGGCCACACCTTGTGTCTGGAGCAGAGGAGCTGAAGGGGCCATTTTTGACCAAACACTCCTTGTGCAAGCAGAGTCCCTGGAGCGCTGCTGGGTCCTGCTGAGCCACAAAGCTATGAAAGATGGCTCCTTCCCAAGGATGCTTATCTCCCAGAGCAGGCAGCCAAACAGCAGCCCCGGCCACCAGCCACCAGGGAGGTGAGGAGCACCAGGCAATCCAGTGGTGTGAGTCCCCAGCTGGGATAAAGCCAGTGGCCAGGCTCCCTACGCACCACGGTGGAGAAAGTGGTTTGGAGGAGGTGTGTGGGAAGCCTCTCCCACAGGCATGAGTGGGTGAGAAGGGAAGGAGCATGCAGGCACTTGTTGGGAAAGCAGGCAAGAAGGCAGCACTGATCGCGTGGCAGGGCCAGCAGAGTGCAGGCAGGACCTGCTGTCTCCCAGGAGCATAAGATGGTGGGGAAGGAGCATGCGGATGCTGGCTGTGGAGGTGCTGGGTGTGATGGGCAGGGAGGAAGGTTGTGGTCCGGCAAAGCTGTAACTGCTTGCTATCATGAGATGTCCCACAGGACATCTGTGGTTGTCGCATAGGCCCATAAATCACCTCTCAGCGGGCCAGTGCTTAAATCGCTCCAGCAGCGCGGCAATATTCTGCGCAGCTTCATCTCTTCCCTACCAGAATAGGGGCCATTCCCTTCCCCCAGCTGCTCTGCCCACACTTGCCGAAGGAGAACCCAGCCCTTTAATTCCAATCACAAATTCTGGAAATGATTAGCGGGCTGTCATCACTCAGCCCCACCGGATATCGGGCATGGGGCATTTCCGTCCCCTGTAATTAATGGTGCACAGGGCTGCCTGGCTCTGCGGCGGGCAGGGAAAAAGCGAGCGAGAGGTGGGTGTAGCGCTCCCTCCGCCTGCTTCCCTTGCTGCTCGCCTGGGAAAACCGCTGGACCAAAAAGCAGGGCAAAGAATAAATTCATTCATGGCTAAAGGTATGGACAAGGCAAAAGGGTTCCCCAAAGAATTGGACCACTCCTATGTGGGAAAAGAAATGGGAAATCGTGCGGTTGAGGCGGGGGGGGACGACAATGCTGGGGCAGCCCCCTCCACTGATGCGCAGAACTGCACTTTGTGCGACCGCTGCCACATCCCCCGAGGGGCCTGGGAACTCAGTGGCCCGTTGGTCCCCTGTCCCTTCCCGGGTACCCAGAGGCAGCTGCCAGCAACCTGCCTGATGGAGAGGATGTCAGCATCCCACCCCGCAGCCTCCCCGCCGTTACCCAGCAGCCTTTGTCGTGTGTGTGTCCCCCCCTCCCTGCCTGCCCCTTTCCCAGGGCGCTCTCTGGCTCCCGGGAGCTGCCCGTTTGCCAGCTGCCTAGCGAGAGCCGCTATCTGCCCCGTGTGAATGCTCTGCCTCCATCCAGCAGCCTCCCAGCCCTCTGCTGAAACGCCTCATTGTGCAGCTGGCCGGACTACGTGAGCCTGGCTACGTGGAGCCTGTTTTGCTTTGAAGCTCACTCTTCCTTTCGAGTCAACAGAGCTGTGTGGTGCAATTGTAAAATTTCCCTTCGTTGGCCAACCTCCTGATGTTAACAAAAGCTCCCTGCTATGTAAACAGGCCAGATGCTGCGGGATGCTGTCTGCAGGCTCACGTACCCTCCTCATGCTGCAAGAGGTGCTGGACTCGCACCTGTGGGCTCCCTAAGCCAGGCAGAGGGCTTCGAGCTGTGTGCCCTCCGGCCAGCACAGAGACACCGCTTCCCTTGTCCTTTCGCCAGTGACCTCAGATGAGTCTATCCCTTCCTTTCGGATTAGCTGGCCCTGCTGAAATCCTGGCTGAAACGGTCTCAAATGTGGTAGTAATTATCTTACGAAGAAGGAGCGAGGTTCTAGATGACTAGGGAAAAAAGGCAGAGAGATAGTACCTGTTCTTAAAGGAGTGGAAATGGAGCCACGGGACCATGGACCTGCCAGGCTGCCTTCAGCACCTGCAAGGGCCCTTGAGCAGACACCCTATTTGTAAGACTGTGATAGCAAGGTGAGAAGTAATAGCCAACATGGGTTTGGCAACTGCCTAATTTCCTTCTACAGCTGGGTTAGAGGGTAAGGAGATGAGGAAGATGTCTGCTGGCACTAATGCTATGAGTTATTTGCATGATCAGGCTGGGTGTTGGTCTCAAAGATGCCTATTACATTTGCTACCGATGAGTGGCCACGTGGTAGTTGCAGGCACTTTGGAGATCAGGATGGGAGTTCAAGCAGATGGTGACATTGGTGAAATGGATATAAACAGGATGCAATTCATAAGGGCAAATGCAAGCCACAGCTCTTAGCAAGATAATCTGCTGTATGCATATACAAGGGGCCAACAAGGCCTTTGGAAAAGGACATGGGTGTCATTGTGGTGATGGGTGTCATTACTGAGTGACTTGACAACAAACAGATGTGAAGAAAAGCAAACGTCCCTACTGGGCTTTATAAACAAGACTGCCACATGCACCACGTGTGCTGCAATCATTCCACTTCATGCAGCATTAGGAAAGCCTCATACTTTTTGAGCAATGCAGTTCAAGACAGGCTTACGTATATTAGAGTCCATAGAAGATGATCAGCAGCCTAGTAACCATGACCTATGAGTACAGGTTGAAAGAACTGCATTTGTTTAGTCTGTTTCGGAGAAGAGGAAAGGGAAGACACGATAACCTTCAGAATTGTAAAAAGTGTCTGAAAAAGGAACAGAATGGATTGTTGTCCATCTCCAGGAGACATAAGGTTAGGCATCCAGAAAAAACTTTTCAGCTCCTTAAGAGCTGTACTGTCTTCTTAAGACAGAGTGCCTTGCAGAGACCACACAATCTCCTTCTCTAGAAATTTCCAAAAACTAGGTGTTACAAATACCTCTCAGGCCCGGTTAGATAGTGGTATCCCTCCTCGGCAGATATACATCTAGATGATGTCTCAGGTGCCTTGTTTTTGGTCATGCACCATTACACGGTAAGGCACAGCCATGCAGTTCCAAGGAGTGAGTTGGTTGTTGCAGGCTGACAAGAAGGGCATCTCTGAAAAGCAATGAACAGTGATTCTCACCACATTGCCAGGTTGTCCAGACACCACACCATATTCCCCGTTTCAAAAAGTGGATAACCTTGTGGGATACAGGGCACAACACCAGCAACCTGTCAGTTGTCCAAATGAAGCTTAACCCAATGGTCAGACAACCCCACCTTTCAGCTGATGGAGGACAACAGGCTGCACGGTGGTTTAGTTGCACCGTGGAGGCTCCTCACTCAGTGGAACTGGGGGTCAACCAGAAAGGCTCATTACATCTTTCCTGTCTACAATAATCAGATGAGAAGACATCTTGAACAGGTCTCTCATTCGGTGCTGGTAGATAACAAGTAAAGATTTAGAGAAGTGGTGGATGAAGCCTACCCTTTGTTGTGGCTGAAGTTAAACCACTCATCCAGGGTAAGCTCTAAGCGTGGAGTAAACATCAGTCCTTGAATGAGCTTTCATGATGGCAGGAGAAAGAGGGCCTCGTCTCCACTAGACCTTGCAGCAGTCCTTCAGGAGGAGAATACACTGAAGCTGGTGAGTCCTCCAAGGGGTCAGTGGGAAAGTGAACACACAGGAGTCCTTCAGAGCTGTGCCAGACTTCTGCAGAAAACTGTTCAAAGCAGACCTGAGCTACCTTCCTTTTCACACAGACCTGGTGCCATAGCCTGTATGGGAAGTCCTCCTATTGCTGTGTTGCTTCAGCCCCGTGCTGAAGCATACAAACCACCCCTTCAAACTCAAATGCTCTGTGAAGGTTGGCTCAAGCAAATGGGTGCCTCTGCCAGAGGGTAAGCACGTTCACAGAGGCTGGGTGGAGGCTGCATGGAAAAACTAGACCCTAAGCCTTATTGGCATGGAAAAGCCAACCCACCGCACGCACTAGAGGAGGCATTGGCAATGAAAAGGCTGACCGTTGCCTGGATTACAGCACTGAGATGAGAGAGGCCACTGTAGTATAAACATCTGTCAAGAGCAGATGAGGGTTGAGGCAGAGACGTTCCCCACAGGTTTATATGATTTTCAAGGACCTGAGGCCAATGATCCTCAGTGATTTCACAGATGAGCGACCTCAGTGATCTCATGACCTACTAATAAATAATTCTTCCAAACTCCTTGGCTGACTCGCCCCTGTGTAATGGTGCAGGATGAAACCAAGGGGAATAGCTTTCTCCAGGACTTGATATTGCAGCTCAAGAGCATTTGATAAGGCCATCCCGCAGGGAGTACAAAATCCCCTGTGCTTGGAAGGAAGGAGAAAGGGGTCACAGTGGATAACACAGCTCAGATCTTGGAAAGTACCTTCTCTGGCTGTCCTGCTCAGCCAAGATGAAACCACTCCAGCAGTTGGTTCAGTTCTGCTGGATGAAGAGGTATGCGACCATTGTAGCAAGCCTCAGAAGCTACAACTGGCCCTCCAGACATTCCCAGCTTTCACTCAAAACCACAGGGGATTGCATCTACACTATTGACTTCTACCAGCCAGCACAGCTTTGCTGCTTGAGGGTGTGAAGCAGGGAGACTAGCCACACCAGCCAAACATCTCATAACATCTCACTTTGGTATACGGCAAGTTTGTTCTGGGGGCTGAGCTTGGAGGAGTACCATGACCTCCTCCCCTCCCCATCTGACTGCGGTGCTCAGGAGAGTGAGTCATCCATTTTTCATGTGGAGCTCCCCATCGTTCCAAGGGAAAAGGCCATGCTTCCGGCATCCCTTGGCGTGTGAGTTTCCATTCATCTGTTGATGGCCAGGCAACACGCCATCCCCAGAACAAAATGGCTGCTGCTTAGTTCCTTTGTTATTACTGCACCCTTTAGGATTTTGCTAAATTTCTCCAAGATCTTCAAGTCTTTTGGACAGTCTGAGTGGAGAGAGCTCAGCGTCTGGAGATTTTGGTGTCAATCCCTCAGTGCACTCTGGCCAAATCAGAAAGACTGCCTCTTCTTTTCCCTTGATTTCTGCAAGTACTGCACAGGGCAGGAGTGAATCGGATCTTTTGCCACTGCAGCTCCATATTTTCAGGCAGCAGAGGTGCATCTGCCCCATGGCTTGTCAACAGGCTCTGTTAACAGAAGACCCTCAGTAAAATGTTAAGGAACACAGTATCCCCTCTTGTCTCCTGGTGGGGGGAACATTAGATGAATAAATATCCCAAGGCAGGCCAGCCAAATCAGGCTTTTCTGATTTGGAAAAGTCAACCAAAGCAGACCGAGTGGTCATCAAGTGGTCCCTTCACTTTGAAGGACACATAACGCACTGCTTCTTGGTGGGATCAGCCAGCTTTCGCCCTGGTGTGGACAAAACTCCCCTGTTTCACAGGAGGTGGTAAACAAGCCCTGGACCTCATCCCTTGGCTCCAGGGCACACAGTTGCGAAGCTCCTCTGATCAGTGTGGGAGGAAGCGCCTCCACCCTCTTTATGGCTGCCCCGTAATGAGCCCCAGCTGTAAGCCTCTCCCTTCCATGCCTGGAAGCCCAGGCTGGCCTCGCAGGGTGGGGCACAGGCTGTTTAACCCATTCCCTGGACAGACAGATGGACGGATGGACAGATGGATGGACAGATGCTCCCCAGCTGCTGCTGAAGCACTGGGAGCCTCTTTCTGCTGGGTTGGCTGGCTGGGTTGCCAGAAAGGTGCCGAAAAGCTGGGGATGCAGAGGCGTGTGGGTTCGTGCACTGGGGAGAACAGCGATGGTTTTGCTCGCTCCCCACTTGAAGGCGCACCAGGGAGCGACGTCTTCCCTCGTCCCCGAGGGTGGCCAGGAGGTGTGGGGCTTGGCAGGAGGATGGGTTGTCCCGAACACCTTCTTCACAGGGCTGTTCCTGGCGGCTCCCGCCAGCACCGTCAGGCTGGGGATGTCCATCCCACGGGCGTGCAGGTCCATGGGTTACTGCAGGGCGCCCTCTCCTTCCGCAGCTCCACATCCCAGCAGCACCTGGGGCTTTGGCTCCTTTTTTTTTTTTTTTAAGCAGCTTTTGTCCCTGAGAGAAAATCGGCGGCGAGGAACCATCTCCGGCTGGCTCCCCCTCGTCCAGGCGCAGGCGAGTGGCCAGGCAGCCGCTGGTGTGATGCGTGCGTAGCACCGCGCCACAGAGACGGGGCAGGGGATTCCTGAGGTGACGGGGCTGAAGCGCGAGAGCAGAGTGGCGCTGGATGGTGAGAGGCTTTCTCTGCTCATATAGCTAATAGACTAATTAGCAAGGAGCTCGAAACTTGGCCGTGTTTGTTGTCAAATGCAGGCCCCTTTCCAAGTGGTGTTAACAGCCTTCCCTTTTCACTCCGGGCGCATTGTAGAGCTGGGGCTTTTCTGTCGCTTCACAGAGGATTCTTCATTTAGTAATGGATATAGGCTGAATAGCTGTTGCAGCTATAGGTGACACCAAGGGTCAGGAGCGAGGGCTGGCCGGGAGGGGGCGGGAAGGGGGCAGGGTCCCGGGGCTGGGCGAGCAGCAGGAGGCTGGGAGAGGGGACGGAGGGGACACTGACCCAGCCGTGCGTGACAGGCAGCCGGGCTGGGGGTGGCAGGGGGCTGCAGGCACGCTGCAGGACGCCAGGGTGGATCGAGGGACTTGGCCAGCTGATGTCCCCATAGACCTGGTGGTGAAGGAGGGTGCCAATAGGCGAGAGAGGAGTTCATGGAAAGGTGCGCTTCTGAGCCAGAGGTACGGCTCCCCATGCCATTTGCCCACTTCTAATTAAGATGCCAACGTTCGAGCGATCTCTTTGACAAACGCTCCCCTTTCACACGGGAGACAAAAAGTTCACAGAGGCGAAAGGCTGCCGGTGCTGGCAGGACGCCGGGCGC
>NW_009647419.1:3834894-3840762 GCF_000708025.1 Charadrius vociferus | reverse complement strand
GGGGAAACCCGGGAAGGTTTCTGCCGGGTTCCCACAAGCGCGGGAGCCGAGGCTGTGCCTGTAATCACGTCTACCCACAGGCAGCGGCCTTTGTAGGCAGCCTGGATAATGGTTATTCACTGCCGGCGGGAGCGGGGACTCGTGCCCCCGCGGTGCCACCCCTCCATCCGGACACCTGGCTTTTCAGTTCTCTCCAGCCTCCCAACTGGTGTGCTCCTGACTTTCCAAATTCAGCTCCTCCTCGGGAGCGTTGCCCCTTGGTTCCTCCTGGGGTGCCTGAGAGAGAAGCGGACAGGGGGCTTCTGGTGCTGCCCTGTCCCCCCAGGCCGGTGCTTTTTGCAGAGAGGGCAAGGCGGGGAGGCGAAGGCTTTGCAGGAGCTCGCCTGTGACCAAGGCTGGAGGCAGGGGAGATGCCTGCAGCCCTGGCTGTCCCTCAAGCGCTCCGCGGTGCCTGGAACGATATAATTCACACCTTCACCACACACTCAAACACCGCCCCAGCCAAAGCCAGGTGAGCACCTTCCAGCTGCACACAAATATTATCTGGATGCCACGGCAAATATTAGGCACAGGGCCTGGAGCGTGCCCAGCCTCCCCCCGAGCTCCACGGAGGCTGCTTGCCCGCGGCAGGCCCGGCTTTCCCGCAGACGCTTGCAATGGCATGGCATTGCTGCTGCTGTTTTCTTTGGATTGGGGCCGACCACTCATGGAAAAGCAGCCGAAGCAGCACGGGCGGCAGGTAGCGCAGAGCCGGGGGCAGGGGGGAAAGCCCTGCCAAAGCAATGGCTCACATCCCCAGCATGGCACGGTGGAAGTCGCCCAAAACCTCAGAAGTAGGATGGTGGTTTGGCAGAGTCATGACTCCGTGACAAAAGCCATGACTAAAAGTGTTTGACTTATCCACACTATTCATGTGATGCTTGGAGCCAGAAAAGACGTCCAAAAACATGTCCTCTCCTGCTGCTGGAGATCCAGGAGGAATTAGCTCCCTTTAATAGCAGCCAGGAGACCTAACATCAAACCAGGTATTTGCGCCCTCTGACGCCCTTGCCACTTACTGCCAGGCTTTGGCCCCTGTAAAATCTGTTTGAAGACCATCCAATGAACATTCCATGCAAACCCAAGGTTAGCCAGCCCACGGGCTGCCTGGGGGCTGGTCACGGTGTGTGGAGAATGACTAGCCACCGAGTCGTGCTGGCTGTGCTCTTCTTTCCCAACTGAGCCACCAGCCAGGTGGCAGCAAGGCCGGAGAGACTTCTGAGATTGTTGTGCTGCCTGCTGAGGTGCTGAACCCCGGCACTGACGAGCTCAGCATCTCACTATTTGGACCTTGGGGCCGAAGTTTTCCATGAACGTCAGCCTCTAGTCTGGAAAATAAGTTTGGCGACAGGGTCAGGTTTCCAGCCGAGAAGAATGAATGATCTCACTACCAAGCGGGCTATTTCCAGAGCGGCATTTCCCAAACGGAGTGCTCTGGTGCTAAGCTCCCCCAAAGCAGCACTGGCGGTACATGACGGGGCCAGGCTGTTTCCCAGTGTGCCAGTTTGGCTTCATCATTTCCTTCGCTCTCCCTCCTTGTGTTAGGGATTTCAGTGCTGAGACCTGGCTGCTTTTGTGTTTCCTGCTTCTTTCTATGTTTGCCTTTCTGGGTCTGGATGTCTCCTCAGTTTTCCAAATGCTGGTAATTCCCACCCATTCATCTCCCTTCTAAACTCTGTTTTGAGTTCACACATCTATTAATTTGTTGCTTGTTTGGGAACCAGGCCTAAAGGCTGGGCAACGATGGAGGCAGTCTCTGTCCCAGTAGTTCTCAGTTTCAACAACCCCTGTAATTCCCTTGGAGCAACCTCTTGCCTTCTAGTCCTTTCAGTTTATCCCTTAACTCGTCTCCCTTCTGCACCTTCCCCATCACTTCTTTCGCTTTTCATCCCTGTTTTCTACTCATCCCAGCTCCTCCCTCTGCTACTTCTTGGCCCCTCTTTTTCCTCTTCCCCAGTGACCCACTTGCTTCCCTGGAGGAGGCAGGGAAGAGGCACGGGGGTCCTCACTGTTGTCATGCCTCTGGGATGAAGCGGTGAATGCACGGGCGTAGCATCCCAATGTTGGCAGCAGAGGGACAAGCATGGGCTGACACGGGAGAAGATTTCAAGGCATTTGGAGAGACAGCCCCAGTAAGTAGCCTCAGCCTAATACACCCTGTTATTCCCGCAGGCAGCTCCCTCCTTGCTCTTCAGAGCCGTGCTGGTGGGAAGGATGGAGGAATAGGTGGAGGATAGGTGGAGAGCCTGCCAGCGACACAAAGCTCTCCCGCCATGGGATTCAGCTGTCCCCACCTTTGCCCGGAGTGGGACACTGGGGGAACATCAGTGCTGGTGTGCAGGCAGAGTGTCCCAGGGGGTTGGGGATGGGAAATGCCCTGGCAGAGCGGAGGGCCCCTGGGGAAAGCAGGAAAGCAGCTGGGCAGGCGATAAGCTTGGAACACAATGCGCTGGCTAAGGTCTCCACACAGACACAGCTGGAGAAGCTGCTGCTCCCATTTCCTATGGCAAAGAGCAGCCTCCCAGCAGCACTGCCCCAGGGAAGGTCTGTGCCCGCTAAAGGGCCGCTGGTGTTAGGGGAAGCTGCGATAGCTGGCAGCAGGTGGGGATCTGCCCTCGCCACCTGGCTGAACTGACAAGCTTGGCATCTTTCACATGTCCTTTTTCTGTGTTGTCAGCAAGACCCGGCTTCCCTCACCTGCCTTCAGATGTAATGCTCCCAGTGGAGTTACGTCTGACTGGTTTCCAGAGGCAGAAAGGGAGAACTAACCCTCCTCTGATATCCACTTGGTGTAAGCACTCACCTTTTCTGCCGTGAAGGGCAGAAAGCTCAAAACTGTCAAACAAACAGGTCTTGGAGAACATGGGAGAGCAGGTTCTCCACAGTCTCGCTTTCCTGTCTCAGCAGTGCCCTGCTGAATTTGCTCCACAGACACCAGAAACAAGTCTCTGCGCTGGCCAGCGCTGCCCGCATGCCATGGGCTCTTGCAAATCAGAGTGGGAACTTCCCGCTTCCTCTGCTGCTGCTGTCACAGGCTCTGAGCTCATCTGGTCATGCCCTTTGCAATGAAGAAGCTGAGGAAGGAAATCCTGGTGGTGCCCATCTGCAACAGCCTGGGCAAGGAAGGGAGACGCTGTGCTGGGGACAGAGCTGGAAAGCTATCTGCAGCCAGCCGGCACCCAGCATGGGATGGGCCGTACGGGAGAGCAGGGCCTTTTGCTTAGCCTCGTGGTGGCAAAGAGGTTGTCATGTCACCCCAGTGCTGTGCCCAGCGGTCTGAAATGAAGTCCAACGTGCTTTTGTTGGATCTTGCTATGCGTTGGCTAACAGGCCAAGATGCCTTTCCACTAGAAGCACAACACTGAACAGCCCCCACTTTTGGAGAGCTAAGGTTGGTTTGGACCCAGGGGCTTGGACTCTGTTTGTACCTCTACCCATCTCAGCTGCTCAGCTCAGGCCACCTGGATCAAAGGCTCACCCTTCCTCACTGAACACTGCAGAGGCAGTTTCCAGGATGGGATGAATGAAGGATGTGATTAGATCTGGCTCATCTGCCTTCTTTGTTTAAGGGAATGGGATGGCAGCCCACCTCCAATCTAACTGTCCAGTTTTATAGATCATAGAATGGTTTAGGTTGAAGGGACCTTAAAGATCATCAAGTTCCAACCCTCCTGCCGTGGGCAGGGACACCTCCCACTAGACTAGGTTGCTCAAAGCCCCATCCAGGCTGGCCTTAAACACCTCCAGGGATAGGGCCTCCACAGCTTGTCTGGACAACCTGTTCCAGTGCCTCACCACCCTCAGAGTGAAAAATTTCTTCCTAATATCTAATCTAAATCTACCTTCTTCCAGTTTGAAGCGATTTCCCCTCATCCTATCACTACATGCCCTAGTAAAAAGTACTTCCCCAGCTCTCCTGTATGCACTCTTTAGGTACTTGAAGGCCGCAATAAGGTCTCCCTGGAGCCTTCTCTTCTCCAGGCTGAACAGCCCCACCTCTCTCAGCCTCTCCTCAAGAGAGGGGCTCCAGCCCTCTGATCATCTTTGTGGCCCTTCTCTAGACCTGCTCTAACAGGTCCATGTCTTTCCTATGTTGGGGGCTCCAGAGCTGGATGCGGTACTCCAGGTGGGGTCTCATGAGACCAGAGTAGAGGGGCAGAATCACCTCCCTAGATATGTAATTACTCCTCTGCTTCAAGAAAACTGGATTATTATTTGGCACTCCCCACATGGAAAATAAATATTTTGCTGGGACTGGGGGTATAAATTACAAATCCGCTCTGAGTGCGGCATGTTAGAGGGCCTTCAGACACTCTGCAGGGCAGCAGCGAGGGCCAGGGGCAGAGGTGGGGGCCTGGGGCTGGGCCAGCAACCCGCTGTAAGGACATGGAGATGAAAAGTGCTGCCTTCATGCAGCAGTTGTTACGTGTCAGGCCTGCTTAGATGCTTAATGCTCTTCAGTGCTTTTGCTCTCTGATAGCCAGAGGCTAGATAGTGGTCTGCTACAGCGAGTAACTGAGAAATGAATAAAATATTTACAAGCACAGCTGGTGTGAGCTCAAAAGCTGGTGTTCCTGCCTCCCCACGATATTTGCCTCTCCCTGCCCACGGCCTTTTTCGTGTTTCCCATGCGAAGGCCCGAGGCCCTGTGGCAATGCTCCGCTGGGCTGTTCTGCAAGGGGCACCCAGCAGAGGAGGTAACCTGCCACCCAGGAGCATCTCAGCACTCTGAAAAGGCACCAGCCACCCTGCACAGCCCCATGTGCTACCACATCCCCTTGGGTTTGTCTGCTGGGGGGTGAACATGTTTCTCAGAGGATTTCAGTGGGTCTGCTTTACTCTGAGGAGCAGTTGACATGGATCGGATATACTGAAAGTGAGCAAACGCAGGTGCGGATGGCAGCAAAATGCAGCTGACAGCCACCGGCACGAGAGCTGTGACCCACAGAGGCTGCTGCGGGCTCTGTCCCTGTTGCTACCTCCCCAGAGAGCTGAAGTAGTACGTGCTCTCCAGGAAGCAGGGTACACCTCGGTTGTGGTGTTGATATATTCTTAGTCTTGGCAAGGATGGGTTTGAGTAGCCAAGTTACTACGTGCCTATTGTCCGGTGAGTGGTATTACAGGGACTTTCCTACCCCAGTGGTGTCACCCACGTATGTATAAACGTTACTGACAGCTGCTGACTCATGGGTTCTGCGCACCTCTGGCTCTGGAGACTGCTCTCCGGTCTCCAAAACAGCTGGAAACCTCGTTCATTTTCTGGAGATGAGGAGGAGAAGGAGACTAAGACTTAATTAACTCCCAGCTGGCCCATGACATAATGCACAGAGGTGCACATGAAGAAACCACATCTTATAAAATGTTCCTCTTTGTTTGTCCCTTCCCTTCCCTTCCCTTCCCTTCCCTTCCCCTCCCCTTTACGTGAATTTGATATGAATGTAGGG
This sequence comes from Charadrius vociferus, assembly GCF_000708025.1. NCBI lineage: Eukaryota > Metazoa > Chordata > Aves > Charadriiformes > Charadriidae > Charadrius > Charadrius vociferus. Next base: position 3,835,279 of record NW_009647419.1, on the reverse strand, counting down.
GAAAGTGTGTCTGAGTGCGCAATGTGAATTTTGGGTGCATTTGGGGAGACATTTTGGAGTGGGGGGTGCAAGTTGGACCTCTTTTAGCTCCCGAGTTGGTGGGTAGGAAGCGGGAGCAGGGCAGGATACTCCCAAAGAGGGGTACCGGAGGGTGGCCAGGCAGCAGGGGGTTGAGCGGAGCGAGGGAGCCTTGGTGCTCTGCCGATTCCTCAAGGGCGCGGGAGCCGTGCTGGGCTGGGAACCGCTCCGAAACTGCTGACACAGGCAGAAGGGAGCTGCGGCAGCGCGTGATCCCAAAGGCGGCATCGCCCGCGGGAGGAGGCATGTGGCCTTGGGACGGAGCAGGTCACGATTTCTCTTTCGTAGGTCAACAATGGCAGGCGGG
>NW_009647419.1:3828465-3834721 GCF_000708025.1 Charadrius vociferus | reverse complement strand
TCGCACGTTGCTGACCGCACGTACATGCCCCGCAGCCCAGAAGGCCCTGGCAGCGGCCAAGCATCCTGGGCTCCCAGCCGCCCCTGCCGCGCTCCTTGTCTGCCTGCCAGCCAGTGCCCCGGATCCGCTTCCTCCCTCCTTCTCTCTCTCTTTTTCTTTTTTTTCTTCTTTTTTTTTTCCTCTCTCCCAGTTTCACAGGCTGCAGAAGGCAAGGGAGAGGGGGGAGAAGGAGGGGATGCCAGCAGTGAATGGGAGGCAAGAGGGGATGGGAGAGGGGCTGGGGGCGTCACTCCTCCGTCTGTCTGGAAAGAGATGGGTGCCCATCCCGGGTCGCCACAATCCCTTCTAGAGAAGTCACTTCCTTCCCTCCCTCCGCTCTTTGTTTGGTGCCACAAAGGAGGAGAGGATGGTCTCGGTGCCAGGCGGGTAGCACGTCCCCCATGGGGAAGGCAGTGCTTGCAGAGCAGCTGCTGTGCCTGGGAGTGTGTCTTGGTCCCTGTTCCCGCTACGCAAAGCAGAGGGGTACGTACTGCTGCCAGGTGGGGCTGGGACCCCTGGGCCTCTCCAACATGAACTAAGCCATCGCTTCTCCTCCTTCTCTATGTCACCTCAGGGTCCTGCAGCCACACACAGGGCTGGGTCTGTTTAGCCTGGAGAAGACCTGAGAGGAAATGTCGTCAATGCCTATAAGTATCTAATGGGCAGGCGGCAAGAGGATGGAGCCAGACTGTTTTCAGTGGTCCCCAGAGACAGGACAAGGGGCAACAAGCACAAACTGGAACACAGGAAATTCCATCTGAACGCGAGGAAAAACTTCTTTACTTTGAGGGTGACAGAGCACTGGAACAGGCTGCCCAGGGAGGTTGTGGAGTCTCCCACTCTGGAGATATTCAAAACCCACCTGGACGCCATCCTGTGCAACCTGCTCTAGGTGAACCTGCTTTGGCAGAGGGGTTGGACTAGATGATCTCTGAAGGTCCCTTCCAACCCCTACCATTCTATGGTCCTGTGATTCTGTTATTCTGGGGTGGCCTGGCCCAGGCTTTGGCGTAGGTGATGAGCCCGTCAGGAGGCTGTACAAAACACGGTGGTGGCTGGTGACAAGGAGCTCTATGGCACAAACACTGTCAGATGAAGCTTGTAGTGCCTATGTGTTGTCTGGTGTGGACAACTTACAGGATTTAGGGAGGAAAAAAAGGGACCTTTCCAGGTCTGGAGACACCAGGACCCTTCTGGACATTAACAGTGTGCAGGGTTTGCTTGCATTCATGTCTGTTAGTATTCCCTGTCCAAGATGGCTTTTTACCAGCTCGCACCAAGTCCTTTCTCACCCAGCTTTCTAATCAAGGGCTTTACCAGCCTGAGATCTTTGCAGGGATATCAGGGAAACCTGCTCCTGTATTGCCATGCCCCTAGAAAGGCAAAGGTGCTACAGCAGACTCTTGGCCATAGTGCTGTGCAAAGCTCTCTGATGCATTTTTCTCCATCTCTTTTTGGTAGGTGGCCCAGGGCAGAAGGCAGCCATGTGGGCTGGCTCCAGGTTTGAAGGCAATCTATAGAGTGACAGGATGAGTTTTGCTGTCATTAATCTGTGAATCCTGCTCACAGCAACAGCATATTTGGCACTGCATTTCCCCCCACACACACACTTTGTTTTTTCCCCTTCCAAAAAGTCTGTCCTCTTGAGCTCTGGACAGGGAACACTGAACTCATCCCTCATCCAGGCAGGCTCCAGGTTCTTGTGGTCACTGCCCTAGACTTCCCAATCATCCTACTCATAGTTCATAGTCACTCCCTCCCCATTAGTAAGAGGAAGGGTCAGGGGCATGATTTTTCCTTTGGACCCTCTCATGGCGAACGTGCCTGTCTGACTGTGTGACATGGCATAACCTTTACTCACCACGGGAATGTCTGCTCACATCCACATGCCCACAAGATGTCAGGGGGCAATTTGCCTCAGCGAGACCTCATGCCAGCATTGCTTTCTCCTGCCAGCAGCCTCAGTGCACCCAAGGGACTCACACCACGAGCACATCCCCCCCAGCAGGTTTGCCCTGGCCACGCTTACAGTGCAGGCTCCTGTAGTCAGCCACGTGCTGCGGTCACCTCCCCTGATGCATATCTACAGGACCTGGTTAGTGACCCTGCCCATTTTATTCCTAACTTGCTTAGAAATGCTCTGAATGACTGTGTTTCCCCAGACACATTGCCTTGTGCTGGCACAGCAGTCTTACATGCACACCAGCACTTGAGGATGCTGTTGGATGTGTCCTCAGTGTGGAGCTGCATCTCCCTTCCCTCATCCGTGTTTCTCCTTTGGCATTTACCCCTTGGTTTACCCCAAGGATTTTCCCCCTGAGCTCTTTGCTGTTGATCTGCCACCCCTCAGCACCATCAGCCTCCTCTGACTATCTTGTCCATGGAGATGGTGACCAGCTAGACCACAGGGGTGACTGGGTTTTTGTTGTCACAGATGACAATGGGCTCCCCCTCATTTTCTCCCGCGCTTGTGCCAATGGGGCTCTCAGATTCCCATCAGTCTCTTGTTTCAGAGAAATCTGTCTCCCTCTTAAATTTCAGGGCCGGAGCGTACAGTTGTGTGTGTTTGCATAGCTTGAAGGATACCCAGCCAGCCCAGCCAGTTTTGAAAGAAAGTGGTTTTCACCTTTTCATCCAGTCAAAAAGACATGTCCATCCTCTTTTGAGTCCAAAATCTTGCACATGCCAGCACTGGCTTTCTTCTGTTCTCATTCCTGGAGGAGATTCTCCTGGCCTGCACATACCTTTGGCTCTCCAAATTCATATTTGAATGTAGAAAATCTTTCTTCAGCAGATGATTTGAACTTTGTTAGCAAAAGGAAATCCCTGAATTTGTTGATGTTCTCGGGAAACTTCTCCAAGACTGGTACCACAGGGGCAGTGTGGACAGTGCTGATTCCTTTATGTGAGCCCAGAGTATCTCAAGCCATACTTCTGGCTGTGGGTCTGTAATGAGGCCAGTCATTTGTTTGGGCTCCTGTGGATAACTATGTCAGGGCCAAGCACTGTGCCAGTGAGCTTCTTTTAAGGACTGATTTTATTTTACACAGTCAAGACTCAGGCAGCCTATTATTAACCTCAGAGCCTGATGGCTTGCTTTGCATTGCCATTTTAGTCTACATTTTCACAGACTCCAACACACGGCTGCTGCACTTCCATGCACCCCTATTGTCTCCCTGCACTTGCTTTGAGCCCCACCTCACCAGACCACCTTTCCCAACGTCGCACCTCAGTGAAATTTGTCATGTGCTTCACCCATCCACAGAGAAGAGGCCCTGTGAGGACAGTGTTGAGTTTGCAGTCAGCCTGCCCCAGTTACTTGTCCCAGCAACCTGGCGCAGTAAGGAAACACATCCTTGCTCTTCTGGATGGGCAAAGTGACATGACAGCAGCAAGTGGGAAGGCAGTAGCAGAGTCATCACTTGAATGCAAAGCTGCCAGGCTTAGGTCAGGACAAATGTCACCAATCCTGAAGGACAATAGCTGGCAAAAGCATGTATTTTGCCCACACCCAAGCAGCTGTGTCACCACTGATAGCAGGAAAGGATGAGATGAGTTTTGCTAATCAGGACTAATTATGAGGCTGCGCCTGAGCTCAGACCTCCTGCTTAAAAAGTCCCTCCACGTGTGAGTAAGCATACAGCGGTGACCTTAGCGGGGCAAATCTCAGAGACCACAGGAGGCCTGAGGGTGCCAGGCAAAAGAAGGGATGAGCCTATGCCAGCCCATCTCCGTGGAGAGGTGAGGCAGGCTTCCAAAAATAGCCCCCCACCCCACTGCCAAGAGCAGCAAGCCTTTGATAAACAGTTCAAAAATAACCTCAGCGGGAAAGACATCGCAGCTCTGTCCATCAGAATTGGATTTGTGTCGTGTTTGCCTTCCCGTGACCCTGCCAGCTCGCTGCCGAGCGTGTCGCTCACGTGATGCCCACTGCCCACCGAGACTGGCCCCGGCCGGGATGCGGGTAACCACCAGCGACTGGGAAGATGCTCGGCTATATTTTGCTGCTGCAGCAAGGGTTTGTCCTGGCTGGGGAACAGGAGCAGGGAGGCAGCCCCGGCGGGGACGTGTCTGCCTGGTCGGGGCTACAAGGTGCTGTTCGTGTTGTGGCTTCCCACCCTCCTGTTGACACAAGGGAATGGCTTGCGCGGGTGTCAAGCGGAGAGGGGAAAGCGCAGGGAGGTCTGCCGCAGGAAACCGGAGCCAGACGCGCTGAGGGCTAGCATGTCCCGGAGAACCCTTCCCAGGGAAGGGGGGCAGCCGGGGCACTCTGCTCTGCGTGCCCTCATCCAGCACTGGGACGTGGAGGGGACAGCAGACAGCAGCCTTCCCCGCCTCCCCTCCACTCCCCCGGGATAACAGTGCAGGTCATAGCAAGGAGATCACCCTGGGATGCAGCCCCATTCCTGTCTGGCTGCCCCGGGACCATGAACACCTCTCCCTACAGAAAGTGGGATTTTGAGTGGGATGGGACAGGCTAAGTCCCCCGGGGATGTTGGTTCTGCACGGAGCACCTCAAAGATCTGGTCATGTGCATCCACAGCCCCGGCAAGTGGCACAGCAGTATGGCTCATGGCACTGGCAGACACTCTTGGGCAAGACAGTGTCAGCGCTATATGAAGGACAACGGTTATATCCCCCTCAGCCCTGTGCCACCACGTACACACTCCTCTGGGTTTGGGACACAGACTCTGCACTGCTCCGCTGCTCCAGCTGCCCGGCAAAGCCACCCCCAGAGAAGCAGGGAGCAGGGCCTGGAAAGAAAAAGTCATGCATGGACAGAAAACTCTCATACTTGGGAAGGTTATTGTATTGCTCATGTGGGTGGGGGAGAGCGGGAGGGAGGTGGGGCAAGGCAGAGGCGGGCAATCCTTCTCCAAACGTTGTCACTCCGGCGCAGTGATCCTTGGAGAGCCCTCGCCATTCTGCTGCCAGCAGGCAGGAGCCAATTAAGGGCAATTAGGGTGGAAGCGGAGAAGGCGCCCCTTTAGCCGCCGCCAGAGCGGCCGCTGGGAGCGCTGGCAGGGCTCCACACTGTAAGGTTATTAGAGTTCTCCCTCGTATTGTCCTTGGAAGAGATGCTTCAGAGCCGTCTGCTCAGAGCAGCGAGATGAAAGGGAGACCACCTTTGATGTGTTCACCCAGAGCCTGTGCTGTGGCACGTGTAATCAGCCCTAGCACTTCTCCAGCACCTTCCACTGCTATTAATTACCTAGGCCAGTTACCCCAATATCTGCGGTCTCCCAGGCAGAGCAGGACCCCCCAGGGCAGAGACATGGCCTCTGCCCCACACAGTGAATCCTTGTCCATGAAACAAGATGCGGCAAGCAAGGGCAGAGAACAGCAATCAAGAGCGATGATCTGGGGCAGAGGATCTCACCAGTCTCCGTTAGGCCAGGGAGAGAGGTACAGCCGAAGACAAGCGGGCTTGCTCGCAGCCACACAGGCTGTGGCATGGACCCAGGGCTCTTCCTGGGGGCCCACACGCTCAACAGCTGGATACTGATGGTCTCAAAGCCTCCCCCCCATCTGCACGTACTACCACAGGACACCAAACCATATGGAATGACAGTGGCTAGGCTTGCAACAGCTTTGTTCCTTATTTTGTCCCGACATTTACAAAATCCCTTTCCTTGGCCACCCCTTCCTCCCCTACAGCTTGGGCAGCTGAGGAACAGCAGAGGCAGGAGATGGGGCAGCTCTGTTATTTGTCATGAAGCTGTCCCCTTGGCCTGCTGGAGAGATGCTCTCTCCAATCCCTGCTCTGCAAGCCTGAGCACTAAATGCCTCTGGGGCAGCAATGTCCTGCCAAGATAGAGATCTCACCACGGCACAGCGTTTCCTAATATGTTGCCCACAGCACCCTTATGCCTTTCCCCCTCCCCATTCTGCTTCTTGCAGTCCATATCCCTCCCTGGGGGTCACATCTCCCCGTCCTTATTTTCACGCTTTACTGCCCCTGATGTCACCATGTCGATCCTGTGTTGCTCTCCCCCAGGCGGAACTTAGCGTGCTGCCCTGCATTATTCTCGCTGTTGGAGGACCACAGCTGAGACAAAGCTGGAAGAGGAAAGAGGTGCAGCTCTTGCCACTGGGCGTGGGCTGTGAAAGGATGGGAAGAAGGTCCATAGTAACTTGCCATCCTTGCAGAATCGGTATTTTCCTGCATCCAGGAGCTGCTGCTGGATGGACTTCAACTTTGTCTTGATGTGGAAGA
>NW_009647419.1:3809102-3828166 GCF_000708025.1 Charadrius vociferus | reverse complement strand
CCACTCAAGGCATTGGTTCTTCTGTCTCTAGACTCTGGGCATTGCTGGTTTGGGCCAGGTTCCCCACAGTCTTTTGCAAACCAAGTGGCCCTACCTAGGTGACCTGTTGGGCAGGTAACCATTGCCCTGCCACCCTCCCTCTTCAGCTGAATGTCTCCTTGCATTTCCCAGCTGGGCAAGCCTACTGACTAGAGCTGCCGTCTCCAGCACTGTGCACAGCAGCGTGGTGGGAACAGCAGGGTCTGAGCATTCTGCCTCACAGTCTCCAAAGCAAAGGTGGTCCCAGGGCACTTGCCATGGGTTTTCCACCCACAGGTGCCACCACCCATCTGGAAGGAAGCAACCAGTCTTGTTTCAAGCAGTGGTCTTGTAAATCAATCCTCTCTCAGCAGCACAGGGCTACCCAACCCAGGACAAAGCAACCTGTGGCCTCAAGAAGCGAAATACAGCGCTGAAAATTCACAGTGCTGCACACAGCCAGAGAGACCAATGCTCTCCACCAGCTCTTGTGATAACTGCCTTTCTGCTTTTCAGTCTCTGTCAGGAACAGGAATGATCTCAATAGTTTCCTTTCCTGCCTGATGTTGCCCTTGCAACTGCTGCAGAGCAGAAATGCAAGCAGGCAGATGCAGACCTTGGTCTGTGTCATGAAACTACTTTGGTGCCGTCAGGTTTGGTAAGGGTCTTTCATTTACAAATCCTACCCACCGACCCCAAAGCAACTGAGATCCTCTCAGAATTTTTGCCAGCATCCATGATGCTTTTGTGTAGCTCCAAAGAGGAAATAATGCTCTTGGAAAAGCTCCTAGCAGCTCCAGAATGGGTCCCTGGAAACTTGGTGGGGTAGTTACAATGCAGATCTCAGAAATGCTTGTCCCACATGTGCTGCCTCTTGGAAGCCAAGGAGGGATTCCTAGGGCCAGGAAGAGAGAGTGGATGCCACCATGTGGCAGCAGATTCCCAAGTGTGGATCTCAGGAGAGCTTCGGGCAGGCTGGGCTCATTGCTCACGCTGGAGGATGGCCTGGCCCTCCACATGCAGGACTTCAATGAGGAATTATGACCATCTGTGGACTGACAGGGAGGTGTCATACCGGCACCCTGTACCTTCCTTAAAGACACCAGCCACACACTCAATGGAGGTAAGATTTATTCTGCAATGCAGCAGCCCTGAAATTTACCACGGAAGCCAATATTTGTCTGAGAATTGTGTTCCAGCACCAAAGACCCATTATTCACAGCGACAGCCTGAAGAACTGAAAACAAACAAAGAACAAAGTCAAATCAAGTAGCTTTGGACATAAACCATCCCGCCTCAAGGCAGAAGACAACTTCTAAGCAAGAGAGACAACTTCTAAGGGAGAAACTCTTTGGCAAGAACGTTATCCCACTGCTGCAAAGCTTCTTGCCTTTCTCTCAGAAGCAACCAAAACCAGCCCGCCAGAAAACATTGGGCTAGATGGAGGCTTATTTTGATCCAGGCTGGCCATTCTTATCTTCTCCATCTTCACTGTAAAAAAGAAAAAAAAGGGAAAAAAAAAAAAAGAAAGGAGAAAAATTTTGCGGCTTTCTGGCAATGAAGAGAGCCCTAAATATTTGAAGCTAATACAAAAAGATGCAACCGTATTGTTTGCGGTCTGAAGTATGCTGCAATAAGGGCTCTGAGCTGTCATTCATATCAAGAGGCTGTTAACTCTAAACTCAGCAACGGCAACTCAAGCCTTAGCTTTCTTCACTACTGCATGTTGGCTGAGATTGGGCTTATCCCCCAGGCTCTTTACTGCCCTCCTAGCCATCAAAATGCCAATTTCTGCCTCCTCAACAGCTCTTCCAGTGCATTGCGTGTAACTGCTGTACTGATTCTGTAAATACAGCTATGTCAGCTTAAAATACATTTGAATACCAAAAAGAATATCATGGGAATGACTACCTGGTTGAGTGAGTTACTTGCATATTTCATCCTGTAATTGCTGCACTTTAATCTGAAGGTGTGAATGAAGCTATGGACAAGTCTGAGGTCCTTTGCCTGAGAGATCCAGATAGTCCAAAGGGCCCTGTTCCCAAAGAACCTGGAGTAAACCTGCCCTGAGCAGCTGGGTCCATGCAAGCTAGTGGTATATCAAGGTTTAGCTGACCCTGGTTGTTGGGCCCTGACCACCTTAGATGCTTTCCCAGTTCTCCAATTCTTCGCTCTTCAGAGCAAACCAGGCTAAGCAGTTAGACCGTGCCAGCAGACCTCCAAGGCCCTGTGCTGATTTGCCCTGGTGGAGACTCCAACCTGGTGTTGCTGTCTGATAAGACCAAGTCCTTGTGTCCTTGGGAAGAGCACATAGAAGATCAAAGTGTGGACTGGGGCAAAATGCAGCAGACCTACTGCTTCTGCTTCTCTCTGTGCTTGTGCAGGGTAGAGCAAAGCATCCGCTCGGGAGGCAGGGTGACCCTGTGGAAACCAGCTGCAGCACGGAGGAGGTGGAAGGACCTGGGGTCTGCACTATCATAGGATGGGAAGAGGGGACCCCAACTTGCAAAGGGCACAGAGTTGGACTCACATCAAGGATATTTACATGGTGGAAAGGCAGCTATAACCATGCCGGGGTGCTGGCTGGAGAAAACAGGTCTTGATATACAGCAGCAAACACTCAAAACAAAGAAAAAAACATTTAAAAATGGTGGCCTGCTTGGCTGCTCCAGCTGAGTCTGGAGGAGCCTGTTGCTCAGAGCGCCGTGCTCCCACCATGCTGCCCACCAGCAGAGATTGTCACCATAGATGACCAGGGATGGTCACTTTAGTCGTCTTAAACCACACCTTGACTCAGGCCACCAGCTGTGCCACCCATCCCAAGGGAAGGTCTCTGAAACAAAGAGTGACCGACATGCAAATTCCTCCTGTGGTCGCTTTCATAAACCCCTGCTCAGCTCGGAGAGGGACAAGGAAAGCAGTTAGTGGCATTCTGCCTTTAAAGAGCAGCCATGTTTCAGCCGTGATTCATGCGTCTGGGGATTCCGCCTCTTCTGATAATTTGCGGAAAGCCAGTTCAGCAGAATTGCTCACCAGCTGTTTGCTGGTGCTACCAGTGTGATGTGAGGTTGTCATCCCCCCCCGCAACCTGGGAGACCTGGGGGAGGCTGTTGCCAACACAGAGAAGGGCGCAGCATCAGACTCCAGTGAAGACTTCAAGACACCTCTAGCTCCCATTCCTTCATAATGTCCATGGAGATGCACAGAGATGGGGACCACTCATCTCTGCGGGGCTAGACTGGCCTGATGTTTCCTGACCTTTCTTTCTTTGAAAGAGCAAAAGACACCTTTGGACCTCCTCACGGAGGGCAGAGTAGTAGCACATTGGTCTCACTTTGCCTTCTACTCCCACTGCCTGTTGCCTCTGCTCCTTTTCTGGCATGCGTGAGAATGGATGCGTCTGTCCCCCCAAAATTGTCTGCAGTCATTTTGCAGTCCCTTCGACATCTGACAGACCACTTGTGGCCCACAGACCACAGGCTGAGAAACACTGGATGGGGTGATGTCTCTCAAGTTGCCTCCTGGCCCTTCTCTCAGGTTCTCTGAAACACGTAGAAAGAAGCAGTTCCTGCCCTGACAAAAGCATGGCCTTGGGCAGACAGGCATGGGGGAGGGAAGGACAGAGACACCCCAACCACCCAGCTGGGCTGGAGGCCCGCCCCTGACCTCCAACCCAGGGACCTGACTCTCCCAGAGATGCTTCTTGAGCAGCCCAGATGAAGACTTAGGGGATCCCACCTGCAGTCATGCCGTGGCACGGGACGGGGATGCTGGCAAAGGTCAGGCAGGTAAGTGTGGGTCTGCAAAGGGAGGGAGCAGAGGGGGAGGAGAGAGCTCTCGCCAGCCCCACCACACTCCAGCAATCAAAGCCCAGCCTCTGTAATTAATACTATTTAGCCCAGGTTAGTGGCAGAGGAAAATGTCTCTTGTCAGGCTGGCTTTGCCCACTGGCCCTGATTTAGCAACATGAAAGCATTTTTTCTGATTAACTGTTCACTGAAGGAGATAAAAGAGATGACCATGAAATGTTTTCTTTAATGTGATGAATGTAAAGGGACTGGTATAGCTGGGAAGGGTGAGAGTAGGGAAGAGAGCAGATGGGGCTGGGGTGGGAAAGGGGTGTCGGGCAGAGCCGGGGCACTGGGGCTGGGCTGGAGGGGGCTGTGGGGCAGACATGGGGGTCCTGGGCTGGACTGGTGGGGGGCTGTGGGACAGTAATGAGTGGGCATCCAGGATGAAGATTAGTAATCGAAACATTTCTGAACAGATTCACTATGCGAGCAGCTGTAGTTGTTACAGATGTGTGTGTGTATATATATACACACGTACGAGATTTTGTAAAGGCTTTTATGAAGTTGCCTTCTGAATGCCAAATTTCACTGCTCATCTCTATTACTAAGCTAAAAAAATTGTCGGTAGCTAGGAAACAAAGTGAAGTAGTAAAGCTCCGTTTCTAACATGATGTGGTTAGGATATTTTGGGGAACAGTGATGCTGTCTCTACTTTGTAAAACCATACCAGGGGGCGGAAAAGCTATATTTAAAAGCTAAACACAGTTTCCTACCAGCCCTTAAAAGGCATTTCACTGGCATGTAGTCCAAACTGGCCTTCAATGAGCTTTTACCTATGCGTTCTTGATAGCTTAGATTTTAAACTTTTCTCGAGCTGGACAATGAAATTGGTCTGACCTCCTTAAGATTAATTTCTGATTCCCGTGCATGGTCACGTAGCGACTAGGGATTTGGACGGGTTCTCACCAAATTGAAAAAATACTGATTTAGAAGAGAGAGGGAGAACATCCAGTGAGCATCCCCACTCGAGTTAGTTTTTGCAGTTGTTTGCAGAAAGGATTTTTCCCTGATGTTTTTATGTACTCCGGGAAAGAAAGGGAGAGTGTATAAAATAAAATGGTTTCAGTTAAGAGTACCCTATTGAAAGGTAATTGGGCACAAGGTACAAGATGAAAGTCCTTATACACAAGTACCAAGTCACGCAAACTGACATGCCTTGTACTAGCTGATTGTGCCAGAGGGGATGTAGCATTACAAGCAAGCAAGCAATCGCGTTATCTTCCCAGGATGCGCAGTGAGAACCTCAGGCACGCACAAAAGCATTGGCCGCGTTCAACATTAGGTCGGCTGGTCTCTAAGTGGATCGGATGTCCTCTCACCAAGCCCCCCTTTTGGGCCAGCTCGGCTCCTCTCCCAGAGGTCAGAGGAGACATAGAAAAGGTCCCCGAGCAGGCAATGGAGACACTGAAAGGGAGGTGAGGCTTGAATAGAGATAAGAGGAGTGAAAACTAATTGATCTGGAAAAGCACTGTGATTGTGGGGTATAAAATAATGACTGGGAAGTCCCTTTTGTTTACTACGAGGCAATAATAGCAGAGGGCAGATGATAACACTGAAAGGCTGACATTTTAGGGCTCTTTAATCTAGCAGAGAGAGGCGTAACAAGCAGCAGGGATTGCAATTTAAAGCCAGGCGAATGTAAATAAGAAATGAGGCACATTGCACAGGGGGTGCTGGCACACATCGAAACAGAGTGGGAGGGATTTGGGGCTCCCCATCTCTTAAAGGCTTTGTGTCCAGACAGGCTGATTTTCTGGGAGATAAAAACAAGGTACTGAGCTCAACTGCAGCGACAGCTGAAATTCAGCAGTCGGTGATGTATGGCAGAACATTAGTCAGGCTAAGAATTCCTGCCTTTTCTTCATTCAGGCAGAGGCTTGACTGAAAAAATGCGCCATTCACCCAAACACCTCACCCACAGGGACTGTCCCAGGGTGGTGGTGAGAGCAGTCACCTTCAAAACAGGCTGTGATGTTTGCACGGCTGAGAAAAGTGTGCATCCTTTTATCACCCAGGGGAAAGCAGGGTGGAAGTGGCCACAGGCAATGGTCTTTGAGCAGAGGGCTGGGGCCAGGAGAAGTCATCGCGGTGCCTGAAGGAACGTGCCTGCTACTTGTACACATCAACCTGGTGCCAACCACCGTGAGAGCTCTACCGAGCGATCCCTCCTGTCCACGACAACTTGTCCTCCTGTGAAAAAACAAAATGCTGGAGCCTCTGCACCCTGGAAGTGCTTCCAGCAGCTCATGCCGGGGCTGCTCAGAGGCACCGTCCCCACTGCCTGGGACGCCTTTCTGTGGAGGCTCTGTGGCCATCTCAGGACAAGCCGCTGCCTTGGCATCCTTTCTTTCCCCTGCTCACAAATGTTTCCAAGGCTCACCCGTATCCCCAGTGCATGTTTCCCTCGACGGACCTTTGGGGGTTGAAGGCAGAGCCCTCCCTGTGCTCTCCTCCTCTAACCACGCCGCCTGTTCCCAAAATCTGCATTTCTGTGAGCCCCTTCTAAGCCTCCTGTAAGCTCGGCTAATGTGCTGTGACCCATCCCGCTAATCTTGCAGGCAGCTGCCCAGGCTGCCGGCGCGTTGCAAGGGTTTGGGGTAAGGGCAGTCCCTGCCGAAAACCCGACCTTGCCCCTGGCACACGGACTGGGGCAAGTATGGCACAGCGGGTCAGAAAAACACCTGCAAGTGATGATTAAGTGGTAATGTTTTCCCAGAAGGTGGCAAATCTGTCAGCCTGGAGCTCATCATAGTAAACAGTTTTTATTTTAAAAGCAAACAAATAAACTGGTGAAAGTCTCCCAGTAGCAGGTGCTGCCTCCACGCTAAGCCCTGCCTTGCAGCCCATAATTTGCAGTTGTATGTTTATCCTACCTGCTATTTATAGCTGGTCAAATCTCTCCATCCCACCTCGTGTTTCCTCCTGGCTCTGTCTTCCTAATTAATGTATTTACTGTCAGTATTTTAATAAAGCAAACAAACAAAAAAAAATTTTGAATGAAAAATATAACCTGTGGCCAAGGTGCCGCTGAGGTGAGCTGTCTGTGCGGGCAGTGGCCAGCCGGGGAGCCTCGTGCTGCGATGGAGGCTGAAGAAACAGCGAGGTGGGAAAGGAGGCGGCATGCAGATAAAGTAAGAGACAGAGTTCAAGAATTAACGGGGCATGGTCTCTCCCCGCGGTGGGAACCACAGTAATTTCACTGGCTTCACTCAAACCACCATGCGTTTCGTGCCAACTGTGGAAGTTGTCCCAGGTCCCAGCTAGGGCAGCCCCTGTCCTGGCTGTGGCGGGGTGGTCCCTGGTTGGGTAGGGAGAGACAGGCATGGGAAAACGGACGTTTCATCAGTCCAAAGGGAAAGCTGCTTAATGAAGAGGCCAGCCAGACTTCTGGAGGAGTTTGGCTGGGATGCAGATGCTGCAGTTGATTGCAGGCTGGCAGCTCTGGTTGCCTGGTGAAGGTAGGCTGCGACACTGCAGCTCAAACCACTCTGAAACTCTGGGGCAGGGAAGAGCCCCAAAACCTCTGGGGAGCCATGACACCAGCCAACACAGAATAAATGGATTGAACAAGCCGTGTATGAAAAGACACCCATGTGCCACTGAATCTCACTTCGTCCCCCACTCCTTTGCAGATGTCCTTTGCACTGCAGGTCAGCTTCCACCGGCCACACGAGCCAAGACTGCAGGCACCCTGCTGTCGTCTTCCCATTTTCTTCAGTAGGCTTAGATTTCCTTACATATGTGCAAGTTTAAGCATTGCATTATAGCCTCAAGCTGACACCAACCATGCCTCTCCCTTATTTAACGGTGTTGCCAACACAGCACAAGATTCTGTAAAGTATGGATATAACTGAGCCCCTGCTTTGTGTGGAGGTGCTTTGCTCTGTCTTATGAACTACATTGCCCTCATTTGCCTTAAAATAAAAAAAAACTTATGACATTCACTGCCACTACTTTTCTGAAAAAGGCACCTTCTTTCATGTCACATTGGGTCGTTTAGGTGGCAAGCTCTAAACCAAAATCTTGCTTCTCTTTCACTTGTTCTGGATTTTGAACAACTGTGTTTTGCACCCCTTTGTGGAGGCAGGGCAGTCCTCCTGGTTATTGCCTGAGTGGATATTTTCTCAATTTAGGGAAGACGGTACTGTGATCCCACTGCTCGGGAGGAGGCACAGGTCCACAACCCAGCTCTTCATGATCCCTTGAATGATTGCAAAGATACCTTTCTCCTCCCTAGGAATCTCCGCATCTGGAAAGTGGGGAGAGCCTTGTGGTGAGACTATGAAAGTGGTACTATCTGATGGGGCATGCCTCTGCTCACAGGAAAACCTAGGCAGCTAAGTGAACTGGGTATAAGTTGTAGATAGAGAAAGCCCAGTGAGTTTTCCTTTTTTAAGTGGTTCTTTACCCAGGATGCAAATTCTGAACCCTTAAAAAGGCCAGTTATGGCTTCTTGTTTATAAAAATAACGCAGCTGATCTTAAAGCTGAGGTTTAGGGTGTGTTTTGTTGCTCTTAGGAGGTCTGCACTAAATTAGTTCATTACATTTTTTTACACTGGATAAGTTTCAGGCTGGTTTTTTTAACAGGGCTGCTAATGTAACAATAGGATGCGACCGAACTGTTAGCAGCCTCAGGCACTGTCCAATGATTCACCAAAGCATTTCACTTGTACCACAGCTGATATTTGTGTGTCGTTCAGCGTGCCAGACTGGAACATTCAATATTTGGGACTCAGATTCCTCCCAGACAGAAAGGCGCTTGGGAGGGGCTGCAGCCTATCTCTGGGCTCCTTCCTTTTTTTTTTTTAAAAAAAATCTGATTAAGTTAATTATGTTTTTGGGGAAAAAAAAGAATAGAAAAAACAGCTTATGAGATATCAGGAAAAAGAAATAGAAAAAGCTTTCTGAGAAAATGGCTTAAAACAATGGATTCCTGCCATCTTAGCTGTCTCACCTTTCCTACTGGCTCGGCTGTGATTTACATTTCTATCGATGAAACAATGATCCTGATGTGAAACAGCTCTGCAAATAACCAGAGCAAAATCCACGCATCCCTTCACGATATTCCAGCTCAATATTTTAGTGGAATGAAAAAGAGAAGAAAAAGATTTTTTTTTTTTTTAATTGACATTTGCTTTGGAAACTGGGCAATGGCGATCTCTTCTGGAATTGCCTTGGCAGATGTAGTAGCACATGGACTGAATGCTCCAGGAAGCAAGGGCAGACTCTTTCCGTAAAACACCACCCTGCATTCCAGCTCTCTCACCTAAGCAATTTTTTTTTTTTAATGCCAAATACCTTTTCTGACAAGATTTACAGGGGTCTTAAAGAGCCTTATCAAAAATCAGATTGGAAAAAGGTCTAATGGCCCTTCCCGTCTGGTACAGAAGGGAGTTAACAGCATAACGATGCAAGAATGTTTAGCAGTTAATGTGATTGCACAAATATTTCTTTTATTCCTAGAAATGGGACCCAAAAAAGGGGTTTATGAGCTTGACAGATTGCCCCATTCTACACTGTCAGTTGCTTTTTTTTCACCTCCAATGATACACAGCTGCAACATGTTTGATGTGCCTGTGAGCCCAAATCAAAGCAGTGAACATCTCCCTAAATATTTCTCTCACAAAACCTGCTCAAGCAGACTAGATTATCCACAGAAAGAGTCCTACAGGAAGCACCTGCACTCGGGTATTTAGTTCGGCATTGTGTTACCTAATGCTCCTGACCTGTTCTGTGATCTTGAAAAAAAAAATAGCTTTCTTTTTGTTTCCTCTCTGATCCCATCACTCTTTTGTCTCCTTACACGCTGAGTGCTTCATGGCAGAATCTGCCTCGTTGCCTTTGTTTGTAGGAGGCTCTGCATGGCTCCGTCAAAGCCTATAAAGAGCAATGTTGTATGACGAGTGCCTATCACCTGGGCAGAACAGCCAACAGATCTGTCTCTTTTGCCCCCTTGTGTGTTGTGGCACGGTACCATTTTATGGTGGTGTGCAAGTTGGTGACACGGGTAGAGGGATAAGACCTCACCTTTGGATGTTGCTGCGGTTCCTGGTTGCTGGCACATCTGCTGGCAATGCAGATGAATTTCCTGCCGATGCCTGAACTAGGTGCAATATAAAGCAGCTTAAAGGAAGATTTGTTCAATTCCAGCTTCAAAGCAGACCTGAGGGTATTTTCATTGGAAGGGGAACACCAGCGTGGTCTCCTGTAAAGCTGCAGCTGCTGCTCCGAGACACAAGCTCAGGTAAGTCAAGTCGGGTCTGTTGGGAGCAGCAGAGTTATTGAAGCCTAGCTTTCAATGACTGGATTGGAATGCTCCAACTCCCTCCCTGTGTCTCCCACACTTACAATACTGTCCAGTCCTCTTCAAATCCTCTACCTCCCTCTGGGCTGTCTACCAGACAGCAAAGGCCGGGCATAGTGCCTGGACAGCCAGGCTTGCCACAGCCTCTTTGATGCCTGAGGGGGAGCCCATCAGCTCCTGCTGCCCCAATCCATGTGCCAGTAGCGCGTGGACAAGAGCACTTTCCAACCACAGGGGCTGCTTCTGAAGAGACAATATTTTGGGCAGACGCAACACACACCAAAGGCAGGCAGTTCACCAGAAGAGAGGAAGGAATGTCATACAAAGATGGTCAGAGCTGTGAATGAAAGAATAGGAGCATATGACAAAGGAGGACAGTTTTCTGTACCTTGGATCAGCCTGAGCTGTTAAGACTCCCAGTCTGTACAACACTTCAGTCCACCGGTATTTAGGCTTTTTGTGTAACCAAGCTACTTGGCTTTGGGCTGTTCTGTCTCATGGGGCTTCTTGCAGTTGCTGGACTGAAAACTTGGTTGCACGTAGTTTTTATTTGCAAGTTTAATGGGGATAAAAAAACATAGGAAGGTAATGAAGATAAAAATCTTGTGACATCTGTTTGCACTTTAAAAAATTGCAGAAAAACTGAAAACACACAAATAAGCCCAGAATTTGATGAGTGATGAGCAGTTTTCCCTCTGCTTGTGTGACAGCCTGGAGCTGCTAATGACTAGACAGGCTATAACTACAGCTAAGAGAAAGCCACAAGAAAATAGCACTTGATTAATAAAGCAAAGTGGCATCTTTCAGCCTTTTTGGAGTCCCCAGACAGGTGGGGTATGACAACCTTGAGCAGTCCCCATAGCTGCTGACCTCACAAGACTGGCTCAACACACAGTCCTTAGTGATTCTGGAGCAGGCAGTCATCTGCCTCTCTTCTAAATCACTCTGCCACTACCAAACCCTCTTCCTACACCCTGAAGGTCCAGGTGGTACTCCAGACTGTCTCCACGACAGCCAGCTTACCCCCAGGCTTGTAGCTGGTGGAATCAGGCAATCAAATGCAGGATGCTCTGGGTTTCTCTTCAGGTGCTACAGACAGTAAAGCTTGGAAGGCTGTGGAGGATGTACTAGCCAAAGCCTGCAACTGTCCTTGCAGCACCAGGGGAGAAAAAGAAAGGGAAGCACTGCAAATGTACACATGGGATGAATGCCACTGGCCACCTCTTTCCATCCCATGTCCAACAGTGGCCAGCACCAGTGCTCCTAGGAAAGGTGTCATGGCTCGGAGGGGGCTAGCGTGGAGTAAGCTTATCTCTGCCCTTCACCCTCTGTCGTGGGTATCCATTCCAGCTAAGCAGCTCAGTCAACGAACAGCCAAAGACAGACCCCAAAGCAGGATAACTCATACCTCTTCTGACACATGTGGCCATTATTTACAATGTTCCTGGGCCTATAAAATTATAGAAGTTGGGCTGATGGTAGAGATCTAACTTAAGTCAGACAATACTCCCCTCGTCCCCTGAGAGGAAAACTCACTGAACTCCCCAGGCTGACTCTCAGAAGCCAGCAATAAGAATGGGAATAAAAATTGCATAACTTACTGCTATTTGCAATGGCCCTCTGCCTTCTGGCTACCCAGGCCCCTTCTGAGAACTGCCAGGTTCATAGCTGGTGTTCAAATGTGTGTTATTACACTGGAATTCCCCACCCTTTAACTCCTTGTCCTCCACTGTTTTTGTGGTTATGAGGGAAAGGGCAGGTATTCCCAACTGTCCCCTGTGTGACCATGAGCATGCTCGTGCTGAACCCACCCTTGCTCTTCTCTTCTTCTGAGGCAATGCATCCCAGGACTTTCCGGGTCTTGCCAGACAAGAGTTACCCCACAGTCACTCCCACTGCGTTATCTCGCATGTGACAGACCTGCAGACCCAGGGCAGGGGCTGCGCGCCGGCTGGTACAAAGGTGTTGGGATGTCAGCAGGATGCTTTCCCATGCCCACAGTGCCAGCCTCCTCCCTGAGTGTAGCTACAGATCACTTAGAGGCCCGTAAAGCCCACAAGTCTGAGCAGGGCTCCAAGATGCGTTGATCTCATCATCCTGGGCTTTCTCCTGCAATTGGGATCCCTCTTCACTGAGCCACTGACGGGTGTTTCCCCAAGCTTCCTCAAGTCCCTTCTTGTCCAGCAGGCATTTGCACCACTTTTATCTCATTATACATCTTCCTTATCTCATTACACATCCTTCTTGTATTATTGTACATCTTCCTTCCTAGATCATTAGAAAAACCAGCACGTGGTAGTGAAGAAGGGCTGATGGCCGGTAAGGCAGCCTTTCCAGGGAGGAAAGTGGATAAATGGGTATTATCATGTCTGGGTGAGAATGTGCGAAGCTCCAGATCAGGGAAATCTGGGAGCGTTGCATAACGCAAGGGATCTCAAGATGCTAAAAATACAAACTTGCTAACAAATTCAACAGTACAGATTTGCTGCAGAGCCCGGACGACGTGTGGACAGAAATCCCAACAGCCCCAGACAGTCCCACCTGATCAAGTCCACCGGCCACTGCCTTTGACTTCAGGGACTTATAAAGGGGATTTGAAAACTAGGATATATCCCACTATCTCTTGCTGGAAAGCTCTTCTTGAGTCCACTCACTTGTCTCTCCTAGATCAGCCTGTAGCAGAGAAAAGCTCCTCCTGACTTGTGGGCTTAAGTTAGCAGCTCTTCTGTTCTGTGTCAGGACTGAACTGGTGGGATGGGAGAGCCCAAGAGAGGCTGTGTTAGAGCCCAGTGCCCATGCAACTGTGAATAAAAGAAAACCCAGAAAATGGATGAAAAAATGAGGTGACAGCCACCACACTCCATGGTTAGAGATCTGGTAGAGCCTTACTCCAACACATCTGTTAAGGTCAGCTGGATTTAAGCACTTTCTTTCTTGGAAGTAAATGTAAGCAGTTCTCTGAGTAAGATCTCAGAAGCAGGCTTGGGCAAGGCTTGACAGTACAAACGTGACTGCAGTCAGAAAGTGCCCTCCCTTCCTCCTGAGATACAAACTCACTAACCTCTGTGGGATGGGGAACACAGCATTGGGAATGAGAGCAAGGATTGCACAACGCACTACGCTACCAATGAGGGTTGACTCCCAGCCAGTGTAAATTTGAACTAAGTGCCATACTGGGTCAGATCAAAAGTCCTCCTAGTTCATTCTCCTGGCTTTGACAGCAACTAAAGCATAAAAACTGGGTACCAACAGGGTGATCTTTTCCCCTGTGGGCCCTCTTAGTCTCTGACAGCTAGCACTGCAGACATGCCCAGAGATGGACCTTTGGCGAGACCATTGTGATTGACAATGAGAAGCTTCTCATTGTCTGATGCCTTGTTGGAGCCACTGAGATATTTGTTTTCCACAATATCCTGCATTAATGTGTTCCATGGGGCGCTCATGTACCGTGTGGAAGGAGGTACTGTTACTGAGTGGATAGAGAGACAAAGGCAATGTACACTGTGCGAAATTCCGCGCCCCCCAACATACATGGAATTGAAGACCATGAATCTTTAAATCAGTGCTTATGGAGAAATCCTGCAGTTATACCATACAGAAGAAACTGAGGAAGTCCAAGTTTGAAATGGGTTTTTGGTCATTACCATGTGAGGGACATCTTCATGGGAATTCTGCCAAGTAATTTTAATTGTGATGCTGTGAAAATGTTGTGTAAATAATGTTTCTATGATACATGTGTTGCAAGTTATTACCAAGCCATAAAAGCACTAGGAAAGAAGAAACCGAAACACAAAATGCTCTATGACGCCAGAACACTCTTCTGGTGAGTATCAGTTTGCAAACCACAATGTAAGTTTATGCCCACAATTCAATTGACCTCCTGAAAGCAAAGGTAAACAGGAATAGAAGGGCAGGCGTCTGCGGTTCCTTCTTCCCCCCAGAGAAATTCATTCTTGATCAAGCTCTGCCCTGTTTCACTGGCATTCTGTCAGCCCCTGAGCAACTGAAAACAAAAACACCTAAAAAACTACTCCTAGCTTAGGTGTGCAGGGAAGGGGGCCTGTGAGACACACTTGGCAGTTTTGAGAGCAACCACACAGCTCCCAAATCTAACAAGGAAACCCAACACTCACCCCAAAAACCACACAAACCAAACCAAAAAGATGGCTTAAGAAAGCAGCTTGTCCTGAAAGGCTGCACTGCTGCGGTGGGAAGTGTCTGAACCAAACTCTAGCTGGCCACGGCTGAGAAAAAACCTCATGTTATCTCTCTTCCCAAAACTTGCAATCAAACGTTGAACCCTTTGGTTTGGCAGAACAAAATAGAGGAGCGTCAAAACAAGCTAAGGAAGCACGAGGTGTATCCACTCCCCCGAGCGAGGCAAATTGCTGTGCTCGAGGGCTGCCGCAGGAAGGCAGAGTCTGTCGCCTCCACCACGTGGTGGGACCCCCAGGAGTCAGGAGGTGAACTTTACCCCTCACTACAGTGGCTGGTGGTATGAAATGCTGCTCTTGTAGAGAGAAACCTCTGGGAGCCATTTAGCAGCACCTTTTTGGCAAACAGCAGTCATCTGCTGTGTAAGCTGTGACATAGTTAGGTTAGTAGGTTACATAGGTTAGTATTACAATTACATGCCCCTGGTCCTACATCTTGTTCGGTCTGTTAGCACCTAAATGGGTAGAGTCTGAGTAATGGCTTTTCATGGGAAGGAAGGCAAGTTCTAGGATTAAGCTGCTCTCCAGGACAAGATGCTAAATAAAGAAAACCAATCGCTGAGAAGGTAAAGCCAGAGGCTGCCTCAGCCCCAGTGCCTGTCCCAGCTCAGTCTCTCCTGTACATGGACCCTATTCTGCTCCTGTTGCACATATGTGTTCAAGGAGGTGGGCTAGAGAAAGAGGAATGGGGCTACTGGGGTGTGCTGAGGACCAGCCAGAGGCACACAGATCTGCTTGCTCCCACCTGCCTGGGGGGTGGACAGGAGATGAAGGCCCCTGGACCTCACTTGCTTCCTCTGAGGCTCTTGCAGGCAGGAATGGTGTCAGCCTTCTGCTGCCAGGCTCCCAGCTCTCGGGAGCTTCCCTGGGATGCTCTCTAGGCTGCAAAGGGAGAGGAAAAGGACAAGTGGAGGAGGGCAGCTTGGGGGTGCATGATTCTCATGGTGGCAGAGGCACTCTGTGACCCTGAATGGGCTATGGCATGGGAAGGTAGAGTGAAGGGGATGTGTTCGTAGCTCAGCCAACCCAAAAGGCAGATGTTGCATGTAGAGAGCCACTGGCAGCTTCCTAAATTAAAGCTGTCAGCAGGTTGAGGCCACCCAGCGTAGCAAGGGAGATGTGCTCTTCAGCAGTACCTCCCTGCCATTTTGAACTCTCTGTGTTCTGCAACATCAAGGCCACCGCAGAGCTGGGCTCTGGCACAGGACGGCACAGCCCATCTCTCCGGGAGCTGCAATCCCAAATTTCACATCTGCTTTATGGGAGGAAGTGGGCCTGGCCATGCTCCCTCCCAGAGAGAGCCCAAGGAAATTAGACAGGGAGAAGAAATGCAGCAGGCACTGAAAATAGAGAGGCGAGTGGGGCTGGTCTGAGTCAGGGCTTCGGTAGAGCCCATTTTCCCTCCTGGAGCAAGGGGGTGCGTGGGGAAGGGATGTGCTCTAGCCCCTGGCCCTGCAGCTCCCCGTTTTGCCTTCCCAGCTAGCAGGAGGGATGGCAAAATGGATTGCACTGACAAATCATGGCTGCTCATCAGCAGAGCCACATCAGTCTCTGGCAGAGAGGAGCCAGGAGCGAGGGCGGTGGAAGCCAGTTGGTCATGGAGGTGTCTGGCTGGCTTTGCTCTTCTGAGCTCACATTCACATTTACATACATCTCCCCCGACATGGAAATTGAACTGGAATCAAGATATTTTGAAATAGCAGAGCGGGATTTCCCAATGGCAAATCCAGACTGAGCTTCACCCAGCGGATGCTACGTGTATAAACCTCCTGTCCTTTCCAACATCCTTTCCCGCCGCTCCCCCAAACCCCCTGCAGCCGAACCCACCTTATAACACCTCCGCTCACCGGCGTCGAGGTGGCTCAGTGCAGCATCCCGTTATCCCAGACGGGAATGCCAGACCAGTTTGGTACTTCTGCGAGGCGTCGCCTGCAGCACCTGATAGTCAGAGGCTGGTGAGTAAGAGCCCAGCGAGCGCCTGGGAGGAACAGCAGGCTGCAGCCTCGCTCCGTTAGCGTGAGATGTGCCAAGAGGCTCGGAGCTGATCAGCCCCAGAAGACAGCTTCCTGATGCAATTAAGATAGAGGTAAATTCAGAGCCATCTTGCCAGTCTTCTGGGACATATGTTGCTAATTAAAAGTCAGCTTGTACGCTTAGGATCAAGGACAGGGACACGTACTCTGGTGGTAGGGAACATTTCTGCATGTTCTTGTGACACTGGTGTCTGGATCTGCAGAACACGGTTGTGGCTACCTGGAAGTGAGAGGTTTCCCTTGGACTCTTTTGGCTTACGCTGCACACATGCTGCAATGTAAAAGCTTAGAAAAATCAGAGAGGCAGGACTGCCCCACGGGTCAGGCGCTGGAATAGGGCCCAGGAGTTTTCAGTTGTGCACTTGAATCAGCTGGATTTGAAGCACGGTGTGGGGAGAGCCACCTTGTGCCTCCGTTCACCTCATACAGGCCAGGGAGTGCAGAGCCCTTCCTCCAGTGGGACCCTGCCTGAGCAATAAATCTTTCAATCAGGGCCTGACTCCTATTCCAAGTACGCAGCACAGCAAGTCCCTAGTCTCTGTCATCCTTAAGACAGCTGTGATACAAATGGTCAATCATCAGAGGATTTATTTTTTTTCCAACTGTGAATTAAATTTTAACTGGGCATCATTTTCTCTGTAGCTGACAAGCATTTCTGTAGGAAGTTTTGGGAGCCCAGCAAGTGAATAGGGTTCGTGCCCTGATGGTAATTAAATGATAAATTCACTTTTGGGTTTAGGAGATAACATATGCTCTAGGGTGGTCCATCGAATCCAGAAACAGCACCACACAACTGAAAACAGCTCGGACAAAGGATTTCGCAATGAGACTTTTACAACCAAGGCATTTGGGATCGTTGGATATGGATTAATTTCCCAGCTACAGCTTTGCAGCATGAGCTGAGGCTCTCAGGTTCCTCATCTGTAGAAAGGGAACAGTACTTCATCCCCTCTTTACAGGAAGGTTGCAAACAAATGTGAAGCTATCTAACTGGCTGGTGAAGCCCTCCAGCAGAAGGAGCCACCAGCACATGGTGAGACCACATGCCTGACTATCTTGACGGTTGCCTGTGGGATCTCAAGAGACTAAAATCGCTTCTCCTAATAATTCAAAATCGCAAGCTTAAGCAAGCAGAAAACTCAAAGGGAAATAATCTGTTTGAAAATGGGATGTGAGTTAATGGAGAGTTTTTATTGTGTAGAGTGAATATTTGATGTGTATTTATTCATATTTCCCTCTCCTACCTTCCCCTTTTAAACTTTAAGCAATTCAGAAACAAGCTAAAGATACATTTCACACCAGTTCCTTCAGGTTTGGGATCACGTAACTTTCTTCCTCCTTCAGCTGTCGAAAGAAGCTGATTGCTGGGAATTGCCAAAAGGGCGGATTAGCATCTGCTGAATGTCGCCCGTTCCTAGGACTGATTGAAAGCCAGGCAGTGTCCTTGATGGTTCCCCCATCGTTGTTCCCCTCCCAGCCATCTCTGATGGCCACCCAGCTGTTCTCCCACTCCAGCCCTCAGATTTACAGTCTGTCACGGCTCACAGCTGCAAGCAGGGCTTGAACAGGGCTGGCCTGCTGTGGTTGGAAGGACTAGCCCTCATTTCTGAGGGCTGCCACCTTGCCTTCCAAAAATTCCGAGCATTCAAAAGAGCGAACAAAACTGCACGGGTCCCAAAGCAGTGGATCTGCCCAAGCATGCAAACAGCTGGGTGCAAGGGCACCAAGAAACACGGAGTCACTTCTTACATATTTCAGAGGACTCTTAACTATTGTTTGGAAGGTCAGCATGGCCAGTTGTTTCACAGCTGCTCCAAACCTATGAGAAGAGGGATGCAGTGAAGATTTGCTACATCACCATTTGGCCGTTGGGAGGAAGACACAATCCTTCATCAGCTCACTCCTCAGCCCTGGGACCATTCTTCAGAGTACTGTCTTCTAATGTTGGTTCTTCAACACTGAAAGATCGGACCAATGGCTGCCAATTTACAGGACTGATCTGAGACCTGCAGTAGTGCTCCACTGACTTGATGGTAGGCTGATGGCTCTTAAAATGCCAGAAAATGGGTGCAAGGGTTGTTCCATATATATATTTTTTACGCTTCCCAGCTGGTTATATTCAATCCTGGGCCAGATACCTAAAGAAAGATGTCTGGAAACAGCACTGGGACACCAGCTGCTGCTATTTCAGCTCTAAGCCTGGCTATATTAGCTTCCCTGAGCTAATTCTCAGAAATTCTGGATTCTCAGAAAACTACGAGACCTCTAGGAGCCTACAAGCTCCACAAATGCCCTGCTCATGCAGCTTTTCAAAGCATGGCTGGTGTATTCATGCCCTTATTGCCCAGCTCTCTCCCTGTTTAGCTCCTGAAGACTGGAAGATGTGGTGCCAGGCACTCAGCCTGGGACAGCCATGCAGGGAGGCAGTAGAGCCTGAGGATTCCACACCGCCATCACCCCAATGTGCTCTTCTGGCTTTGGAGCCTCTTCTCCCCAGCTGCCAGAGGCTTGCTCACCAGAGATGCTCTGGCATATTTATTTGACCCAGTTTCAAATCTCCTCTCTCCAGCCTGTGTTGATGTTCACTCTGCTGTGCACCCAACCTGCTGCACCTACAAGGTTGCCGGAGCAGTCCTCTCCCCC
>NW_009647419.1:3794864-3809043 GCF_000708025.1 Charadrius vociferus | reverse complement strand
TCTTTCCCTTCTCCACCCCCCAGCTCCTCTTTTTTGGTTGGGAGCAGACTCTTAGACTTACTGCCAAGCTCAGCATAGGGCTGGCAGTTCCCCCTTTCCCTGCTGCAGGCTTTTGCCAAGCTCTAGAGTCACTGCCTGGGGAAAGGGTGATCCTCTGTAGTCATTCCCCTCCCCTCCACCCAAACGCTGGGAGCCGCTTTAGCTCTTTCTGTGCTTTTATCCCTCACACCAAGAAAATTAACCACTAATGAGAACCATTTGGCTTGGAAGTTCTCACTGCTCTTTCATATCAAGGTCGCCTAAAACTACTCCACTAGCTCAGAGACATGGAAAGGAGCTTCTGCTCCTCAGATCCAAAAGCTTTGGACTTCACAGCCAGCCCAGACTGTTGTTTTCCCTCTGGTCCAACCATGGAGGCTGCTGGCCACTTCCGTGTGGAGATGCTGCAGCTGGCCGGGACTCTCCTGAACAGTTTCTCAGACCAGCAGGGCTTTGCCAGCTCCTAAATTCATCAAGTTTCTCTTCCACTCCCTGGAGCTCCAGGGTGCATCTCCCATTTCTGAGCTTTCTCCCCTGAGCAGAGATTCCTAAAATTCCTTAAATTAACAAGTTGGTTAAGTAATTGCAACAAATAATTTACCTTCTCCACAGTTGTGGTGTCTGTCATTCCTAAGGATCCCAGCACACATCTCAAATGCACTGTGATACAGAAATGCAGCCATCTCCGGAGCAGTGTCTCCCAGGTGGGACCCACCTAATGTCTAGCAATGCTCACGAGCGTGCTCTTTCCTTCAGAGAGAGCCTGGGCTGTGCCCCCACACCACTGAGCAGCACAGAGGGATCATTACTATCCTCTCAGAGCTGGGAGAAAGCTGGGGCCGCTTGGTCTGAGCTAAACAATTGTGTGACGTGTAGGGGATGATTTAGATGCTGGAGCAGGAACGGCGCGTGAGGTCAGATGTTTGCAATGAGCAAGACCACGAGAACTGGGCGTGTTGCACAAACCATGGATAGCTCCAGGACCCGGGAGCTGGGAGTCGGGGAAGCTTGGAGCCCTGCCTAATGGGGAGGAGGGCAGCTTGGTGAGCAGCACCAAACACTGCTCTCGCAGAGAGGGCTGCATAAACGCACTCCTTGGCACTTGGGCAGCCAACGGAGATGTTTCTTTTTCCTCCCAAGAATGCATGCAGGGGGGGATCTTGCAGCCCGGCCTTTGAATAACGCCGGTGGGGAAAGGCACGCTGTGCTCCCCCTCTGCTCTGTGGGGCCAAGGGGTGTGCAGGGTCCCCTTGGAGCAGGGCTGCTGTGCATGAGGATGCTCTTCCACTTGCTTCCCTGGGGAGCCAACACAAAGATGTGGCAGGATTCAAGATAAAGACCCTGTGCTCCTGTCATTCCCAGGAGTTACCAGGATCAGCATCAGGCCTTACAGATACTCCTATGTGTGTCTGGGCGCTAAGACCATTCCCTCAGGATCACAGCAAAGGCCTTCAGAGAAGGATGCAGGCACAAATTCTTCAGTACTTGGGAGCACTTCCATACTGCAGGGAGGCCTCGCTGGGAAGCAGCCCGATGGGTTTGACCCTAGATACAGCCAAAATGAGAAGAACTTCTAAGATCTTGTGTCACCCCAGCAGAGCCCTACCTCCCAGCAGTACAGAGCATCCACTTCTCCAGCAGCATCCCTGCAGCCAAAACATTTGGTACCACTGATGACCAGTGCTTTTCCCTAATGGGTAATGACTGTCGTACCTCCCATGGGCCCTGTGAGGATTAATGAGTTCACTGCTTCGGAAATGTACAACAAGTGACTAATAATAATAATAATGGGAGTGGCACAAATATGTCACAATGAGCAGCCTGTCAGATTCAGCCTTTTCATTCTTTTCCTTGAACCGCAGTCCCTATGAAGTTGCTCTCTCCTTGCATTTGTTTGTTGATTTAATCGATGAAAAAATCCTGTCAGCTTTTTTTTTTTTTTTTTTTATGTTTTGATTTATCCTGGGACTTGACAGCAAATATTTGAAATTCAGTGTGTGTTAGTGGGGGTGGGTCCTCACAAATAGTGGGTGTTGCCGATCCCTAAGCAGATGAGCAAGTGTGTTCTTTGAGAGGCAAATGACTGCAAAATAATTCTGCCTATTTTGTACAGGGGACTGAAATGTGATGCCTAAAAGTATCTAGAGCAGTAAAATACAGTTTCTCATGGAAGCAAAATAGCATCATACTCCCACAGGTCATCCAAAGGGTTTGAACCCAGATGCTACGAGCACCAAACAACAAACCTTCTCTGACTTCAGCTATGGAAACTGCCCTGTCATCTGGGTTCTCCAAGGGACTGGGCAGCACTGCAAATGTAATCCTTCCCAGGATCTTTATTTTCACCTGTTGCTTAACTTGAATTGTTCCTAGTGCATGGTGCTGTATGAGGGCTGTGTGTTATTAGATAACCCTGAGGCATTTTGGCAGCAGCGATAGCTGCATCTCCAGGGAAGCTGGGCACCTCATGGGACCTTGCGAAGGTCTAGCGTTCAAACACCACCATATAGCTGTGTCCAGCTTGCGTGGTACCTTGTCTGCCTTCCCCGCTGTGAAGCCATATGTTGCTGTGGCGATGCTGGGATGTCATCATTGTTTCCGCAGCAACACACTGTGATGTCATAAGGAGAGGATTAGGATGACTTTGTGGCCAGATCAGGCAGAGCAACTGCTGTCTTCAATTACAGCAGCGGGGAACAGAGCGCACCCAGGGACATGGTCATTGCTTTCTCTGGCAGTGCTCCTTCCCGTCCTTGCTCGCCTCCCCCTGCCACCGCCGCCTGTGCCTGACGGGAAAGTCCCTGTCCCACAGCAAAGGCCAGCAGGTGACATCCCTTCTCTCGATGGCCGGAGCAGGGTTGCTGCAGGAGCGCTGCAGAGCCAAGCCCTGCCAGCGGCAAGGAGCAGGCAGGGACTAGGTGCTGGTACCAATTAGCAGCCTGAACGGGGTTATTACAGGACAAGCTCTGTTTAACTTAACTGCTAACAGACTGGCTCTGTCAGTTGGAAGAAATCACAGGCAAACAGACTTAATGGGGGCCCAGAGGAGTGGGGGCAGGGCATGTGGTGGCTTCCTCTCCTCTTACGAGCAGTGTATTTTGTAAAATACAAATGTAATTGTCCTTCGAAACACATGTACAGCAGGATGGTGAGGAGGGCGGGAGATAGCGAGTGTCGCGAATCAGCTCAAATCTATGGAGCGATCTGTATCCCAAAGAGCCCGGGTCTCGGCACATCTGTTTCACGGGCTCTTTTTGTCACCAGAGAACAATAGGAAGGCTTTCCTGCGCTGCTGCACAGCTCAGGCTGCTCCAACGTTGCCACCAACCAGACCTGCACCCAGGGGAAAGCCTCTGCACCTTCCCCTCTCCTGCAAGCTTGGCACTGCCACGGGCTGTGCCCAGCACCCCCTGCTCCTCTGCCGAGCCCCCGGCTCCGCTGCTGACCCCTCTGATGCTCTGCTGTCCCAGCTGCCTCCCAGCCTGGCCCCGTGCCCTGCAGCAGTGCTGGCGGCTTGAAGCAGCCAAGCCTGATTTCAGCTCTGATTCGAGGCACGACATGGTCTGATAGGGACTTGCAGTTCTCACGGAGACGCTGCATGAGCAGAAAAGGGATTGAAAACCCTACATGCAGCTGGAGCTACTGTCTGCAGATTTCGTCAACCCACGTGGGCTCTTTGTTCCCTAATGCAGGTGGGGAAGAAAAGAGAGAACAATGTATTTTCCTTAAGCACAGGACTCTGGCTCATTCAGACCACAGTCCAGTGGCCATAGAGGTCCGTGGAGATTCCTGCAGAGGTCAGGTGCCTTTGGTGGGACCCCAGAATCCACAGGTCTTTTCTGAATCAGGAACAGCGGCAATGTCTGTTTTTATGAGGGAAGGAATGCTCCTGGCACATTAAAAGGATGGGGTTCTAGAAAACTCACAGCTGTTAACAGCATTTCTCACCGCAGCTGGATTGTACTGCCTTAGATCTAGGAACTTTATAAGGATGAAGAAGAGCCTCTGCCTTCCTAAATTCTGCATGTTGACCTCTGGGAAGCTGGGGACAGAGGAGGAAAGCAAGTTACACATCTTGTAGGTGCACATACTGCCTTTGAGTCCTGTACCATAGCAAAATCTTGCCGGTTCCTCCTGCCCGGACCGGAGCAGCTTTTCAGTCTATGGCATCTCATGACAGCATCAGGTGTGGAAAGGAAAAGTGAGGGGTGGGTAAGCAAGAAAGCCCTTTCCTGGTGGGAGGCAGCAGGGGCAGCCTGCCGGCAGGCTGTCAAACACAGTGAGCAACAAACTTTGCCCGCTGCACTCTGAACTTTGTCTCTGTGAGGGATCAGGGCTCCCAGCTTCTCCTCGTTTCAACATTTAGCCGGAGCTGGGCACCCGCTGCGTCCCACAGAGGGCAAGATGCCACTGATTACTGCGTGCTCACAGTGACTTAGGGTAGGAAACTACAATGCAGCATGTGGGCCTTCAAAGATTGCTGACCCCTACCCTATGCTACTGACTGTCTGCTTCTAAGCAGACACTTGACACGGGTATTTTTTTGTTCAGTGGCAGCTGGGTGTTTCTTGTGGAAGATGGAGCAAGAGACAGGCCCACCGCAGTGCCTTAATTTAGTAAAGTTTCAGAATGTGCAATCGAATAAAATTAGAGCACTGGAGAGAAAAGGGGCTTTGGCAGAGCTGGAAGAAGGGCACAGCAGGGGCTGCAGGGCAGGAGCAAGGCGCAGGGCAGAGCGGGGGGCCAGGGCTAGGCTAGCAAGGAGGCGGCAAGGCACATGCAAAGGCAACAGTAAAGCTGTGCAGTTCTGGATGGCACTGGCACTGCAAAACCATGGCTCGCGGCGATACACCGAGTGCATCTCCAGATGCGAAGCACTGGTTGCGTTAACGGAGCACACATGGCCTCCTCCTGAGTAGTGTCCCTTTGCGTGGTGTGGCGTTTTAAAATGTGCCAAAGGGATCGAGTACAAGCAGCACACACATAATAAATGTGACACAACAGAACAACAATACCGCACTCCCAAAGAATGCTGAAAATGCCGCAGAATTCATTGAAGGTGCCCTAACTCCCCCTTAACCTTTGTGCCAGGAACTATTATTTCTAATGTTAATAATGCCTGGTAATAAACAGTGGCATAACTCCAGGTC
Organism: Charadrius vociferus; assembly: GCF_000708025.1. Classification (NCBI taxonomy): domain Eukaryota; kingdom Metazoa; phylum Chordata; class Aves; order Charadriiformes; family Charadriidae; genus Charadrius; species Charadrius vociferus. The sequence continues at coordinate 3,803,854 of NW_009647419.1, read as the reverse complement.
CCTGTAGACCAGGGGTAATGGGATCGGACTGAAGCAATGCAATCAGTAGCAGAGCTCCGCTTGGGTTTCCAGGCTCTTTCTTTTTGACAGCACATATGACAGCTGAAAAAAAGAAGCCACCAAAGACAGGCAGGTACCAGGTTGGCGCATCCTCCTGCAGCCACTCCTCAAGTTGCTGGAGTTCAGAGCATCCTGAAAGAAAATGGGTGGCAAAAGACCCTGAGGATTCACACAGGCTTTCCCCTGCACCAGGGATAGCACCACCTCATAGGGTTTGGGCCAGTGAAGTTTACTTGGCTAAGCAAATCCTGGCAGCTGGTGCTGAGGTGGAGGGGAAGAGAGGGAGCTTTTCCCTGCCAACCTGTGTGAATAATGCCCATAAAGTAAAGCAGACAGAGCCCCTGGACAGGAAAGTGCTTTCATCCTGTTTTTTTCCATCCTTCTGTGATGTGCCGACTCCCTGCATCCCTTTCGGATACATCTCCCGTGTCTGGACGTGGGAGCCTGGAAGAGCTGCTGACTGAGATGGGATGGATCCAAATACCTCAGCACAGATACGATCTTTTAAACAAGGCACTGGTGTAACACTGTGATACTGACATGATACAGCACGGCCCTCCATGCGAACAGCTTGGACTCCTCGCCATGGCAAAACCAGCCCTTGGACCAGGGCTTCCTCCCTTTACCAGTCCCCTTACACCTCCCTCTGGGAGCGGGCTGGGAGGGGGAGGAAGGGGTTAAAAAAGCCAATGCGGCCTTGCCGACCCATCTGCCACCTCATCATGTGTGACACAAGTCATTCGATGGGGGGGGTGGGAGGGCAGGGAGCAGCTCTCTTTCTCTCCTGTTTGCTGAACCTCTGATTATCATTTCTGTGAAGCCGAGGAGGTGGCATGCCATTGTGCGTCAGCTGGGAGAGCCTGCTGAAAGGGGGGCTTCTCCCTTTCTTAAAGGAGACGGCCCTTCTTAATCCTTCCCTAGGCAAGGAATCACCCTCCTCCCAGAGAGCCCTCCCCACCAGGAAAGGACCCTCATGGAGCTCCATCCCACTCAACCATCGGAGCTCCAGCCCTGGGGCCACTGGGCTGATGTCTCAGCCAGGGATGCCCCCCAGGAAGGAGCAAAGATCCAGCACGCCCTGGCTTTCTATGGAGGCTGACTACCAGGGGGGCCAATTAGCACCAACTGCAGCGGTGGGTTTTGTGCAATAGAGGCACTTGGCCATGAGGAACTGGTCCAAGCTCCTCACCTCATTTCACACAGGCAACAGCAATCAGATGGTAATAACCATGGGTCACTAGAAGGTGACCTCGAGGTGAAAGGCTCCACATCCCATTACTGGTTTACTGAGCTATCAGCCTAACACGTCTCTCCAGCTCTTTGAATCAGAAAATGGTATTGAAGCTCTTTGAGAAAGTCCCTGCTGGCTGGTGTTTAGCATTGTGCATTTCCCAGCAGATATGTGGGAACTGTAATTAAAATCCTCCATGACTACCAGGCACTGGGACCTTGCCATTAGTGTTGTGTGACTAGGCAGGAATTTATTGATTTCTTTCTTGAGCTGTGCATGCTCACAGCAGACACCAACTCTGATTTTTCTCCTGCTTTATTATATGTGTGTGCGTGCGCGCTCATCTCACTCTAGCCATTAAAATTCCCATTAGTATCTGCTGGTATTCCATGGCGTGTGGAAAGGCCCTGAATGGGAAGCATCATCCCTGTTCTGATCTCTGCCACATCTAAATAGATTGCATCCCACGGCACTAACAATCCAGTCAGCTCATTTATCCCACCCAGGCCCTGTAATGCTACTTCAGATCTCTTGTGGCACCACTTTCAGATGCTCTTTTTTATTCTCCATCCTCACAGGATCCAAGCGATCTTTTCCTTCTTTCTGGTCATCTGTGCCATCTTCTTTTCCCGTCACAATCACTTTAGCTGGAGGAGGGCCGGATGAAAAAGGGCTAAGGGCCCTTGTTTCTGAAGCACTTCCCACCACACAGTACATGTTTTCCCAAGTTGTATGATGTGCACACAGTTCCTTTGCCCTAGTCACCTGCTGCCTTGTCACCGTGTGTCTACATCTCTGCCTGGGTTACAATTTTGGCCCTCATCATGAATTTAGGGTTTTCTTCACTCATCTGTCTTCTTCAGCAGATGAGTCACGTTGGCTTCTCTGGTGAGCACAGCTTCTCCATGGTGCAAGCAATAACACTGCTGCAACCACCGAGCCCTAAGAGCTATGAAGCAGATAAGGCTTGTAGGGAGGGGCAATTTCTTCTGATCAAATGACGTAATTGGAACAAATTGGGAAAACTTTCAGGCGTAAAAGCGTCCTTTTCAATTCTGAACCACAAACAGCAAGTTCCTGCTAAGCACTGGCTGGGAACAAATGTTTCGAGTTTATTTTGGTTTTGGTAATCAGCTGGGCAGTTTGAGAAAAAGGTGGTTAGCACCTGTGAAAGGATGACGTATGAGAAGTAGTGAGGAATAAGTGGTACTGTGTCATAAAACAGTGTATTTACTGAGTCCACGAGTTTTACCATCTAGAGGGACTGTGAATTCTAACTCCCAGTTCATCCTTTGAAGGTATTTTATAAATCTCCCTGGGGATCATGTTGAGAAGTCGGTGGCTGAATGGCAATTTCTGTGAAGAAAGCCAGCTAGGTGTTTCAGTCCCTCTACCAGTTGCCAACATGAGTTCATTTGGGGCTGTACTGCTTGCTCAGTGGCACATACAGTTTCCAGGAGGATATTGGGTGCAGTGGAGAAACATGCTGCACACTGATGGCTGGGAAAAGGGATGTACATGTAAATACACATACATGTGTTCATCTGCATGGAACAGTCTGTGTCCAAACCCCAAATGGTAGCTGCTTCCCACACCAGAGACACCTCTCAAACCTCTATGATTCCCTGCCTCTCCTGGTTCTTCCACCACTGCTTCCAGAGGCATGTGCTCTGGAGACACTGAGGAAAGGGCAGCAATTTCTTTCTGCATCATGGCAACCTACGCAAAAGGGGATCCCAAAACACACATCGGGATATATATATTTACTCTCTGGGGTGAAGTGGCTCCTTTTTGAAGAGCAGGAGGAGTAAGAAAGAGGAGTAGATTTAGGCAACAGGAAAGAGCAACCCTAAAGGGATTTTCTATATGGCCAACAGCCATTTAGGTGGCTCTTAGCCTTTGTCTTTTGCCTCTCCTTTCTGACCCTCAGGGAGTGTCCCCCTGAGGACAGTGTCAGGAAATAATCCTGAGAGTGCTGAAGTGGCTCTGGGACCTGGTGTCCCAAGTGTTAACCGCTTCTCTCCTGTGAGGAGAGCCTCTAGGTACACCTACAACACTACACTGCCACAGGAGTTCACCAGGAGAGGATATTACCTAAACACTTTGCAAGTGTCCTGGCACAGAAGGGGGACAGTAATTTATATATTTGTGTTAAATCAGAAATTTCATTCTGCTTTCTAGCAGGCCTGCTGCTATGGGAGGGGAGCATGGTCATCCAGGGGAATGAGTACCATGGAGCCAGGGATGGTACTGTCATGTGTTTGAGGAGACATGCCTGCATGGGCAGCGTGACCCACATGGTGCTTCCCTGTGCAGGATGTGCTGTCAATCCAGGCTCTGCCTCTCCCTGCTCTGAGCTGCTCAGGTGGTTTGAGGGTGTGCAACGGAGACTGTCAGAGCAGTCTCTTAAGCTTCCACTTTGCTAGGAGTCACCTGGGCTTCTCTAATGAGGCTCCCCAGGTGATTCAAGACTGAGACAGCATGAACTGGCAGAGAAGATTTTGAAGTTGCTGCAGGGTGCTACACAGGGGTCTGTGACAAAGGGAAGCACAGCTGGCTCCTGCAATTGCAGATTCATAACTCATATAATAATTGAGGTTAGAAGGCACCTCTGGAGGTCACCTGGTCTAAGCCTTTGCTCAAAGCGTGGCCGATCTTTATGTTAGCTCCACCTTCAGAGCTAGATCAAGTTGCTCAGGGCTTTGTCCGGTTGAGCTCTGAAGATCTCTGGGGCTGGACGTTACACAATCTCTGGACAGCATGTTCCAGTGTTTGACCACCCTCATTGTGAAAAAATGTTTCCTAATATCTAATTATATTTTCTCTTGCTACAACTTGTTCTGTTGCTCCTTGCTCTTCTACTGTGCATCTCCAGAAAAGTCTCCATTTTCTATATAATTTCTAATTAGGTATTTGAAGAGATTATGCTTGGGAACAGACAGGATCTTCTGGCTCCTTTCAGTGTGAAGAAGAGAACAGAAGAAGCAGTATCACATCCTGACCTTGAAATCTTTTCATGCTGCTCAGAGATGCACCTGCCACTCAGAACAAGCCAAATGATTATTTTACAAGCCAATAAAAATTGTGCTCAGGAAACAGGTATGATCCGACCTAGCCTGGAGGATCAATTTACTGAATTAACTCTTGGACAATCCACTGCCTTTTGCTGGTCTGTGCATAAGAGGAGAAGGAAAGGCAGAGAGGAGAGGAAGCTCTGGGGAAGTCAGTGGTACAGGATAGGAGGAGGTGATAGGGAAAAGGATCAGAAGTCACTGGCCTTTAAATACTGCTCTTCTGAACAGGTTTTCCTGTGCTAGATGTGCAGCCTCTCCATGCTTGGGGGTGCCACCACACACAAGCTGAATGGTTTCCCTCCTGAAGAGCATGACAGACATTTTTTGCCTCATGATGGCTGAATGTTTTATGCTGCTGCTTACCCAGTGGCTCTGAAGATTCCCAGGGTAACTTTGAAAGGGCTGAGAGAGGGGCCAAAGTGTCTTGTCATGGCTGGGAGCTTGGAGGAGCAATATAGGACAGGGCAAGCTTGTCAAAGCTAGAAAGAATATTACGGGTAGTATGTGCTTTTTTATAACAGTAACTTTCCTCCAGCCGTAACAATTTCACAAACAATCAGAAGTGAAGAAGGCAGCCCAAGACGGACCATGATCCTTCCAAGCAGCCCAGGAGATCTGTGTTATGTAGTTAAGGGCTGGTATTACCTCAAGGGGACTGGCTCCTTAACTGGTGTAACTCAGCAAAGCCTCTTGGGGGGCACTGGAACTGTGCTGGCTTGTTGTTGCTGATGAAGAGGTCTATGAGAGTGCATGGTGTAGGCTTGTCCTATGTGCACGCAAGAGGTATCCTAGGAGTTTGGGGCAATACGGATTACTCCAAGGAACCTATAGCTGGGGAGTGGAGGAAGAGAACCCACCTGGATTAAATACAGGTCCTGTATGTCCTGCATAAAAATCAGTAGCTATAGCTTAACACAGCAAACCTCACTGCCCCAGGAGAACAGCAGCTACCTGAACTCTAGCTGGGCTAGAGAACCAAACAATGGCATGTGGATGGGAAGAAAAGCTATCCTGTTTCTTGGGAGGCTTTTCTCATGGGATTGTGGCCTATCTGTTGTTAGAGAGGAAGAAAAGTTACAATGGGAAAATAACACAGTGTCCAGAAAGACTTGAATTCATCCCACTTAAGAAAAGATGGGGGGCTCATAGGGCCTTGGCTTTCCTTTATAGTCAGTGGAGAGAAGTGAACATTCAGAGAAACATCCAGGTCACCTAAGGTCTGTCTTGCTTTTGGTAGAAGTCTGTGTTTGTCCTGTGACCACAGGGAGGGTAGAAGGTGCTTACCAGAACTCTGTGCCTAAGGCATGGTATTCCAATCAGATCCCATGGGAGAAGCACTCCCTGGTAGAGGTGAACTGGCATGCCAATGCGTGGGTTTTGCAGGAAGGCCAGGGCTCCAGCCTTCATGCCAGAGTGAAGGAGACCAGACGGTAATGAAAGCATCATGACTGTAAAATTAGCATGGAGTGGATGCTCCTGACATACTGTGGTGGAGCATTGGCAAGATCTCCAGGAAAAATGGAATGGGAATAAAAGTTAGAGAAAAGGAGCAAGAGAATAAGCAGAAGACTAAAACAGAGTGCTGGTAAACGTTTGGACTAGAACAATGGCTGGAACATGGGTGGACCATAGAAGGATTTAGGCCAAGCTCTGACTTGCAAACAAAATTCATGTTTGGATTTGACCCTGCTGATTGTCATGGGTGTTGCTGAGTTTACAGTTTCCCTCACTGGGGAAGGAACACGTAGGGACGAGAGCAGCAGGGTCAGGGGTGCCTTCGCACTTCTGGCTTGGCAGATTTTCCTCTCTGTGGACTTTTCTCAGCCTCTGGGAAAGTCCATTGTTGCTGCAGCCTCATTTACCGTAATTTTCTTCCTAATTCTCATTCATGCTCAGGAGCATGCAAATTTGCAGTTGGTCAGAAGGACTTTGAAAGTGGAGTTTGTCAAAGATAATTAAAGCCTGGAATTGCCTACATGTTTATTTTTATTTTATTGAAATATGTTGTTTATATTGGGACGCATCCAGGTGTGTATATCAGGAACAGTTTCTATTGCTTTTCTTCATTTTAGTGGCACTAGTTCTAGTTTCCTCTCAGATTCTCCCATTTGCTGCAAAAGTTATTAGGAGATAAAATTCCTTGCCTTTATATGCCATTTTGTCTCTCAGAGTTGTCAAAGCATAAACATTATTGATACCATTCCTTCTTCTCCTTAGGCCAGGGATTTTTTTTTTTTAATTTTATTTTATTTTAACACCTCTGCTTTGAATATGAATGTTCAAAGTCAGTCCTCAGGTGCTGTAAATGTACCCCTGCTTTGGGGCAGTCAGCAGTTTCAGCAGCACATTTGCAAACAGCTCCTGATGTTCACACCAAGCCCCGCTGCACAGCTGCTGTGTAAAAGCCTTGCACAGATGCACTACAGTAGCAAGTCACAGTACTTGACACCAGTAGAGTGGCCTGAGGGTTTGCATTGTGACTACAAACCCACCTCCAGACATATGTCTTGGAGGGACAAAGCAGAGACTGGTCAGGGCAGAAAGTTCAGGTGATGGTAGTAAGATAACTCAGGGGAGGAAAGTCTGTGGAATAGGTGAAGACTTGTGAAGGTGAACTTAAAGGAAGGTAAGGGAAGATGTGGCAGGCTGGTATGGTGACTATACAATAAAAATGATAAATTGGGAGGGACCAGATTGACAAATGGACAAGGGGATGTGGGAGATCCTTCACTGGTTTCATTCAGAAAGAACTTCATGGACAAAGGAAAGAGCAGAAAAGCCATGAGGAGGAGGAGGAAGAAGGAAAGGTTTTACTCACGGTTGTACAGGCCTGGGGCAGATCCATCAAGAGAGGAGAAGGAGATGTATATAAGAGCAAAGGGAAGGGAAAGAAAAGTCAACAAGAGATTGACAAGTAGAAGCTGTTGTCTACAGTGCAGTCATAGCCACAGCTGCAGTGAACCATGGATGTACCTAGGGTAGATTTAAATTAGACAGTGCCAGTACTGTCACGCAGGTAGTACCAACAGTATTCATGGTGTAGCCGTGGCAGCAAGGGGTGCCTGCAGTCCTGGAGACAGGCCAGTTAGCCAGTTAGCATGAGCTGAAGAAATCACTTTGGGAAGAGAATCAGAGCTGCTTACGGGAGGCAGCACCAGAACAGAATCACAGAAGAGATATTTTCTGCTCATAGTGGATCAAACGCGTGTCTGAATTCCCCGCTTTTAAGTCTTCGACAGGCCTGTCCCCTCTAGCTGGCAGATGCTGTTCCCCTATGTGGGGTCAGTGTTACTAGCATCTGCACTACCAGTATCCACCTGTGGCACCACTGCCCTCAAGGGCTTTCAGGTGGTCCATGAATGACAGCTCTTCCCCTCCGCTGGCCACAGGCTTCAGCATTTTTGGAGCAAAGGGGTTGGAATAACCTCTCCTCCACAATGAAAATGAGATGCAAGAGCCCTCCACCTCCTCCCTACAGGCAAAGTCCTGGCCTATTAACTGGGATGGCGGGGAGGGGGGCTGTAAAGCAGGGGAGAAACCTATCTTTGTGTCTGCTTGACAACTTTGTAAGAGGGAATGTTACCATGGCAATGGGTGGTCTTTAGTGAGAAACAGAGTGAGCTGTAGTGTCAGGGTAAGGAGAAGGAGGGGGAGGCAGCTTGAAAGTCTAGTGGGAAGGAAGAGATGGGACTGCAGGGCAGGGGAGGGCAGTGATGGTCACAGAACCACATCCAGCAAAGAACAAGTGTCTGTGACAGCAAGCCTGACGTGTGGCATGGCTACCCACAACAAGGGCTCTCTCCTGAGCTTCTGCAAGATGGGCACCTCTGGTCTGAGCCCACATCTTTCCACTGAGGCCATCGCCCATGGCAATGAGGGCACTGCAATTTGCTCCCGAGGCCTCCGGCTGGACTGAAAGCCCCGACCTGGAAGTGCCCATTCTGCTCTCCCCCAGACCCACCCCCAGGTCTTTCAGTGTTTCAGCAGAAGCCCTGTTGCCCACTCCAAGACGACTGCACAGTGTGGGCACCAAGGGGTGGTCAGCTGGCAACAGAAACCTGGGTTGGAGCCAGAGAGACACTCCAGCCCCACAGAGAAAAACCACTGAAAGCCCAGTACCGCATGGGAAAGATCTCCTCCCCATCTTTCATGGGATGCGGATGGGAGAGGAGTTTCTTTGGTCTCGTGTTTTTTGCAAGGGGAGGGGCTGAGTGGCCAGAGCCGTGCGTGCCTGAAACAGTCGGACGATTGTACGGTAGGTAGGGAGGAGAGGGAACAAAGAGCCAGGGCTGACAGCACAGCACTTACTGACGAGTGCAGTGGAAAACTCAGGCTTCTCCCCTCCGCTGCCTCTGCAGCGTGAGGTGGGCCCGTGCCCCTTCCAGGCGACTGCCTGCCCCACTGCCTTGGCCCTCGGCGGGCAGCTCTGCAGCCCCGTGGGTTGGACAGCCACGGGCAACCCCTGGGCCTTAGGGTTAGGAAGAGCCCTGGAGTCCCTTGGGCTCTGACCCAGGCCACTGAAGGCGAGAACATACACGGTGGCCGAGCTGGGCATGCGGGCGAGCCAGGCCGGGGTACCCTTCCCAGGGGGCAGCGCCGAGCCCTGCCTCCCTCCCCGGCGGGCC
>NW_009647419.1:3771767-3794611 GCF_000708025.1 Charadrius vociferus | reverse complement strand
GGACCCTTTTCTTTCCCCCTCCCAGCAAAACACAAGGATGCTGCCGCCTTCCCCTTGCGGCCGAAGCGGTGGAGGAGAGGGGGCTGCCTGCTGCCCAGGGGACACCCAACAGGGCCCCGGGTGGGAGCGGGCCCGGTGCTGCTTGTCCCTTGTCCTCAGCCGCTGTAGGGTGTGATGGGCATTTTTATTTATTATTATTAATGGCAGTCTGTTCGCACTGAGGTTAGATTACCGCCCCATTGTGCGAGGCTGCACACAAACGCGGTCAGAGACAGTCTGTACTCTGGGGAACAGGCAGTCCAAACAGAAAAAAGGCAGCAGAAAGGGCGGGCAGGAAAGAAACGCAGCTCAGAGAGAGGAAGCGATTTTTTTTCCTCCCCCCTGGTTCATCCAACAGGCCAATGGCAGAAATCAGGCTTTCTAGGCTGCAATGGGCCCCCTCATCCTTTGGACCGCGCGGTCCTCTTGTGTAAGTGGAATAAATAACCTGTGGCTGGCTGGTTTTTGGTGGTTCAGCATTTGTAAATGCTGACTGTTTACCCCTTGGTTAAAGCTAAACCTTTCCCCAGCTCTTTAACATAGACACAAGGAGCTGGGCGCCCACGTCATCGTGCTGGGTGCTGTAAAGGTAATTATTAATCGTTGGGTCTCCTGGCCACTGCCCTGCCGGTATCAAGAGATGGCTGCTGGGGGACCATTGCCCACCCTGCTTGCTGGGGCTCACCCTCCCCGGCCTTTCCGAGAACCAGCTCCACTCAAGGCAGGTTACGCAGCCCTGCAGGCAGCAGCTTACAAGGTTGCCTGCCAGGAGGAGAGAAGGACCACTCCAAGCAGCTGAACTTTTCACTCCAGCTTACAGACAGACTTCCAGAGATGCTTTGAGAGAGGGGAGGGGATGGGAAGCAAGATTTGTAGGGGGACCAGCCTGGCCTTTTTGAATTCATCTGCAGAGTTAGTTAACAAAGTTGCAGGTTCTCAGCCTCTTTTTCTCTTTCTTTGCCAACTCTTTTTTTTTTTTTTTTTTTTTCCCTTCCTCATTTTAAATACCCTGGGGCGGTTTCTTTTCTTTTTGGTATGAATGTGATGATCTTTCGGGGCTGTGATTGGCTCCGCGGCTTGTCATCGGGGACACACCTCCTGGCGTGGGGCCACCGCCTCCCCCTCTTGTGAAAGCTTCCCCTTGTAACAAGTGAGCGTAATTACATCAGTTACTCACTAGAGCACAGACCTGCTTTAAATTTTGGCCTCTTGGAGCCAGCGAGAAGCTGAAGGACTAGAAAATGTAGAGTTTCAAAGGCCTGTAACACTGAGGACCATACAAGTCACGCTGTGCGCTTCCCTCCCCAGGAATTAAGGCTCCCAGTCACACACGAGGAGGAATGAATATCCGTACCAGTCATGGAAATGGCTACCTGTTAGGGGAACAGAGCTGCCACACCAGAGGAGGATTTCCGCTTTTCCAAAGCCTGGCCCACTGAAAAAAATACACATCAGGTTCCTTTTGAATTGAGCTTTGGTGTAAATGAACCAGAAAAGACCACACTTCATGGGGCACCAAAAAGGAAGAGAGCTCAGAGTGAGAGCTGCAGGGGCTGTGGATGATCCCTGGAAAAGAGCAGAGCTAGATGAACAAAGGCATCTGTGTGCCAAAAGAAAATGCGTTTCACCCAGCAGCAAGGGCCTACGAGACAGGGCCAGACCTGTCGTGGGAAGAGAGTGCCCCTAAAGAGCAGCGTTCGTGTTCCAGGTGGATATTGCAGCAGCAGCTTGACACATTTCTGACAGGTCAGAATAGGAACTTGCAGTGCTTCTGTGGGCTTGTTCCAGAAAGGGCTGAGTGCTGGGGTGGGAGCATACCTGCTGTGCTCCAAAGACCCAGATCCTCCACGGGGGTAAATCAGTGTAGCACATAGGAAGCTGGTGCTCTCGCGGCCGAGAGCCTGCTCCATGCTGGCATGGCAGAGTTTGGCTGATAAAGAAGAAAGTTTCTGCACAAGAAAGAAAGGAAGTGGTGCTCTGACTGGAGGAGAGGGCTCATGTCTTATCCCAGGGTATGTTGTCCTTGTAGGGATGTGACCCTGACGTATGGCACAGATGCCACTGCTGCTTGGTGAGCTGGAAGGATGCAGATGAGGTGTAGGAGAATGCAAACCATCAATCTGGCTAGGAGAGCTGAGTCCTCATGTACAGACATTTGCAGTGTGTCAGAACTGCTATTCTGACATGGGATGAACCCAGGCCTTTTCAAACATGTCTTGCAAAAATTATACAGGGAGAGACACCTTCCACCCAGTCCCCCCTAGCTATTCTCTAGCACGCAGGTGCTCGCTCAGAGCACACAGCTGGACAGATTCAGTCCTGGTTCTGGATCAGGCAGAGCAAAACTTGAACTGGCTCTCACATTGCTTGGCCAGTGGATTGAATATGGTTGTAGCCTCTTTTCCCCATCTGTATCCTTCAACTCTCTGGCCTCTTCTGAAATAAAATTAACCTTCTGCTTTCTATCCTGCATCAGAAAAACCTTTTCGAGGAAATGTCATGAAAACAGATGTGCCCCTAGGAAAAATTTGGGGTTTGATGATTCAGCATTTTCCCATGAAAGAAAAAGCTCCTTTGTTTCTATGGCCAGCTCTCAACAAATGGCTCAATGGCATGTGGTCCGTGTTTCCACCCAGGGACCTGTTTCTGGAGATGCTGAGAAGCTTCCTAGGTCATGACCCATTCAGTAGGTGGCAGGTGTCATTGGATCAGACAGCCTGAATACAAGCAAAGAGCTCTCATTCATTCTTACAGACCTAAACCCATGGAAAATAATGTTGGTGCTTTCTGTGGTATCAGGTATTCTCTGATTGTATGATCTTCAGTGAGACCTGGGTTCTGCATGATTTTGGGGAGAGCTCTCAATGCAAGTGTCTCTGCTCTGTCAAGGAGCAATGTGTCACAGGAGCCAAGGAGGCGGCATGAAAACGGACAACAGGCTTCCAGTTCTGAAGGATGGATACTGCCACTAGTGGCTTGGGATTTGGGTACCTGAAACTGAGGGTACCCTCACTGAGATGTGAGAGCTACAGGGTGCCTGGCATCTCTTCAAGAGACGTCTTCCCTGCCCCATCTATGCCAAGGGCCGGGAAGGCAGGATGAAGTGGGAGGTGTTTGAGATATGAAGCTGGGTTTCTGGCACAGGAGGAGCAGGCAGAACAGAAGGAGGTTGTGGTGCTGGGACAGGTGTGTTGGCAGGCCACAGGGGCAGTTCCACGTTCCCAGATGTCATATCAGCCTTTGTGCTGACCTGCGGGCTGGGGTGAGAGTGTCAGCTCCCAGCTTTTGCTCTGCAGGATCCCAAAGCACATTTGCCCATTTTCTTTGCCTGTACACAACTGCCAGCCCCCCTTTCTTATATACTCTTTTCAGGTGGATCAAGCTTTTATCCTTACTGTTATTATGATCTCTAACATTCCCTGCAAGCAAACTGTTGGCAAGTGATGAAATTCCTTATGCAGCGACTGAAATGCAGGGATCACAGGAACAAAATAATAATGCTAGTCATCATAATAAATAACAGCCCCATTTGCTTTAATCCACAGCTCAGAAAACAACAGCCCAGTCCAAATTCTCATCTGCTGTGGAGATAAAGAGTGTGATTTACTCTGTCAGCTATGGAGAACAGACACACCACAAGGCAGTTATCTTCGGCCATAAACAAACTGGAGTGGGTTTGCTTTTTAACAGGCTCCCTTCTCCTCTCCTGTGGAGTGCTGCTTTCCGCCTTACGTAACCCTCTGGGCAACTCCACTGACCTATTTTGTTTTAATAAACTTGAGCAGTTTGAGTTATGCACCCTCCACTTTTCAGACGCCGTTGCCACTCCACAGGGCTTCCTTTCTTGCCCTGCTCTGCAAGGTTGCATAGGTGGTATCTTGGGAGAAGCTAAGTAAACAGCTTCCAAGTTCCGACACAGCCCGTATGCGCCAAGCTTCCTTTTGAATGTTAGCCTTGGAGGTGAGAAGGAAAAACTGAGTTGACTAGGAAAACGCATAACCTTTCAGAAACAGTTTTTTATTACCTTCCTTATCACCCCTTTAAGGTCATAAAGATTATGCCAAAGAAGCTATTAAGTTTTCCAGGATTGCAAAATATTTTATCAATGATAGAGATGAAGCATGCCGTTCCACTTTTCAATTTTTTCCTTTAAATTTCCTTTTATGTTCGGAGATTTGATCTTTATCTTCCCTCCGTACCTGTTTCCGTCCTGCTTGGAGGCAGTCAGACATGGTTAATGGTTTCTTCTAGCCAGAAGCCTACATTGAGTTGCAAACAGAAGACTTCTCAGTCATTAAAACAAATTGGGAGAGTGAACATGGAAACTAAAAATGTGGGCACCATGGTTCCCTAACAGGCTGAGCTTCTGGCTTTCCCTCTGTCATGGGTTCTGAGATGGATATAAATTTCTGGAGAGCAATGACTGACAGCGGTGGTTTTCCATACTGCCTCATCTACTTGAGTTAATTTAGGAGCTAGGATATATTCTTCCACTGAAAAACATCTGTGAAAACTTGACGCCAGAATGTTTCTCGTGGTTAAATGCTGGGGTCTGGGCTGAAATGGCTGCACATTGGTGTCTCCACCAGGAGGTTATCCACAGGAGGAAATCGGGATCAAATGCCGTAGGAGGCCATCTTGAGATTCCCTTCCCTGCTCGCTACAGTGGAGGAGCAGATTAGTGTCCTGCTCATAATGGGTCTGCTGCAAATCCCACACTGGAGAAGGATATCCAGAGCTTTGGAGAAACTCTGAAAAGAGGCTCATGAGAGGCCTAATTCTTCACACTGAACTGGAAAGTGTTATGAGTAGACTGCAAAGCTCTACTGAATATTGAGTTAATCCAAGATTTACGTGTCATAAGCCTCAAGAAACTGGGCTGTGGTGGGCTTTAGCTAAAGCAGTGTTAGCTAACCTTTTAAGAAACCTTGTTTTTCCTTCCTGTGCAGTCTTTCCGATGGGTCTTGTTTTCCTGTAGGAACAGATCCTCAGCTGACATAACACAGCTTTGTCCCACTGAAGACAGTGAAGCTGGAGGTTAGGAGGATCTGACCCCAAAGCAATTCCTCTTAATAGTGACATGTTTGCTGCCACCAGGCAAGATGACGGACTGAGCACTGGTGATGGAATAGTAGCGGACAGACTACTGGCACAAAGATCCTCCGTTTGCCTCTCCCATGGCTTTTACCATAAAGAGTGGCAGAAGCAGGAAGGTGAGACACTTCAGTGAAGTTGTCATGAAGAAGAGAGGAGTCTTACTCAAGCTGAGTTAGAGTGGAAAAACTTTTATCAGGGAGGTGCCAAGTATAAATCACTAACAGTGACTCCTTGGTCGAGACGATTCAGAAAGAGAACAGTAGCGAGCTAATTAATGCCAACTGGCAGTAAAACAGAACAGTATTATGACCTTGCAGGGCAGCCTGTGTCAACCTATTCCACAGTGTCCCACAGGAAGAGGCTGCCCCTTTCCCACAGGATTAGACCTCCTGTCTGGGGTGGGCAAAGGGGCCAGGAGGGGGTATCTTTGAGCTATTATTTCAGGTGCCTTGCCAATCGGAGCAGGCATCTCAGCATCGATTTATGCTCTACTCATATTTTCCAGGTTCTTTCTCCAGTCACGCAACAGTATGAAAGATTTTCCTGGTGATTGTAACAGGAAAAACAGGGGCGGGTTGAGGAGGATAAAAGGAATGGGGGGATGTGCCTGTTCTGACAGCTCTGTCCATCGTGAAGGGAGCTTGTAATTCCCAGCTGGAAACTTTGTCTCTGGGGCAGGGATTTGTGATGCTGAAGCCACCCACAGTCTCCTAGTGGCAGCTTAAAGTAGTCTGGTCACTGGGCAGAAAGGATAAGACCCATACTATTCTCAACATCCTTCGCAGACAACACACAAATCAATGACAGGCTTTTGATAATTTTAAAAATTTTAATTCAAATACATTTTCTCTCTTTTGAAATAGAGCTATTTAAAATTAAACATGAAACAATGGCCATCTGTACTAGGAATGAAGCTTAGTATATTTGATAAAAAGCTTCTTTTTGTCTTGTTTTGTTTCAAATATCAAGTTACACATGCTTCCTGCCAAAACATTTCAGAAAATTGAACCAAACCACTGCATAAGCACCTGGAACCAAAGCTTGCTAATTGCTAAATCCACTTTTGAGAGCAATAGCTCTTCCGTGAGTAGAAGATGACTATTTTTTCCATTTCAGTTTATTCAACAACTTAGATTCAATGACTGGCTCATTCAAAGTTGAGAAACTGAATGAGGTTTGGAAAAAGCTGACAAGCTTGTTTTTCTCCTCTGGTCTATGAGGAAAATGAGGATGAGAGGACAAGATCCAGCAGATCTAAAATGTTGGGGTATATGGTGTCCTGGAACAACCTGTTTAACCCACTAGCCACTGGTACAACTTCCTTCATTTAATATTTCTTTTTATTTTCTGTTTTGCAATTAAGGTGGTTTATTTAAGTAATAAACTAAGAGTGTAATAAAACAGTGTTTTTAGACATTTTCAGTGGATTCAAATTTCATTCTAAATGCAGCCTGATGTGAATCAATTCTAAAGAGAAACACTCATCCTATAACCAATTACAAATGCACAATTTACCGTTTTCCAGTGTAGAAAAACTATATAATCAAGACCTAATAAAAGCCTGTAAAGCTGTGAGTAAGTATGTGTAGATAAAACTGTCTCCTGGTAACAGTAACTACAAAAGTGAGTAGACAGGCTGTATGTGGTTTTAAATGAACAGAATCTTACTGGTTACAGCTTGATGAGTATCAAACTTTCTTTAGGGAAAATTGTTAAAAAGGATAAATGGAAAACAAGTTTTGATTTAATATATACAATTAAGCTCTCCTGCTTGCTAATTTAAATGGGTGATTTAATCTGTTCACTGAGGCTCAGATCTATCCGTTTTAGTCCAGTTTCCCTGTAGTTACTGCATGGGTGGGGTTTTATGCATCTGAAGTTTCAGTTTCAGGATGTTCTCTGTGAAACTGAAGCCAAACCTCGCTGAACTCAATGAGATTTTCCCCACCAGTTTGCCAGGAGTCTGGAGCAAGCCTTTAGTGGTCCAGATTGGTAACTGTTCAGTCGCTAAAAATCAACACCTAGTGCAGTTCCTCACAGGTAGCTTCTGTCACTGCCTGACACATGTCACTAACAAGTGTGCTTGCAGCATGCTCAGCAGAGGAGCCAAGAAACAAGATGCTCTGGTGATAACGTGCTAGCAGCTTGTAGTGTACCTGCCTATGCTGTACCTCTCTTTCAACCTCTTGCCTGTTTACCAGATCTTTCCTAGCTCAAAATTCGCTTTAGACAACGTCAGCAAAGCTCTTGTCAGTACCTGTGCAGAAGCAAAAAGCAACAGCCATGAAGCAGGTGAATCCAAATACAAGATTTGAAAAGTAAAGGCAGAGTGAGCATATCTAGTCTGAGGCTGGAGGAGAATGTTGTGAAAACAGTGGAATCATCTCCTTGAAGAAGTAGAAATAAATAAGGTAACAATATATTGTGATACAAATGGAAGTGTCAGTCATTTGCTAGGAGTTTTTCTTGTACTTCCCCTTCCCTTCCCTTCCCTTCCCTTCCCTTCCCTTCCCTTCCCTTCCCTTCCCTTCCCTTCCCTTCCCTTCCCTCTGCTTGCCATGCCATGCCATACCAACCCATTCCACCCTATCCTATCCATTTGGGTACCACAGGACCTTAAAGCTCCTTTTATGATAGGCTTTATGGAAAGACCAAACAAATTAACCCATTTCTGTCTCTAGAAGTGTGTGCCGCCTACCTGACACAGAGCCATTCTGCGCAGGGATTGCCGAGCCGGCTCGGTGCACAGCTGCAGAGTCTCACTCCTCGTGTGAACTTGTTCAGACCACAACGTGCACCACAGAGCACTGTGCTGTCCACGCATCTGCTAAGGATAAGGCACGAGGCAAGTGGTAGCGACAGTCTGACTGGCAGTGCGTGATAGGATGATGAGGCAAAAGCAGGCAGCAGGCAGGGAAACTTTGCGCTATGTCACATACATTCTCAGCTGTTTTCGTGTGCATCTATACCTATCTGCAGATCAGCCCATCCGTGTCATGAATCAGCTTCTCCATCAGGGAGAGGCCTCTGGAGAGACAGGTACCAGCTATTTAATAAATTTATTGCAGTGTATTCACTCTGTTTATTTAACTAGTAATGGCAGAGTTCATTGGTAACTCCATCAGGGAAAACATCTTCTTATGTCTCATGGCAAACATACACACACAGTTGTCCAGTTGGGCTCCAAAATGAGCCATACTTGTCATCCCTGAATCAGTTTCTGTTTTCCAGCCCTCCCCACCGGTTTACAGTTCCTGTTCTTGAGCTCCTTCCTCTGGCTGTAGATGCCTATCAGCATAACTGGAATTCATGGCATGACCTTTGATTCCTTCTGTCCTCTTGCCAGACTCCAGCAGGTCTCTGTTATCAGATACTAAAGTCTATTATAACGTGAAGTGCATGCACAAATTTACCCAGGCGGGTACGCTGGCATCCTTGCCTGATAGTTCCTCCTTCCCGGAGAAGCACGGGCATCTCTCAGCCTCCTTAGGGCCGCCAGGGCCTCTCTTTACATAAGGAAAATATGTTGGCACAAAAGGCAAACAGTTACACATGCTTCTGCTATTTTCTCTTTCATAGCATAAATGCTCGTTCATATCCCATGATGTCATCTTTTGACACCACACACTGATGTTGTGTCAGGCAAAAATGGCGTTCTCATCTGCTGTCTGCCTGAGCCTGCAGGGACCCTCTGACCTTGGAGCCCAAAGATTTGTCCTCATTATCCTCCTTCTAACTCAAGGGAGCATCATTTCCCCAAGCGGCGGTACAGACGAGGGATGTGACTTGCTGAGCATCCCCCTATGAAAGCCATGGTGGAGCTGGGAACAGAAGCCAGGCCTCATGCATCCTGGTGCTATACTTCTGCAATACCATACCTGGTTTCATGACATACGTGAGTTCTTTGAAGCAACCCTGTCTCCTGTGGAGACAGCACAGTCATCAGCAGGGCTCCCGGTTGAGTCCTTGGGCACCACAGGGTACATCCCACCTTGGCTTGATCTGCAGCAGAGCTCCAAAAGCTGCCATACAGGGAGGTGAGGGGCTGGCTGACCTCCTCCCAGCCTGGGTAGTCTGTCAAAGGTTGGGTCACATCACAGGCCCTAGTCTCTGCAGAGCTGGCCCTGGACAATATCTAACCAGAGCCCATCTGGCAGAGACAGCAGGACTAGCCCAGCTCACCGTGGTCACATATACATTGCAAGATGTCTGCTAGCAGCAGATAGGATGCAGAGACTGGTCCCAGTCTGCATGCTTCCTGAGATGCCTCCTAGGACCATTTGAAACACAAAACCCATTATTTCCTCCGAGACCCTCGCACAGTGCCCTGAGCTGGTTCCTCATGCTGTGTTACTCTCGTGCAAGGGCCCTGCTCACCCGGCAGCCGCCTTGGCCTGCCATTAGGCTTCGGTCGCTTTGCATGAAAACTGTCCCATCTGGTTGTTCTGGATACGCCATGCAAAATCTCCCTGCCTCTGCCTGGCCTTGCACACGCTGGCTGTGGCACGTAGTTGGGATTTGGGCACTCTAGCTGCAGGCAAACTCTGTTCTCCTTCAGCGGCGTGCTGGGTTTGTCGGAGGGTATTAGGAAATGTTCCCGTGGTGGGCGGAAGCACGTAGTGCATCTGAGGCGGTTGCTGTGGCTGTGGGGGACAGCTCTGGCCTGGCCCACGCGGTCTCTCCTGCCCGGGTGATCCTCTGCGCTGTTTGCAACAGTGCTGCTGTGAGCGCCGCTCACCCACGCTGGCCTCGCATGACCGAGCCAGTTGCCAAACTGGAGTGCCTCAGCTGATCCAAGGGAATTTTAATGGAACTACCTTCACCCACTGTGAGGGGGTGCCAGTTTGTCAAGCCTTGCTGATGTTAGCTCGTGCCGGGGAGTGCAGTGGGTTCACATGCATGTTCTCTGTGGGACTGCAGAAATGCTTTCCGCTAAATGACGACATGTATGCCTTTGGAATCATTAAAATAGGAAGTGCCTTTTGCGTGCACGATAATACACCATTCATCCTGGAAGCTGCTTCCCCCTTGCCCCCATGTCTCTCAGCTCACCACAGCTAAAGTCTTGCATGTGAGAGGAGTGGGATGGGGCCAACAGCAGGCTTAGCAAATCTACCTTCAGCCCACCAAGGGAGAAGCAAGTTCTGATGCCAGGTCCATAGAGGTAGGGAGCTCTCTGTTAAATGTCCTCCCAGACAGACTCCACGCAGCATGGTATGGGATAAGAGACAGATTTGGTATTAATCAGATCTTAGGCAACTTTGAACAGTGCAGATTAAAACTGAACACCAAGAAGGGAAGAGTCTTAAGTTCCTCTGTGATGTGCTTGGCCCTGGAATGGGCAGGCAGCTGCATATGGATCTACCTCCAACTTGAGGTCTCCAGATACAGTCCTGCGAAAAGTACATTAAACAATGCTCTGCAGCAGCACAATGAGGCCACCTTATGTGCTTGCTGCTTGTTCTCACACTGGTAGTGTGTGCTGTTCTCACACGCAGCTTCACACTCCCTGGTTATATATTAGCAACTACACATTCTTTAGCTCAAGTTTGAGTTGGACGTAGATTGAAGCCCGGTATTACAAAGTACGGTTGGGAAGAAAGAAAACATCACTCGGGGTCAAATATTTCCTGGTCTCAGGTTAGTAGGCAGAACATGTGACAGACCACTAAGTACTGTTATTGATGAGTATCGGATGCCAGTAGTGCAAGAGGAGGTGTGGTCCTTGGGTCTAAAGGCCTTCTGAGACAAAGATATCAAACAGGCACTCTCAGTGAATGAGTTTTTGCCCAAGGGCACTTCTGGGGATGTGGGGTGGCATGGTGTGCCTTTGCCTTTGCTGAGGGGATTAGGGTCTAGGGGTCCCAAGGATGGCGGTTTTATGTGGAGGAGCCAGAGCAGGAAAGGAGGTACAGGCATAGGCAGAACAGGAAGGGGCTGCTTTGGTGTGGGCTCAACAGAGGTGACAAATTGGGGGCTGAATAAGCAAGGTCCTACACTTTAATCTTCTGGCCACACCCTCCAAATCTCTGATGTACCCAGAAAGCACTGATCATTCAGAAAGCCTGTGCTTCTCTCCCATGGTCACAGGGTCCAAACCGTCAGTGCATGTAGCACACTTGACTGGAGACAGGAAAGCTGGGACATTGCCTATGATAACCAGCTGTTCATACCAGCCATTCCTCCTCCAAATGGAGAGTGCCACAATTGCGTGTTTGCAGGCTGGCCTTTTGTCCAGCCCCTCTATGTACTCCACCCAACTGGAACGCATTGCAGGGGATCATGCTGCTTGGAGAGAGGGCTTCAGCATGTCCCAGCATTGGACAACCTTCCACAACTCCCATGTCATCTTTCACTCGGGACCTAGGCATCGCATGCATCCTGATAAAAATCACATGTTTAGCTCAGCTGGGCCTGGGTTGAATGTCATGCCCGAACAAATTATCTCCCATCCATGTGAAGAAGAAATTAAGAGCAGCATCAACGCAATCAGATCCCAAGATTAATGCCAACCCATCACCAAGAAAATTTCATTTTTAGTAATTCAAAATTACATAAGGAAAATGGCAGTAGGAAAGAGAGGAGCATGTAAAGCCAAAATGGATCAAGGCAGAGAGCTCCAGCTGTCTCACCAGCTGCCTTTGGCCACTGACAGCTCAATCTAAATCTTAACATAGGGGCACAGGGTGGATGGTGGCAGATCACACTGCCTCCCTTATTGCCTTGCGTGAGCACAGTGGCAGTTTTGCAAAAGCATGGGAGGACAGGTTGATGGAGAATATTAGCTGTTACCCTTCCCTCCCCTTTTCTTCTCACTTACATGGTTTTTGGAGCAGCCATGCTGTGATCTTAGGCCTGATATATATAGCGCTCCTGCAGCCCTCTTTTAAGAGGATGCTTGGCCCAGGGAGGGAGGTGGAGGCAGAACTGGCCACTAAAAGGGTTTTGCTGACAGATCCCTTTGGGTATTCATCAGAGATCTCTTTTACTTCTTATTTCATAGGGCCTTTGTACTCTCCTGGATTAGTAGCCTGTGGAAGGAAGGACAGGAGGAGAGGCAGAGCTGTACAGGAGGCTGTACTAGCCCACTGAAAATTGTAGACTAGAAAAAACGTATGGATTCATCCATGGTCTCTGCTTTTTTGATTGCAAGGGTATCACAAAGGCCATGGCACTGCCAGTACACCACTTGTTTTGCTCCCATCTCGGGGAGGACTGCGGGGATGAGCCTGCTCAGGAGACAGCAGCTGGTGGACTTTGTCCAAGGAGACTCATGGAGCTTCAGTTGAACCCCAGCCTGTTTCAGGCAATGAAGCTGAAGTGGTCTCAGATGTAACAGAAGTTAAGAGATTTGCCAAAGGTCACAGAAAAAACTGCAGCAGAAACAGGACTGAATGCAGGACCTTCACTGCAGGGCCACCCATGTCATGGGAGAGACAATAGTTGGGCAATTATTTCTAGGGAGGAGGCGCCAAACTTTGACGCCTAAAGAACCCTTGTGAGACATCCCCTTAGAGAGTCTCTTGGCCAGCCCTGGGAAGCCAGGGCAGGACAAGAACACAACTGTTGTCTCATTTATTAAACCAGGCAGTGACTGCACAGGCCAGCTCTTGTCCTGACTCACTTGGGTAGGTTGATGCAAAGGTTGCTTGGGTAAAAGCAGTGTTTCAGCTACTAGAAGTGAACATCTTGGCCTAACGGACTGACAGGACAGTCCTGGACAAACCTAATAACTGTGCTGTGGGGACGGTTCCTTTAGATTGTCTCATAGGTACAAGTGGCTCATGTTCAGAGAGCTGAATATGGCACTTGTCCTTCTGAAATCCACTTCTCCCAAACCTCTAGTGCTAGCTCCCCCATACAAACCTCAGTGCAAAATTACTCAACCACAGCAGCACGCTGACATGCATGATTTTGCTGATGAACAAACAGCAGTTTTTCTCAACGCTTCCATACAGTTGTTCTGCCAGTGGGAGGTATGATTTCAGGAACATTAACATCAATAAACAACGTCTACATTTATTGGGCCTGCTTCCCTCCCTCATCTCTAAATTTCTGACATGACCTTTGATAAAAGAGTGGCTTGCTGGAATGACACTAGATTGCTAGGAGCTCTTGTGAGACAACCCCTTATCAAAGGCTGAGCACAGCCGTGACCAGCATGGAGTGCCAGTCCAAATTTACCCAGGCTGCTATGTTGGCATACATCCCTAAATTCTCAGCTTCATGGACTTTTATCTTCCCCTGCGAAACGAGGGCATCAGACTCTCCTATTAGCTGCCACTAGCCTGTTTGACACCACAGAAATATGCCCAAGTGCAAACATGCTCACCTTCCCAATCCGTACACAGAGCTCCCCTCCCCAAAAACCTCAGGGAAGATATGTTTAAAATATGTATTTCCCAAGTGCAGCTCTGTTTACTTGATAGTGATTGTTCAAGGAGGTGTTTTTGGCCTCTCCTCTCCCATTCTTTGGTTTTCAACTGAACAAGGGCTGTATTCTTGTCACAGTGTTTGTCGGGCAATGAAGGAGAAGCAGCAATGGCTTCCCAGTGCCAGCTGGCACCGTGCCATGTGATTGTTGTCAAATGGGGATGTAATAATCGTAATAATATGTTTCTCGCTCAATTCAAACCTCTCCTGAGATGCTCTTTTTATTTGAAGGGAGGAGGGGCAAGGATCTATGTCTCTCTGCGTGTCTCAGTCTGCCACTCCAGCTGGGTCTCTTTCTCCTTCCAACCTTGCCTGTGGCAAACCAGGTGCCTCTGGAAAGGCTGCAGCTACATTCACCCTGATGTGCTCTTTGGCTGCGGGGAGAAGGCCCCAAAAGTGGTCTCTGAGCACCAGAAGGGCTTCTGGACTCCCAGTCTGCCTCCCGCAGCTCTCTGTGCTGTCTGGTGTCTGGGCTGTGGATGGCTCTGAGTCTGCAAGAAAGCGTTGGAGCACCAGGACGGTGTGTATGAGAGGAGAGGAGTGGCTCAGCCCCAAGTCTTCCCCTCTAACTTTCCTGCCTGTCTGGCTGTTAGGAAGTAGAAGGGAACTCAGTCATTAATAACCCTTGCAGTTTTTTGGCCTCTGCACTGAGCCTGTCCATGAGAGACCAATTATAATTGTGCTGCAGCCAGAAATCTCAGCTAAATGGCCAACATCCTCAGATTCTAAGAAATTCTGTGGAAGAATTTCTTTGTGGAGAGAGAGAGGATGAGAAAAAAGAGGATTTTCTTGGACACATGGCAGTCTGCGAGCTGGGCCAGGATTTCATACAAAGCAGCTCGCTGTGGCTGGCTGCCTGTGCAGAGAGCCAGCAGGAGGCCCGCGTGTCACTTCAGACCTAACACGTCCGGCTTTCCCCATGGGGGATGAATTTCACCCTCCAGATCTCCACAGGACCCCACCGCTACCCTGCTCCTTCTACCACACACCCCTCGGGAGTGGATCCCTTGGGAGAGGACGGGCAGAGCCTGGACTGACACCAAGACCTTGGAGAGGGGAGGCTCCTTGCCTCTTCTCTTTTTGTCTGAGTCATTGGGTCCCCGTGGGGGAATCCTGTCCTAAGGGCAAATCTGCACTTCATGTTTGTACCCATTTAACCCATAATAGAAATTAATGAATTTCATGAATGCATGGGTGTTGTCAGCACATTGAGGTCTAAAAGCTACATTTCCAAGGCAAAAATGCTGACTAAAAGACTAAAATGATTACAAAATATATTAAAATAATGGGGGGAAGGGAGAGAAAGTCAAATCTCTGCATCAAGGGATTTATCCTTGAGCTCATGACAGGTTTGTGGAACAATGCAGGGAGGGAGTGTGTGAATAAGGCTTTATGACAGCTGAAGGTTTAAAGTGTGTAACTGCACTCCAGGAGTTAATGCCAGGTACAAGAGCACTTCTCAGTTGCACATTAGGAGTTTGGTTTCATTCAGGTGCCGATGCAGAAGGGGAGCAGTCTCCTGCCGCAGTGTATGTCGCACTTCTGCTTGCTGTGGAGTGGAAGGTTAGGAGAAAACGTCCTGCATATTTAGTGAATCAGGGAATGGGTAGGGATGTCTTCTGTTCCCTGCCGGGGCACTGCAGTACTGCCAGCATTTCCTTACCAAGCAGTCACATACAGAAATGTGGGGGCTTTGGCAAGTGTTTAGACTTTTTTTCCTACCCATTCAGTGAGGTATATACCACCAAAAGCTGGGCATGGCCAGAAGGCACACATCTGGGCTGGTGCTGCCACCCGAGTTTAGAAGTGCAGTAATGACAGGAAAGGGCTGAACCTCGCACAATAAACCCTCCTGGGAAAATACGTGTGGAGATGTGTCAGCCTTGGCCATTCTCTGAGGGGGCAGCAACTACCCCTTGTCAGTTTTGACAAGGTACTTTTGACTCCTCGTCAGGAGATTAAGAATAGGAACCTAGTAAGTGGTCCCAAAATGTCAGTGTTATTCCTGGCGCAGGAATAGTTGGAGATGAAATGTTGCTTTCCCTGTTGCTAGAAATGCCTCCTGTGCTAGCTGTGCACCAGTCACAGTACTAAAAGGTAAAAAGTGATCATCCGAAGGCTGGTGGGACATGAAGAACTAAAGTGCAAAGTTTAAAATACAAGGCACGTGGCTTCAAACGTGCTCAGGACTCACTGAGAGTCCTGCACTCTGGAGGTCCCACTGAGACAAGATTTTTGGGAGAATCTGGCCCTTTTGTCCATGAGTCATCACTACTAACATTTCCTGGATAAGCCAGTGTGTTGCTGAATTGTAAGAGTAGATCTCAGAAAGAGAAACTTACCTTTATAGTAATTTTGTTCAAATGACTTTGGCAGTGTTAAAAAATGCTGTGTTGGTGGCTCTGGAGCAAGAAACTTCTTTGTCTGTAAAAGCGTTTCAGGAAGCTGATGTTTGTTACAGTCTGCTCCACCTGCTTGCCTCAGCTTTTGTCCTTCACCATCTGTATCTGAGAAACATGTTTTAGTGCCTATCATAATGTGGATTCCTATTCACTGAGCATGTGGAGGAGGACATCAACCCCTGTGAACTTCTGTCAGTTGGAGAAGAAACCCTTCAGACCTCTTCGTACCCTACTGGGACAGGTGGGACTAAAGAGAAAAGACCAGATTCTTGGAGGGGCATCTATTAATACTAGAGCAAAAGGCTGGGATTGAGTGTCGCAAGAGACTCTAGAAGGTTTAACAAAGCCAATTCTTCTAGATGTGCCTGATTGCTGCTTTGCTTAGTGCGAGTAGACATCGGGATCCTTCCACACCTCTCATGCGGGCTCCTTCAGTCTCTGCTGCAGGCATTTGTACCTAGATAAAAATAATCTCCACAAGCTTCACACTGTTGGCCACAGTCCATGCTGGTGCCCACTCCCCTGTGATGATAGTCTGGATTATTTGCGGTTGGCCAGAGTGGAGCTGCGCTCTCCAAGCCCCACAGCAAAGCACCAAAATCACAGTCATGGCAACCCTGAGAACACAACTCAAACTCTAATCCCATTATAACGACTCAATGTACTTTGCTCAAACTTTTAATAAGGTAACATGTACCTGAATAACTAGATTTCCTCCTCATGATCATGATCCTGCTCTTGGCGATGACTGGAGAACTATGATAACATAATCTGATTTGAATGGCCTGTGCAGGCACCACCTGGCAGCTATTGATATCAAGTTAGGAGAATGAAGATGAATGGTCCAGAGGAATATTCAATTACAATTGTTTCCTTTCCAAAGGTAATAACCTGATGAGTAACAAAGTTACTTTCCTTTTTTTGCTGTCACCATCTCCGTTTCCAGGGATTTTTATTTAGTTACTTTCATTTTTCTATTCAGCACCCATCTGGAGATGGATGATCACTCCCTGTTTCTGGAAGCCACCACTGCTGAATCAGAATCAGCTGGCTGTGTTGGAATACGGCGGTGATACCCAGAGTGAAACCTGTGCGCTGCAGAGCCTGGCTGCCCCAAGACCCTGCATGCAGGAGTGCTGAGAGACAAGCTCTCAACAGCTTACCTTGTTGTGCATTTGTGAACTGCTCTCCACCCCCAGCAAAGAGCTTCAGTGCAGAGATAAGGGAAGAGCTTTCTCCCGATAAGCAAAATCGAGATCTTTCTCATTCCACCTTCTGTTACTAGACTGGATGTTTAAGAAGTGATGGAGTTCACTGAGATGTCCAAGACAAGGTGAGAAGGCATAAAGGAACTTTTCCTAGAGATCTTGGAAAGCACACTTACTTTACTCACCATCTGTTTAAAGGGCTCTAGAGCACTCCCTGATTTGTAAAGTTGATCTAAAGGTTATGACGAGATGTTAAAGAATGGTCTCCCTTGTCCACGCACTGACAGACCATTCTCCATAGCCTGGATTTCTCTCTCATGTACTCAGACGGTGCCTTGGGGCTTGTGCTGAATTTTCTGACTTGGGTCCAAACATAAGCCCAGTTTGACTGGTACTCCTCTCCCCGCCCTGAAACTTCACCTCTGCTCTTCTGAATTCTCTTTATCCATCTGTGTCCCAAGGAGGATCCTGTGGTACTTATAGTCCACCTCTGCTTTGGGGGCAAGAGCATTTCGTTTCTCTGTGTCACCATGCAGGACTGCACAGCTTTGGGAAGTGACAAGTACTAGGCTCCTTCACGGTCCTTTAAGCATTTTATAGATATTTTCATAGCGTCCTACTGATGTAAGGTGGAATATTTCTGTCTTCTCTGATACATGAAAGAATTCACTAACAAATGGTGAATCATTACCCAAAATCTTTCACTGAACCTCAATCTCTTCACCCATTCTCTTCCCAGCATGTGAGACATCTGATGTTTCTTGCTCCTGTAAATGTTCTAGTGAACTGTTTCTTCATTAGCATTAGACAAAAGGGGCTTTGAACACCAATATTACTCTCCTTCCTCAATCTCATCCCATTTCTATTTCTCTCCCACTGGCTTCTAAGCAAATATTGTAGTTCCTAGGCAATTGCATTATGGAATGACTGTCTGGTTTCCATACCTGCCAGCAATAGTAAACCAGCTCTCAGCACTAAAGATAAGACAAGTAAACTGAAAGTTTGAGTGAACCTGTCCAAAAGCTCATGAAAATGAATGGAAAAGCTCCCAATGATTTCCATAGCCTTGTAGCAAACTTCTTCTCGAACACAGAACAAAATCAAATGAAATCACTCTGAAGCAGGAGGGACTCACATACTTACATCAAAATGACACAAGCAGGGAAGAAGAGAGGATGCTGGGAGAGAGAAGTGGGCAAAAAGAGGAGAAAGAAGTTGTCTTTAGTGGACAACAATCTGAGAGCTGAGCTCATTTAAAACCATATAGGCCCACAGACTAGAGAAAAAAATTGGAGCAACTGTCTATCTTTGGCCTTATTGGAAAGGGATGACAAGAGGGAAATATAAACAGTTTAGTGATCATCAATACAGTCTTTCTGGTTCCACCAAAATCTCGCCTAAGGCAGCATGGTTTGGTTCCTAAATTGTGACTCTACTCAGCAGACATGGGACTTATTATTAGGCATTATATAGGAAAAAAAGTACAGAAGCTCAAAATGTACTTTTCTTTGCCAGGAACTGCACAAGCATACATGAAGAGAGACAGCCCCTGAACTTGGAATCTGTAAAGAAATGGGTGGGAAACAGGAAGTACAATTCTTCTTATTGCTCCAGAAGCCCAGGCATGGAGGAGGACATGCATGCGATCAAAGACTGTTAATGACAAAGCTCAGAGTTGAAGTCAAGTATGGTGCTCTCCACTACTGTTGCTTAACCATAAGATCTTGTCTCCTTGAAGTTTCCTGATTGGAGCCGACTCTTCAATAGGCACACCCTGAAAGTCCTGATAGTTATTGTTTATACATTTAATTTTCTACACCTAATACTGGCCAGTAAAATGCAGTGTAAGAGCTGAGTCATTGTCTCGAGGGATACAAAAGATCAGTGCTTCCATCTCACCCTGTGCACAGATTTCTAGAGAAGGTATCACATGGATGATGAAATCAGTGCCAGCAGATGTAAGGAAAACTCCATGGAGACTCCAGTTCTGGCTCCAGCATTGCCCACATGCCAAACTTTATGCAGCGTGGACATTGTGGAGAAAACCCATCAAGACCATTTCTCATTATCTGTCTCCTCAGATGGAGTGTGGTCATTACGCACTGCCAACAAAGGTTTTAGCTTTGATCAGGCACTGAGGAAGGAGACTCTCTGGTCACAGTCACAGCGGGTCAGCCCACCTCACTGGCTGTTTATAAAAGCCACTTTCAGAATCACAGATGGAAAATGCATTACGAGATCTTACTGTTACAGCCACAAGGACCACAGCGGCTGATCTCGTCACATCACTTGCAAAACCCAACATGCAGAGCTCTGCCTGGCTAGCTGGCAGCCCAGACGCTTTGTTCTTCCCCACTACTTATCAAATGCAATACATTCTGGTAAACTAGACCACGTATTGTAGCAATCATCCCAGATTGGACGTAAAGAGTCCAAGTGATGACAAATTCACCACTTCCCTCAGGAAATGCTTTCAGTTATTCCTTTCCTCAAATATTAAAAAACCCACAACCCTTGCATCTTACTTTCAGTTTGAATTTTATGGGCTCCATCTTCTGGACTGGATTTATTAGGGTTTTATTTGTGGAGTAATAGGCCTTCCTGCTCTTGGATACATTTTCCTTAGTAGATCATTAAAACACCAGTGTCCCTAACTTTCATCTGATAAACTATATGGGATCCTGAAGAGTTTCTCATGCTAGAGAGTATCTCAAAGGTTGTATATCATTCCTGTAGCTCATTTCTGAACCTTTCTCAGTCATTCTGCTCTTGTATGTGATCATCTGCTAAACGTTCTCTCAATGCCATGCCAGTGGGGAAATCATGTTCTTTCTGCTAATACATATCTCCTTAATTAGCTACTAGGAGGAAAAGTTAGGCTTTCTTGCTCTGCCTGGAGCCAGCTCCCAGTGAATTATCTACATAACCCATCAGAGATCCCCAGAGTCCCTGTTTTCCAGAATACAACCTCATAAATACGTAAAGCCTGTCTATATGGACTACTCTCTGCCATATTCATCTAGGACAGATGTTACAACACCCATCTTCTGATTGTTGCCTGATTATGAACAGCAGAGATCGCTTTGTATCACTGATCTGCTCTTACTGCTTTTTTAATTTTCCAGTTTTCTACCCAGATACTC
Source organism: Charadrius vociferus (assembly GCF_000708025.1). NCBI lineage: Eukaryota > Metazoa > Chordata > Aves > Charadriiformes > Charadriidae > Charadrius > Charadrius vociferus. Next base: position 3,774,289 of record NW_009647419.1, on the reverse strand, counting down.
TCCAGCATATGGAGCATGGAAGTGCTGTTCTAGCATTCTGCTGTCTTTCAGAATAGGGAATAACCCCCATTCCAGTCCACTTCCTTCTCCTGCCTCACCCATGTTCGGATGAAACTGTTATTTTTCGTTGTCTGTGAGCCAGCCATGTTTTAATACATTTTCTTCCTTTATTTTTTCCTAGTCTGCATTGTGCTAGTATCCTGGTCAGTGTGCCAACTTTGGGAAACTCTAATCTGCATTATTATTTCTTTATTTATATTAAAGTAGTGACTGGATGCTCCAGAGGAGTTACGCACTGCACATAAGCAGGCAACAAGACTGTCCATACCACTGAGCAATTATAACCCGAGCAGAATATAGGGAGAATAGGCAGAAGTTAGGAAAAAGGATTTCACAATACCATTGTTTTGCAGATGGGGCACAATGACATGGAGAAGTTCAGAATAAGGATGTGTGTGACTCTGGCTTAGCTGTCAAAACCTGAACTTTCCCAGCAATGGAGTAGCAGGAAACAGCTTCACCCAACCTTTTGACCTCACTGTTGCCTGACATTCAGGTTTGATTTACAAGTATCTCGCCTTTCTGTTCCCTTTTCCCTATCCTTTCCATCCTTGCTCTAATTCTTAGCCAGCTGGTCTCATCTCAAGTGCACACTTACCTATGTTGCCTTAGCCATGATAACTTATTCCACAATAGCACATGTCCTCCTGGATGATACAACTTTGGCCAAGGGCTCTGTTCCTTCCTTTTAGATTATTTCCTGGCTCTGAGACACGAAACTGCTCTTATTTTTTTGGCTCTCTACTCCCCTTTCAGAGCTTTCTTTCAATGCGAATTCTCCACACCATAAGAGTTTTGCATCAGGCATCCTGCCTAGTGTCTTTTCATTGTAGTGAGCCCAAAGATCTGCTCCCATGGGAGGACAGACGCAGAATCCCAACCTGTGCCTGTGCACCTGCTCCTTTAAACAGTGCCGAGGCAAGCCAGCTCTTCCACAGCTGGCTAGCAGATGGGGAAAGGTGAGAACAGACAGGCCGCTGTTCAGGGTTTCTGTGGCAGAGTAGTAGGATTGCATTAAGCTCCTCTTAACACATTATGCAGAATCCTAAGTCTTTAGCTGAACCAGGACTACAATCCTCTTATGCGTCTTTGCTGAAATTCCGTGAGTTGCATGCACGCACGCACACACACCAGCACAGAGGAGCCTTCAGGAGCGGCTTACCCCTCGCAGGTGACAAACGACACCAGGCAAGTTTGTGCTGGAAAGCCCGCGAGCCATCCGTCACCCACAGACAAGAGACGGCTTTTGGCTCCCCCAAGCTTAAGGCATGTTGTGATTGCCTTCTTTTTATTTACGGGTAACGGAATTGCTTGTTAAGATTGGCTTGTCCTTTCTTGCTGGGGATTTTTGCGTGTATGTTTGTTTTCTGTTTCCAGCATATTCATGTGAAGTCTTTACCTCCCTTGACCTCCAGCAACAAGGCAGCTCGTGTTTGGGTTTGACGGTCTGTGAGAGATGTTTGCAATGAGTGAAGCTTACCTCCGTGCAGGACACCAGGACAAGGTTGGGGTGCTGCAGCGAGGCTGGACATGACTGCCAACGCTCCGTGTGCGTGTGTGAGTGAGAGACATCCTGCCCCACTCGGAAATGGGGTTTCCCAGACCTTGTTCCCCATGCAATTGCAATGATCAGGGGTTTATAATAGCCATCAGGGTTCTCCTCCTTCATTGCAGTACTTCAATATCGTAAGTGTTAATTGGCTATTTATTTATGTTGGGATTTTCAAAATTTACTTGGGATTTTCAGTGCCCACCCATCTAGGGACTGGGCTTTCAACACTAGCTGAAAAACCACAATTCAGACCTATTTAAAGTGTCTTACATTGAGGTTCCAAGCCGCGTGGCCAAAAAAACCTACGAAAAGAAACATGGGTCCTCGCCTTGGGAGCTGCCATTCTCTGCCACCCGGAGACCCCAAGGGTGGGATTAGCTGGAGTCCCAGCTCTGTGCTGGGACTACACAAGCAATGCAAGAGTTGACCATGATGAAACGAAGAAAACAAACCTTAGGATCTTGCTGCTTGCCAACATGGGTACATTCTTTATTGGTTTTGCCTTTTCTGCTTGCTGGTAGGGTCTCCTTACCTGTCCTCCCCTCCATACAAGCTCTGGCCCGTGCCTGCACATAGGCTGCTGTCAACAGCTTTGTGCAGCAACTGAAACTGCAGAAGAGGCTGGCTTGCGAGCCAGCTGGCTAGGGAAGGGTCAGATAAGTGGCATCTTGAGAGCCAAATGCAGTCCTGAGGGTTTCTGAGGTTGGCCTCCAAGGCCTCTCAGCGGCTGCCCACGGCGCCAGGCCTGCAGGCACGTGTCCTGGTGCTCAGCAGCATCCCTGCTCAAGCCCTGACAGCCAAGGGGACCCCGGGGCCCATGGGGACGGTGGTATTGCCAGCGCGCGGGGCGGTGGGTGAGCAGTGGCTGTCTCCATGCTGAGGCTGGGCCCCGGAGGGCGAGCTCAGAACA